>NC_135964.1:7017834-7342834 GCF_053455715.1 Rhinoraja longicauda
AGTATAATATGAACATGAATAATGTATTCAGACACAAAAGACTACAGATGTTGAAATCTGTTGAACGGGGTACTGATTGAGAATGATCAGCCATGATCACATTGAATGGCGGTGCTGGCTCGAAGGGCCGAATGGCCTCCTCCTGCACCTATTGTCTATTGTCTATTGTCTATTGTAACAAAGAACAAATTGCTGGAGGAACTCAGCAGGTCAGGCAGCATCCGTGGAGGGAATGGACCGTCCACGTTTCAGGTCAAGACCCTTCTCCTGGACTGAAAGGGTGGAGAGGAGAGGTAGCCAGATTAAAGAGGTGAAGTCAATGGAAGAGAGGTTGGTTTGTGTGATGGTCTGAGTTGAGTCCACAATTCCCTGCAATTCCTTGCGGTCTTGGATGGAGCTGTTCCCAAAACATGCTGTAATGCATCCCGATAACATTCCTTCCACAGAGGGGATGGGGTGTTGTGCAAAAGAAGGGGATGAGTGGGAGCATCTGGATGGAGAGAGATAGCGAGGGGGAGCACGTTACCTGAAATTAGACGACTCAATGTTTGTGCTTTCATGGGGTTGACTATTTAGGTGGGAAATCAGGTGCTGTTCATCAAGTTTGCGTTTGGACTTGGGTGTGGGGGGGGGGGGGGGGGGTCTTTGGGGGAGGGCCTGCTGCCACGTGCGGTGGCAGGCAATAGATAGGAATGTTCTGTGAACATTTGTAACTTTGTAAGCACCAGACATGTGGCAACACGTAATGACTTGGATGAAGGGATTAAAAGTAGCATTAACAAATTTGCAGATGACACAAAGCTGGATGGTAGTGTGAACTGTGAGGAGGATGTTATGAGGATGCAGGGTGACTTGGACAGGTTGTGTAAGTGGGCAGATACATGGCAGATGCAGTTTAATGTGGATAAATGTGAGGTTATCCACTTTGGTGGTAAGAACAGGAAGGCAGATTATTATCTGAATGGTGTCAAGTTAGGAAAAGGGGAAGTGCAAAGAGATCTGGGTGTCCTTGTTCATCAGTCACTGAAAGTAAGCATGCAGGTACAGCAGGCAGTGAAAAAAACTAATGGTGTGTTGGCCTTCCTGACAAGAGGAGTTGAGTATAGAAGCAGAGGTCCTTCTGCAGTTGTACAGGACCGCACCTGGTGTACTGTGTGCAGTTTTGGTCTCCAAATTTGAGGAAGGACATTTGTGTTATTGAGGGAGTGCAGCGTAGGTTCACTAGGTTAATTCCCGGAATGGCGGGACTGTTCTATGTTGAAAGACTGGAGCGACTGGGCTTGTATACACTGGAATTTAGAAGGATGAGGGGGGATCTTATTGAAACATATAATATTATTAAGGGATTGGACACGCTAGAGGCAGGAAACATGTTCCCAATGTTGGGGGAGTCCAGAACCAGGGGCCACAGTTTAAGAATAAGGGGTAGGCCATTTAGAGCGGAGATGAGGAAAAACCTTTTCACTCAGAGAGTTGTAAATCTGTGGAATTCTCTGCCTCAGAAGGCAGTGGAGGCCAATTCTCTGGATACTTTCAAGAGAGAGTTAGATAGAGCTCTTAATGATAGCGGAGTCAGGTGGTATGGGGAGAAGGCAGGACCGGGGTACTGATTGTGCATGATCAGCCATGATCACATTGAATGACGGTGCTGGCTCGAAGGGCCAAATGGCCTACTCCTGCATCTATTGTCTATTGTCTATTGTCTATTGACACATGTGTATGGCCCAGTTAAGGTTTGCTGTATGAGTTTATCGGGTTGTATAAGGTTGAGGGGGGGGGGGGGGGGGGGGGGGGTGGAATTTAACAGGTGAAATAGTGAAAACCTCAAATTACTAGTTAGTAATGTCACCACCACAGGGAATCCAAATAATGAAACTCTGAAGAGATTTTTAAAGTGTCCATATATTTCTCAAATGGAAATTTCATTGAGATCAGCAATATAGGAATATTGATTACATGGGGTTATAGCAATTTCAGTACTATTCAAACAAGTTCCATATCATCACTGTTACCAAGTTCAATTTTATCTTCTGCTTCTAACATTGATTTCTCCATCTGAACTACTTCTGTGTCGATCGCAGAAGCAAAGGTGCCATTATGTCTCTTGTGAAGGATCATCGTTCATTTGTCAGTTGAGCTCCTCGATTGCCTGCTTTACCTATTTTTCAATTTTATAGACAATAGACAATAGGTGCAGGAGTAGGCCATTCGGCCCTTCAAGCCAGCACTGCCATTCACCGTGATCATGGCTGATTATCCACAATCAGTACCCCGTTCCTGCCTTCTCCCCATATCCCTCGACTCCGCTATCATTAAGTGCTCTATCGAACTCTCTCTTGAAAGCATCCAGGGAATTGGGCTCCACTGCCTTCTGAGGCAGAGAGTTCCACAGCTTCACAACTCTGAGTGAAAAAGTTTTTCCTCATGTCCGTTCTAAATGGCCTACCCCTTATTCTTAAACTGTGGCCCCTGGTTCGGGACTCCCCCAACATCGGGAACGTGTTTCCTATCTCGAGCGTGTCCAATCCCAAGGCCAACATTCCATTGGCTTTCTTCACTGCCTGCTGTACCTGCATGCTTACTTTCAGTGATTGACGAACTAGGACACCCAGATCTCGTTGTACTTCCTCTTTTCCTAACTTGACACCATTCAGATAATAATCGGCCTTCCTGTTCTTACGACCAAACTGGAAATCTCACATTTATCCACATTAAGCTGCATCTGCAATTTTGGTACACTTCCTTTTCTTGGGTGCTCTTTGAAGTATTCTAGTCTTCCAGAAAACTCACCATGAATTCTTTCCTTTGGTTGGCCTTGGATGACACTCAGATGTATTTCTCAACAATTATAAGTAACCTCTTCCAGGTGATCTCCCACGACTTACATCAGTAATCACATGACTGCCTAAATCCGTTTGATTTCAGCCATTTGCATCAAGGGTCACTGGCTTTGTAGTTTTAGAGGTACAGCGCGGAAACAGGTCTTTCGGCCTGCACCGAGTCTGCACCGACCACCAATCCCCACATATTAACACTATCCCACACACAGTAGGGACAATTTAAATGTATACTAAGCCAATTAACCTACAAACCTGCACGCCTTTAGAATATGGGAGGAAACCAAAGATCTCAGAGAAAACGAACAAACTCCGTACAGACAGCACCCTTAGTCGGGATCGAACCCAGGTCTCTGGCGCTGTAAGAGCTGTAAGACAGCAACTCTACCACAGTATCGCCTGATTCTACCTTCTGATAGCGTTCAGAATCCTCTCTATCAGGACACCTTTTGTTCCTCAGGGCTAGCAAGCTCTTTCATGTGAAAGTCTATCTGGAATATCATCGTCTGCCAATCACCTTATCTTTCATGGCCCTTTTCAAGGCTTTTACCTGGCCATTCTTTGGCAGGCCTGTTGCACCTGATGCTATCTAAAGGCAGAAAACACTGGGAACAAAAGGAATTCGCGTGACGTCTCCTTGACCTGAAACTTTAACCCAGTTCCCCCCCCCTCCCCGACAGGTGCTGTGTGACATGTTCAGTGCTTGCAGCATTTTCTGTCCTTATCTCAGATTTCCAGCAACCAGAGATTTAAAAAGATAATTTTTTGGGGTTGTTTTGGCTACATATTAACTGGCTGTCTGCTGCTTTGTCCATCCCGCGCACGTTCATCCAATCCCTTTTCTAACGTCAGAGCTTGCAGTGTAGAAATTAGCGGCCACGTTATCCACATTGCAACTGCACTTCAAGAAGTGCTTCAGTGGCCGCGAAGTGCATTGGTGAACCGAGGTCATGGAAAATGTTGAAAAAATGGATTGACTGAAAGATACAGCAGAGAAACAGGCCCTTCGGCCCACCAAGTTCGCACTAGTTCTATGGTATATCATTTTTGCATCCTCTCCCGACACTTTAGGCACAATTTACAGAGGCCAATTATCCCAAGACCCATGGGAGCTGGGAGGAAATTGGACCTTGTGTAGGAAACCCATGTGGCCACAGAGGAACCATGCAAATTCTCCACAGACTACAGGAGTCAGGATGGAACCCGGGCCTCTGGCGCTGTGAGGCAGCAGCTCTACCAGCTGTGCCACTGTGCTACCCTTCCACACGGCCTACTAAGCAACAAGTAATGTTTGTGCCACACTATGCACTATGCACATCTCCCAGAGAGTCGAAGCACCTATTGAAGACATTCAATGGCATTATCACAAAGATCCTCAGCGTCAACAACCTGGAATCGCCACAAGAGGAGAGATGCAGTAGACTGGGACTGTCTTCTCCAGCATTTACAAAGGGGCTCCCATGGAAACCTACCCCATTCTTAAGGAGCTTCACAGATTGGATGCAGGAAGGATACTGTCTTAGGATGAGGAGTCTTGCTGACAATTTCAGAAAACAGATAGTTCAGGACCGAGATGAGAAAAAACATTTCTTCACTCAACATGACTTGGTAAATCTCAAGTCAAGTCAAGTCAAGTTTATTTGTCACATGCACATACACGATGTGCAGTGAAATGAAAGTGGCAATGCCTGCGGATTGTGCACAAAAAAGAATTACAGTTACAGCATATAAATAAAGTTAATACAGAGAAGACAAAATTTAGTCCCTGGAGTTATAAAAGTTAACAGTCCTGATGGCCTGTGGGAAGAAACTCCGTCTCATCCTCTCCGTTTTCACAGCGTGACAGCGGAGGCGTTTGCCTGACCGTAGCATCTGGAACAGTCCGTTACTGGGGTGGCAGGGGTCCCTCATAATCTTGCTTGCTCTGGATCTGCACCTCCTGATGTATAGGTCCTGCAGGGGGACGAGTGTAGTTCCCATGGTGCGTTCTGCCGAACGCACTACTCTCTGCAGGGCCATCCTGTCCTGGGCAGAGCTGTTCCCAAACCAGACTGTAATGTTGCCGGACAGGATGCTTTCTACAGCCCCAGAGTAGAAGCAATGAAGGATCCTCAGAGACACTCTGAATTTCCTCAACTGTCTAAGGTGGTAAAGGCACAACTTTCTACCCAGGAGGGTTGTGGAGGTTCACTTGTATAGTTCACTACAAACAGAGAGATGATATACAGGCTCAAAGGCCAACTCACGCTCCTATTCCTTGCGTTTATTAACTGGAAACAGCAGGGCCATCTCCATGAATACCATGGCTACAATAGACCAACGAGCATGCAACTCATCTCCTGGAACCCCAATGTAAAAGTCTTTGTAGTCCCTGCAGAATGTTTCCATGAAGAGTGACCTCTGTCGGCCCACATCGTGCTTCAGGTAAGAAAACTTGGCATTGAATTCAATACCGACCGCTGTATCAGTGCGACTCAACCAGCGAGTCTACCAATGTTTATGCTCCAACATGCCTGCTCCCATTTCATAATGGGGCGGCACGGTGGCGCAGCGGTAGAGTTGCTGCCTTACAGCGAATGCAGCGCCGGAGACTCAGGTTCGATCCTGACTACGGGCGCCGTCTGTACGGAGTTTATACATTCTCCCCGTGACCTGCGTGGGTTTTCTCCGAGATCTTCAGTTTCCTCCCACACTCCAAAGACGTACAGGTATGTAGGTTAATTGGCTGGGCAAATGTAAAAAAAAATTGTCCCTAGTGTGTGTAGGATAGTGTTAGTGTGCGGGGATCGCTGGGCGGCGCGGATCCGGTGGGCCGAAGGGCCTGTTTCCGCGCTGTATCTCCAAATCTAAAAATCTAAATAACTGTATTAAACCTGTAAATTTTTCTCCCTCTTGCGTTTATCTAACTTTCCCGTAAATATATTTAAGTTATTCTCCTCAATCCTCAATGTTCAAACCACTTCCTGATCAAAGATGTTTTCCCTGTCAGTAACGGGGATCGTAAAAAGCCAAACAGAAAACAATGACTTTAGCTGCAGTGAATAACTGCGATCACCAATGATCCACCATTTATGCAATTTTTCATCACCCCCTTTCTCCTCGCAAATCTCAGGAGTTAAGTCCAAACGTTTCAGGAGCTTTACAATCATAGACACTTTTTTTCTCCACAGCTCTCATTGCAGAAGCTACCCTGTTGCTTATTAACTGCCATTATATTGTCTGAAGAAGGGTCTCGACCCGAAACATCACCCATTCCTTCTCTCCTGAGATGCTGCCTGACCTGCTGAGTTACTCCAGCATTTTGTGAATAAATGCCATTATATTGTTGCGTTTCTTGTGGCTGAATGTTTATGGTATAAAGTTATATCCATGAACCAAGGAAGATACATGCATAACTGAAACTGCATCAATTAAACCAAAATTGCAGTAAGGCAGGAAATTCCAAATTGTCCAAGGTTTAATTAATTGAAGGTATTTATTCACAAAATGCTGGAGTAACTCAGCAGGTCAGGCAGCATCTCGGGAGAGAAGGAATGGGTCAGTCTGAAGAAGGGTCTCGACCCGAAACGTCACCCATTCCTTCTCTCCCAAGATGCTGCCTGACCTGCTGAGTTACTCCAGCATTTTGTGAATAAATAGCTTCGATTTGTACCAGCATCTGCTGCTATTTTCTTATACTAAGGGTTAATTAATGATTGAGGGAAGAAAAAAAAAGCCCGGTCTCGCCCCAAAACATCACCTTCCTCCTTCTCTCCAGAGATGCTGTCTGACCCGCTGAGTTACCTGCTTTCGCGTCAGTCTACACTATAGATTAATGAACTCTGTATTTTTCATCAAGATAGTTTTATCTCAAACTAAATGCAGCTGTAGTTAGGGTTCTCCCTTCAATCCTTTAGATGTGTTGCTCCATTTGAAACACCTTCTATCAATTCAGCAAATTACATGAATCACTTGGAATAAAAACATGCCAGTGCCCATAAAAAGTCCCAGGACTGCAGCAGAATGATTTTGGATGACTATAATCAGTTATTTTTGCAAGCTCTTACTGGTAATTTGAGGAAAGGATTTTCAATGTAGGCTCCTTTGTATTTGATCTATAAGGCTGGGATTATCTCTCGTAGCAATGTATGTGCAGTGTGGTGTAAACTTTCAAAGGAAATTTTCAGTGGAAATCATTGGTTTACATTAAGAGCTCCTTGTCAAACTTAAATCCTGCAGAGCTTCATTATATGCAACCCACAGCTCAAGAGATACGATGGCAGGCAAAAGCAGCCAATTTATGGAAATTATTGGCAGTTTGGAAGGATGCAGTCCCAAATTAATTTGACCAATCCTTGCATTGGGAGAACTCACCAGAATACTTTGCGGGGATATTTTACATTTTTAATTAAAAAAAGGTAGAGATAGTGAAGCTTGAAAACGAAGTGAATTATGAAATCTGATTGCAATTGCCTATTTTAATTCACTTTCACAAATGTTACACCAGGGAAGGAAATGTATTGAGAAGTTGAAAAGTACATTGCTATTTGTTTGACCTTCAGCAATTTGTTCTTTGACCAGGTTTCAGAGAGCAAGATTTTAGATTGAGCACAAGCTCATAAGTGATAGGAGTAGAATTAGGCCATTCAACCCATCAAGTCGGATGCAGGAAAAATGTTCCCAATGTCGGGGGAGTCCCGAACCAGGGGCCACAGCCTAAGAATAAAGGGGAGCCCATTTAAAACTGAGGTGAGAAAAAACTTTTTCACCCAGAGAGTTGTGAATTTGTGGAATTCTCTGCACAGAAGGCAGTGGAGGCCAATTCACTGAATGAATTTAAAAGAGAGTTGGATAGAGCTCTAGGGGCTAGTGGAATCAAGGGATATGGGGAGAAGGCAGGCATGGGTTACTGATTGTGGATGATCAGCCATGATCACAATGAATGGAGGTGCTGGCTCGAAGGGCCAAATGGCCTCCTCCTGCACCCTTCTTCAAAGTTCTCCTCCTCTCCAGTCTGAAGAAGGGTCTCGACCCGAAACGTCACCCATTCCTTCTCTCCCGAGATGCTGCCTGAACTGCTGAGTTACTCCAGCATTTTGTGAATAAATCGATTTGTACCAGCATCTGCAGTTATTTTCTTATTCTATGTTTCTATGTCTACTTCACCATTCAATCATGGCTGATCTATCTCTCCCTCCTAACCCTTCTCCCCATAACCATTGACACTCGTACTAATCAAACAGGTTAAGGTTTAGATGAATGTTTATTATTGCCACGTGTGCCAAGGTACAGTGGATAACTTTGTTTGCAATGCTATCCAATCAGATCAGGTAATAGTATAAATAAATAAACACAATCAAGTCAAAGTCAAGTGACACGGAGAAGGCGAGGGAGGGGAGATACAGAATGCAGAATATAGTTCTCAGCATTGTAGCACATTGGGTTCATAGACAAAGTCCAATGTCCACAATGGGGTTGAGGTGAACTTGCCCTCGACCCTCGAGCGTAGCTTCTGGAAGGACAGATGAGAAGCCTGATAACGGAGGGGAGGAAGCTGTTCCTGAGTCTGGTGGTGCGTGCTTTCAAGCTTCTGTTCCTTCTGCCAGGCAGGAGAAGCGAGAAGAAGGAATAACTGGGGTTGGACAAGTCTATGATTATGTTGACTGCTTTTCCGAGGCAGTGCGAAATGCAGATGGAGCCAATGGTGGGAAGTCTGGTTGGCACGGTGGTCAATGCTGGGAAGTCTAGTCTGTGTGATATACAACGTTAAACTATTCTGAATCATTCCTTTTCCCTTAAACAACAGACAATTGCGTAATTGCAACTAATGACCACTCTAATTTGTCTACTGTCATGACAGATTGATAGCAGACGTGATCTCGCTGACTCTCCACTCTGTGCTGGTCCACTTGGACAACATGAACACATATGCCAAGCTGTTGTTCTGCATCTCCAACCGACATTCAATGGCGTTGTCCCCTGTGAACCTATTGTCAAACTCAGGGATTTATTCACAAAATGCTGGAGTAACTCAGCAGGTCAGGCAGCATCTCGGGAGAGAAGGAATGGGTGATGTTTCGGGTCGAGACCCTTCTTCAGACTGAAGAAGGGTCTCGACCCGAAACGTCACCCATTCCTTCTCTAACGAGATGCTGCTTGACCTGCTGAGTTACTCCAGCATTTTGTGAATAAATCGATTTGTACCAGCATCTGCAGTTATTTTCTTATACTACTCAGGGAACTGATCTCTGCTTGTCCCAATGCAACATACCCATCGGCAGATCTCAATCAGTGCGAACTGGCAAGAACACCTCTTCCTCACTGACCACTGAAAGTTGTACATTCAGTTCCCTGCTCTCCTCGCACTATACCCGTGACAGTGTCGCCATAACCTAGTTCCAGTGCCAATAACATGGCAGTAACGGTCTCAGGACAACGACCTCTCCTCAATGTCAGCAATGAGAAAGAGCTAGTTATCGACATTAGGAAGCGTGGTGGAGTGAACTCACAATCAGCATCAATGTTGCTGACGTGGAAATGGTTGAGGACTTCGAGTTCCTTGATGTAAATATTGCTAAAAAATCTGTTGTGGCCCAACCACATTGAAGTGACCGCCAACAAGTAAAACCAACTCTTCCACTTCCCGAGGAGACTGAAGAAATTCGGCATGTCTCCACTGACTTTTACAAACTTCTACAGATGCACCACAGAGAGTAGACTGTCGGGTTGCATCACGACTTGGTTTGGTAACAGCTCTGCCCAAGACCACAAGAATAACCCAGACACATATATAACCATTATACAAACCAGACTTCCCACCATTGCCTCCATCTACACTTCATGCTGCCCCAGAAAAGCAGCCAACATAATCAAGACACACTCGTTCCTTCCGCCTGCTCCCGTTTGGCAGAAGATACAGAGACTTGAAAGCGTGCACCACCAGACTCAGGAACAACAGCTTCCCCTCTGTTATCAGGCTTCAAAATGACCCTTCCCTAAGCGAGAGTTCTGCGTGTTTCACCTCTACCCCATTGTGGACATTGGACTTTGTCTCCAGAACTTGTGGGCGCATGACTGAGACAGTGTCCTGCACTCTGTGTCTCTCCCTTTGCTCCACCTACCGTACTTGCATTTGGCTTGATTGTACTTATGTATAGTATTATCTGGTCTCATGGGCTGGCAGGCAAAACAACGTTTTTCATTCTACCTTGGTACACACAATAAGAATAAACCGAAACCTAAAACCCACACCTAAGCCAACCGATTTATCCCATTGTTTCTGGACAAATAGCTGGTGACATTGTGTCTGAGTTCAGGAGGGAGATTGATAATCAGGTTGAGTGGTGTCAGCACAACAACCTTCCTTTCGACGTTAGGAAGACCAAAGACCTAACCGTTGACTTCAGGAAGAGAAAATCAAGAGTCCTTGAACCTGTCTTCATCAGTGGGATGGTGGTGGGGAGAACCAATTGCTCCAATCTCCAGGGTGAGCATATCTCTGGTGACCTGTCCTGGCATATTATGCAATCCCAAGGAAAGCTCCTGAATGCCTTCTGTCAGGTGTGTGGTGGAGTGCATACGCACTGTGGCATCATGGCCTAGTTTAGTAACGGAAGCTCAAAAATGGAGGAGTCTGCAGCAGGTGGTAGACATTGTCCGGTCCATCACAGATATTGACCTCCCTCCCATTGAATTGATCTACCATGATCAGCCATGATTGAATGGTGGAGCAGACTCGACGGGCCGAACATTCGAATTCTGGTCCTAGAACTTACGAACTTGAACAAATCGGCTCCCTCTTGCCTTCCATACCTGCCCATGGTGAAGGAGAAAGCAGGGGAATGCTTTAATCAATCTAAGAAGCAGCTAACATCATCAAAGACCCACACCAGGCTCTCCCTCGCTGCTGCCACTGTGAGAAGGTATAGGACCCAGAGAATCATTATTTGGTGTTCAAGAACAGCTGCTTCCTATCATGCTCTGGAACCACCCTGCACAATCTTAACCACAACCCTACCTCGGCATTGAAGAAATGGTCTTTGAATGAAGTTGCACTACATTAACTGATAATTTATTGTATTATTGTTTATTAAATATATATACTAGACCAAGTGGACCCATTGGGCCCAAACCTCTCCTGCATTGGTGCAGCATCCTCTCCTCCCCCCCACTTCCCCCCTCCCCCCCTCCCCTCCCCCCTCCCCCACCCCCTCACCTCCTCCCTCCCCTCCCCCCCCTCGCCCCACTCCCCACCCTTCCCCCTACTCCATCCCCCTCAACCCCCTTTATCCTCCCTCCCTCCACCACCCCCCCTCCCTCCCTAGGAGATAGATTTAAACTTTAAAATGTGAATAACTTTAAAAATATAACACCGATTTCAATGAAACTTCTTCCATTAGCACCAAAGTGACGACGGTGAGTAAGGTGGGCCTAAAATTGTCATGCTATCATGTACTATTTTCGCTGTAGTTCAGGAACAAACAAACAAACAAACAAACGAGAGTTTTAGTATATAGATATATATATATAATTTCATTGTTCCAGTCCTGGTGCATAGGAGAGCTGAACACTCTTTACTTGTCTTAACCCTTGATTGTACTTTGATATTAAAAGAATATGAAGTTATTAGCTGAGAAACTGTCCAGTTTTCACGTCCTTGCCATCCAAGGATGCCTTTTGACAGTTCTCTGGTGAAAAAGGCATCGGAACTTTTTAAAAGAATATCTCGGATGATCAGAATTATTTAAAAGTGACGGAAGGAACTGCAGATGCTAGTTTCCACAGAAGATAGACACAAAATGCTGGAGTAACTCAGTTCGGGACAGGCAGCATCCCCGGAGAGAAGGAATGGGTGACGTTTCGGGTCGAGACCCTTCTTCAGATCCTTTTGCTGTCTGAAGAAGGGTCTCGACCTGAAACATCACCCATTCCTTTCTCTCCAGAGATGCTGCTTATCTCACTGAGTTACTCCAGCATTTTGTGTCCATCTTAGAAGTATTTAAATAGGCCTAATAACATTCATTGTTCTCATTCCCATGTTCCTTTATGCTTCAGCTCATCTAATTGTGAATATTGACATAGTTTATCTCTCAACTTCTGATGCAGGAAGTAATCCCTCAGCGCACATCTCAAGGTTCCCACTTGGATTTTAACTTCAGTCTCTCTTCCGTTTAAATCTAGAATTCTGAGAACTTTTCTCAAACCATATCATCCCGTGGTGCAGAAGTTACAAAGCTGTCACCCTGACCGCCTGAATACTCCACAGGACTGACACTAATACTATTCAGGATATCATTACCACTGTTGGAATGGTGGGACTATCATACGTTGAAAGACTGGAGCGACTAGGCTTGTATACACTGGAATTTAGAAGGATGAGAGGAGATCTTATCGAAACGTATAAGATTATTAAGGGGTTGGACACGTTAGAGGCAGGAAACATGTTCCCAATGTTGGAGGAGTCCAAAACAACGGGCCCCAGTTTAACAATAAGGGGTAGTCCATTTAGAACTGAGATGAGGAAAAACTTTTTCAGTCAGAGAGTTGTGAATCTGTGGAATTCTCTGCCTCAGAAGGCAGTGGAGGCCAATTCTCTGAATGCATTCAAGAGAGAGCTGGATAGAGCTCTTAAGGATAGCGGAGTCAGGGGGTATGGGGAGAAGGCAGGAACGGGGTACTGATTGAGAATGATCAGCCATGATCACATTGAATGGCGGTGCTGGCTCGAAGGGCCGAATGGCCTCCTCCTGCACCTATTGTCTATTGTCTATTGTCTATTGTCAGTTAGCCTCCACTGCCAGAAGGCTGTGGAGGCCAAGTCAATGGATATTTTAAAGGCTAAGATTGACAGATTCTTGATTCGTACGGGTGTCAGGGGCTATGGGGCGAAGGCAGGAGAATGGGGTTGAGAGGGAAAGACAGATCAGCCATGATTGAATGGAGGCATAGACTTGATGGGCCAAATGGCCTAATTCTGCTCCGTGAACTTATGAAAATGAACAAATCAGCTTCCTCCCACCTGCCATACCTGCCCAGAGTCAAGTATCAAGCTTGAGATTGCTTAAATCCATTTGCACAAATTTTAAATGCTTTAGATCATCAGAGACACTTTTTCTAAAAGTTTCAGGTGCCTTTGACAACAGAGAAAGGCTATGAAAGGCTACGGAGGCAGTCCAGGGCCAGACATCAGGATCTGCCAGCAGAGGAACTGAGGTCTGGTTGTCCCTTGTACACCTTGTGGGATGCTCGCAATGGCCAAGCCTCTTGGACTCCTGCAGAACACAAAGTACTGGAGGAACACAGCAGGTCAGGCAGTATCTACGGAAGGAATGAACAGGCATCATTTCGGGTCGGGGCCCTTCTCAGACCCTTCTCAGATGATGCCCGGCCCGTTGCGTTCCTCCAACACTTTGTGTTTTGTTCAAGAATGCATTGTATCTCCAGAACAATGGGACTTTTGTGTCACAAAACATAAACTCAATGTGCAGGAAAGAACTGCCGATGCTGGTTTAAATTGAAGGTAGACACAAAATGCTGGAGTAACAGGCACAGGCAGCGTCTCTGGAGAGAAGGAATGGGTGACGTTTCACATTTTAAAGTTTAAATCTATCTCCTAGGGAGGGGGGTGGAGGGAGGGAGGGAGGGAGGGGGTGGAGTTAGGGGGTGGAAGGAGGGAGGGGGAGAGGAGGGAGGATAAGGGCGGTTGAGGGGGATGGAGTGGGGGGGAGGGGGAGGGGAAGGGGAAGGGGGAGGGAGGTGGAAGGAGAGGGGAGGGGAGGGGGAGGGGGAGGGGAGGGAAGGGTGAGGGAGGATGGGGAGGGGGAGGGGGGATTGGGGAGGGGGAGGGGGGAGAGGGTAGGGAGGAGGGGGGAGGGAGGAGGGGGGAGGGGAGGGAGGTGGGAGAGGGTGCTGCACCAATGCAGGAGAGGTTTGGGCCCAATGGGTCCACTTGGTCTAGTTCCAATTAAATCTCACCCCTCTCCTTAAACCTATGCCCAAATGTTCTTGATTTCTCTAGCCTGGGAAAAAGACTGTGCACTCACTCTATCTGTGCCAAAGGTTAAATGAGATTAGAGGTGCATGTGAATCTCTATATGAGGTTCGAGGACATGCACTTGGTCCACCTAGGCCTCTGGATCTCCCAGTTGCTAACCATTTTAATTCTCCTTCCTACAGCGGCTTTCTGTCCTGGGACCTCCTCCATTGTCAGAGTGAGGCCACATACAAACTGGATGCCCAGCACCTCTTATTCCATTTGGATAGCTTGCAAACCAATCCTATAAACATTGAATTCTCCAATTATAGGTTTCTAACCAACAAACCCCATCCCGTTCTTTTTTCTCTCTCCACTTATCCATGTACCTGGATGCACACCAATTTCTCCCACTCGACCACCATCTTTTTCCCTTCCCTCAGTCCCCTTCCACCTACATCCCTTCATATGGCCTCACAGTCCATGAATCTTCCCTCCTTATCTCCAAACTTTTTGTTTCCTTTTTATCTCTGGCATTTGTCCACTATCAGCCAACCATCTCCCCTCATCTGTATCCACCTATCCCTTGCCTGGCTATGTCCTGTCCCCACCTCTCCCCCTACTGTAAGCAGTCTGAAGAAAAGCCCTGACCGGAAATGTCGCCCATCCATGGTCTTCAGAGATGTGGCTGAATTACCGAGTCCAGCACTTTGTGATTTTTGTCCCAACTTTTATACTCAGTTCCTTCCTGACGAAGCCAGAAATCCGAACGCCTACTTCAAAATTCAAGATTCAAGATAGCTTTATTGTCATCCAAATTGGACGAAATTCAGTCACCCACAGTCCAACAACAAAAGCATCAAAATAGGCATTAAAATTACACAACCCCCAAAACACACAAAAGAAACATCCATCAAGAAAACATCCATCAAGAAAACATCCATCACAGTGAGTCTCCTCCAGTCCTCTTCTCACTGTGATGGAAGGCCACAATGTATTTCCCTTCTCCTGCCGTCCTCTCCCGCGGTCAGGTTGTTGTGGTTGCAGGCCGCGCCGGAAGGTCCGCAGCGGGCCGAGCCTAAGGCGAGTCGCAGCTGCTCCCGCAGCCTCCGAAGACGGCCGGCTCCGCCGATGATAAGTCCGATCCGGTGCTGTTGCTGCATGTCGGGGCGGTCGTGGCTCCCGACATTGAAGCCCCCGCCCAGCAGAGAAATATCCTGCGGCCTATTTTAGGCCGCGCCGGACGGTGAAATGTCCGTGACCCAAGCCCCGCGATCCGGGGCGGGGCGAACACGCTGCCGCTGCCGGAGCTCCCGACGTCGGCATCAATGCGGCCCGAGCCTAAGGCGAGTCGCAGCTGCTCCCGCAGCCTCCGAAGACGGCCGGCCCCGGTGATGGTAAGTCCGGTCCGCGGGCTCTGCGAACCGGAGCCCTGGAGGCCGACAGCTCCAGGAGTTGGGCCGATGGTAGGCCGCAGCAGGAACGGAGACACCACCCAGAAAACAAAGGTCGGGTCTCCGTTCGGAAGGGACACCTATTTACAATTTTACAGTTCCCCCCTCCCCCCCCACATACACACATAGTACACAAACACAAAAACACCACATCACAACTACAATTAAGACAAAAAAACAACAAAAACACAAAGACAAATGGACTGCAGGTAAGCCGCAGCTGCTAGGGCAGCGCCGCCCTATTTACCTTCAACAACACTTCCAAGGAACTATGTTCTTGTGCTCCTAGACCCCCCTATTCTACAACAATCATTCATGTCATTAAGCTGGAAAGATTACTGTACTGTCCATTTGTGAGAGTCTAGAGTGTTTAATTGTCACATGCACTGGGACTGAAACAACTAAATTCTGACTTGCTACTGCTCTACAACCACACTAAATGCAACAATACAACAGATAAATATACAATAAATGATCCGTTCTGCAGATCACAATAGTGTGAGTCAAAACACATTGTGCGTCCTTAGTAGTACTAAGTACATAGAAGTATTTTCTGCTAGAAGGGAATTAAAATCAATGCCATCCTTGTAGTCTTTTTATTCTTTTTTTTCAGTTTCTTTACTGTCGTTCACATTAATTATTCTTCATCTTAATTATTCTTCATTTGTAAAATACAATTTAAAAATGTTCACTCTGATTGACATTTATGAATCGTGCAGCCAAACCTACTTCACTGAAGCCGAGAAGTTAAAGAGGTGGCCCTGCTTCTTGACACCCTGTGAGTTTCTCTGACCATGAGCCGAATGGTGCAGCTTTTAAACTGCTTTACTGCTTTCTCTTCACTTTGCAGCGTATCGTCATCACCAACAGCATAAAAGCAAAGCCCACAATAGCTGGTTGCTGCCTTTTGTTCCAGCGCGGTGTCATTCTGGCCATGCAGTTCAGAAAATTTAGATTCAGAGTTTGCATCCAAGGTCACAGGCAAGTAAACGGTGTGCATGTGCTCCGGTTTTATTCAGCGGGACAGGCAGCATCTCTGGAGAGAAAGGAATGCGCGATGTTTTGGGTCGAGACGTGAAACATAGAAACATAGAAACATAGAAAATAGGTGCAGGAGTAGGCCATTCGGCCCTTCAAGCCTGCACCGCCATTCAATATGATCATGGCTGATCATCCATTCCATCTCTCCAGAGATGCTGCCAGTCCTGCTGAGTCACTCCAGCATTTTAAGTCTATCTTCAGTTTAATCCAGCATCTGCAGTTCCTTTCTGCACGTTGCTCTGGTTTCATGCTGGGTGTAATTGGTAGACCTACCTGTTGATATTCTTTCTGACGCCCTTGCAGTTTGTTCACTCCTGGAACCTGCCTTTAGACTTGGCTGATCATCTTTCCCAGAATCACTCCAATGTTCAGGTGCATTCACGTTAATCACTGAGCAATCAAATAAGGTATTTATTCACAAAATGCTGGAGGAACTCAGCAGGTCAGGCAGCATCTCAGGAGAGCAGGAATGGGCGACGTTTCGGGTCGAGACCTTTCTTCAGACTGAATAGTTTTATAGACTGAAACTGAATAGTTTTTTAGTTGGGTCAACCTTCGTACCACCCAGAACTTGAAGCATCAGCGTCTCCGGTCAATGGATGTAAACCTGGTGAAACGCATTATCTTTTTAGATAGACACAAAATTCTGGGTGGTACGAAGGTTGACCAACTAAAAATGGCAGTCAACTCCATGGAGCATTGGGCGGCAGGATAAACATGACCGGTGCACTGCACCTGGAAAACTTGCTGGCGTGGGAGCAGGGAGTGGAGGAAATACTTCTGGAGCATAGCTGCAGAATTTAAGATATTAAGCAGCAGAACCATCACAAATGAAAATGACAATGTGGTTTTGTCACAGACAAGCACCAGACTGAAAGCTCTGACTGAATGCATCCAGAAATTCATCCTTGGTTAATAGCCCCATGCCTTACACGCATCTCTGAACAACATTTACTGGAAACACCACAGCACATAACCCCTCGTTATAAAGGACCATCGAGGGTGGGGTGGAGTCCGTTACTGCCGATTGTCCGCTGCACTGAGTAAGGGATTACCGAGCAATAGAGTGTAATTGTATAAGTGGTAGAAATAAAGAACTGCAGGTGGTGGTTAATACACAAAAGGACACCAAGTGCTGGAGTAACTCAGCAGGTCGGGCAGCATCTCTGGAGAACATTGGCAGGTGACGTTTGGGATTGAGACCCTTGTCCATATTTTCGGCCCAGAACTGGGCCTGGAATCCAGGTGATTTGCCAGTCCCAGAGGCGAGGATTGGTGGAGTCATCGGTCTCGACCCACAGGTGCCGGAGTGCAGGTAAATGGCGGCGGTGGTGGCGGCGGTGCCTGTGGCTTGGCAGCAGCTGAGGAAGCTGTGTGGGCCAGTGGTGGTGGCAATGGAAGCAGCCAGGAAGTTGTGCGGGCTGGGGTTGGCAGCATGGCCTGGCACTGTGGGTCATTAGGCCTGGCCTGGTAGCGGCCAGGAGTGGCAGTGCGGGCTTGGGGCAACGTCGGCAGATCAGCCGGGCACTGAAGATCAGCAGGTCCGTCCACTATAACTGAAATCCTTTATAAAGTGCACCTCCTCCAACCTCATCTCCTGTATCCGCTGTTCCAGGTGTGGACTCCTGAATAACAGCGAGACCAAGCGCAGGCTCGGCGATCATTTCGCAGAACTTTTCAACTCAGTCCGCCTGAACCTACCTGATCTCCCGGTTGCTAAACACTTGAACTCCCCCTCCCAGTCCCACATTGACCTTTCTGTCCTGGACCGCCTCCACTGTTAGTGAGGCCCAGCGCAAATTGGAGGAACAACACCTCACATTTCGCTTAGGCAGCTTACACTCGAGCGCTATGAACATTGACTTCTCTAACTTCAAGTAACCCTTGCTTTCCCTCTCTCTCCATCCCTCCCCTTCCCAGTTCTCCCACCAGTCTTACTGTCTCCGACTACATTTTAACTGTTTGCTTTGTTGTTACCTTCTCCTAGGAAACAATGATCTATTCTACACTTTCCTTGCTCTCCATTCCCTTTGCCCTGTTTACACACCTTCCTTATCTATCTATCTCCCTCCCCCCGACATCAGTCTGAACAACGGTCTTGACCCAAAACGTCACCCATTCCTTCTCTCTAGAGATGCTGCCTGTCCCGCTGAGCTACTCCAGCACTTTGTGTCTATCTTCGGTTTAAACCAGCATCTGCAGTTCCTTCGTACCCATAAAATTATTAAAGACTGGACAAGCTAGATGCAGGAAATATGTTCCCAATGTTGGGCGAGTCCAGAACCAGGGGCCACAGTCTTAGAATAAAGGGGAGGCCATTTGAAACTGAGGTGAGAAAAAGCTTTTTCACCCAGAGAGTTGTGAATTTGTGGAATTCTCTGCCACAGAGGGCAGTGGAGGCCAAATCACTGGATGGATTTAAGAGAGAGTTAGATAGAGCTCTAAGGGCTCGTGGAATCATGGGATATGGGGAGAAGGCAGGCACGGGTTATTGATTGGGGACGATCAGCCATGATCACAATGAATGGTGGTGCTGGCTCGAAGGGCCGAATGGCCTCCTCCTGCACCTATTTTCTATGTTTCTATGTTTCTATAATAACTAAGGTTTGCTGTACAGCACAACATTGCCATTACTTTGCACACTTAGTGCTCAAGGCCACAGGTGAAAGTCGGGGCAAATATTCTCAATGAAATTAACCATACGTCTGTGGGAAGGATTTAGAAAGAAGAGTGAAAGTGTCGAGTTCGCGTTCCCGGTCAGTTGGTTGACAATAATCAGAGACGGCACAGACTTTACCTGTTAGTTTATTAGAGATCTCGTAGACAGGTTTCTAAAAGCACACACAGAGTTGCGGACTCCGGGGCCAGTGGAAATGTGTCACACCAGCCCCTAGAATTAAGCCCCCTTTATTCCCCAAAACCGCAGAATTCACAGTTATTTACAAGTATCACAACCAATCAATATTGGAATTAAGTCAGTTTTCCCTTATACGGCCGAGTGTTGAACAAAGTCAGTTTTCCCTTATAAGGTCCTAACATGCTATTGTTCAAGGTTTAGTCGGCCTCTGTTTACTGTTTGTGTTCTTTATACATTGTGTTTTTCTCCTCTGAAGACGAGCTGGAACATTCTGCGGTTTGGGCTACTGATTACTACAAGCTTTAGCAAGTTCAGCATTGTTGTGATTACGTAGCCTCAAGCAGGTGAGAGAGAGAGAGAGAGAGAGAGAGAGAGAGAGAGAGAGAGGGGGAGAGGGAGAAGAGAGAGAGAGGGAGAGGGGGAGGGGGAGGGAGAGAGAGAGAGAGAGAGAGAGAGAGAGAGAGAGAGAGAGAGAGAGAGAGAGAGAGAGAGAGAGAGAGAGAGGAGAGAGAGAGAGAGAGAGAGAGAGAGAGAGAGAGAGAGAGAGAGAGAGAGAGAGAGAGAGAGAGAGAGAGAGAGAGAGAGAGAGAGAGAGAGAGAGAGAGAGAGAGAGAGAGAGAGAGAGAGAGAGAGAGAGAGAGAGAGAGAGAGAGAGAGAGAGAGAGAGAGAGAGAGAGAGAGAGAGAGAGAGAGAGAGAGAGAGAGAGAGAGAGAGAGAGAGAGAGAGAGAGAGAGAGGAGAGAGAGAGAGAGAGAGAGAGAGAGAGAGAGAGAGAGAGAGAGAGAGAGAGAGCCTCAAGCATGTGCTTTAACCTACCACACAAGGTTGCAAAGCCCATGCAAAGTCCAGTGGCCGAAGCAAACAAAAAGGACAGATCTGGCTCTGCGTTCCTCATCTCCACAAAAGGAGCAATAGTTGGAGTTCTGTAAACGTGAGGGACAATGTAACACAAGTAGAGCGTGACTACGCATAACCCCTCAGGAGCTTTTTCTGGAGAAGATAAAAGTTTAATGAGTCACAAGATCATCAGTTATAAATGTTATACATATGCTGGGGTTGATGTATATTTTATTCATTTTAAATAGAACAGCAATACTTATCCTAAAAATACATTTGCAAAGTGAAAAAAAATAGAGTGCTTTGATCAAATTGAGATGACCTTAACATTTCCTGGGAATTATGCTCGTCTTCAGGATATGCGTTCCAGATCACAATCCAATATATGGATTCTCGAGAAAACAGCGTGTTGTCTGTGATTTCAACTGCAAGCAGAATTCTGTCCAGAAATTACTGCAGACAATGCTTGAGAAAGTAAGAGAAAAGCAATGCAACTCTCGACAATTCACTCAGGGAATTTGGGAGTGAATGGAGTCATAGGAAGAAACGCAGCCAGAGATAATGTCTCTCTGGTGTGATAATGACGGAGAAGCAAAGAAGGAAAAAGGAAATGGAAAAGTGAAAACAAATTGCGTTTTTCATCTCTAATGAAGCCTGAAGCACCAAAAGAGCTGCAGAAAGAGAGGGGGGGGGGGGGGGGGGAGGGGGGGGGGTCGATGCCTGAAACTTCAATTGTTGAAATAGTGCAGTTCTTCCAGTTTTTCAAGGGATAGGCCATTTAGAACGGAGACGAGGAAAAACATTTTCACTCAGTTGTGAATCTGTGGAATTCTCTGCCTTAAGAGGCAGTGGAGGCCAAATCTCTGGATGCTTTCAAGAGAGAGTTAGATAGAGCACTTTTCATCGCTGGTGCGGCTCGACTGCGGGACTTAACATCGCCCGGTGCGGCTCGACCACGGGACTTAACATCGCCCGGTGCGGCTCGGCCACGGGACTTAACATCGCTGGTGCGGCTCGACCACGGGACTTTACATCGCCCGGTGCGGCTCGGCCACTGGACTTAGCTGCGCAAGGCTTGGTCGCGGGCCTTTCATCGCCCGGTTCGGCCGCGGGACGTTTCAGCGCCCGGTGCGGGGACTGTGCGGGTCGGTCGGGGATGAGCTGTCTGTCCGTGGGCGTGGGGAAGAGAGTGGAAGTTTTGTTGCCTCCATCACAGTGAGGGGGTGTTTGGAGTCACTGTGATGGACGTTTGTGTTGGGGTTATGTGTCTTGTGTTTTTTTTTCTATGACTGCTATGTAGTTTTGTTCGGTACTTCGGTGCCGAACGACAAATAAAGCTCTGTTATACCTGTTATGAGAGTCAAGGGATATGGGAAGAAGGCAGGAATGGGGTACTAATTGAGAATGATCAGCCATGATCACTGTGAATGGCGGTGCTGGCTCGAAGGGCCGAATGGCCTACTCCTGCACCTATTGTCTATTGTCATACTGGCCTATTTTGTTTGCATTATGCAGTTCACATACTGTGATACTGAGAATCTTCACAGATAAAGCTCGAATAGAGTGGACGTGGGGAAGATGTTTCCACTAGTGGGAGAATCTAGGACTAGAGGTCATAGCCTCAGAATTAAAGGACGTTCTTTTAGGAAGGAGATGAGGAGGAATGTCTTTAGTTAGAGGGTGTTGAATCTGTGGAATTCTTTTCCACAGAAGGCTGTGGAGGCCAAGTCAGTGGATATATTTAAGGCAGAGATAGATAGATTCTTGATTAGTACGGGTGTCAAAGGTTATGGGGAGATGGCAGGAGAATGAGGTTGGGAGGGAGAGATAGATCAGCCATGATTGTCCCGCCCCCCTGACATCAGTCTGAAGAAGGGTCTCGACCCGAAATGTCACCCATTCCTTCTCTCCTGAGATGCTGCTTGACCTGCTGAGTTACTCCATAATTTTGAGAATAAATACCTTCGATCAGCCATGATTGAATGGATTTGATGGACCGAATGGCCTAATTCCACTTCTATCTCTTATGATCTTATGATTTTATGATCTTGCAGCAAAAGAGTGTTTTGGAAGAGTTTGAATGTGGTATTAGTGCTGATCCTGGCTTTTGAAGATTTAGACAATGTTCTCGGGGGAAGATGAACACTTGCAGGATCATAAAATGTCCCAGCAAAGGTCCATTAAGATGAGCAGCTGATGGCTTGATGACAACAGAATTTAACACCATCTTATCATATCATATCATATCATATATATACAGCCGGAAACAGGCCTTTTCGGCCCTCCAAGTCCGTGCCGCCCAGCGATCCCCATACATTAACACTATCCTACACCCACTAGGGACAATTTTTACATTTACCCAGCCAATTAAAAGTGCTTAACATTGTGTGTGGGAAGGAACTACAGATGCTGGTTTATCCCGAAGATTGACACAAAATGCTGGAGTAACTCAGCGGATCTCTGGAGAGAAGGAATAGGTGACGTAATGGGTTGGAACCCTTCTTCACACTGAAAGATAGAGGAGAGGTGGGGGTGGGGGGGGGGGGGGTGGAACTGGAGGCTAGAAAAGGCCAAACCAAAAAAACAAATCAGGGCTGGGAACAGATGACCTCAGGAACGGTGGTATCACAAAATGCTGGAGTAACTCAGCAGGTCAGGCAGCATCTCAGGAGAGAAGGAATGGGTGACGTTTCGGGTCGAGACTGAGGGTGGAGTCCATAATGGCCCATTGTTGGCTGGTGAAGACGCACTCACAGCAGGGATCATGCAATACGAACAGTGGAACTAGTAGGACGAGGGTTGGCCGGGGAGGGAGGGGGGGGAGGGGGGGTGCGGAATGTATGCAGGAGGTTCTGCAGGAGTGCTCTGGGTGTGGACTTCAATATATCAGTGAGACCAAGCGTAGACGAGGCAATTTTTAATCGCTGAACAGTTACACTCAGTCAGCCTTGGCCGATGCGATCTCCCGGTTGCCAAACATTTTAACTTTTATATTAGTTCATACGTTATAGGAGCTGATTTAGGCCATTCGGCCCATTAAGTCTACTCTGCCATTCAATCATGGCTGATCTACCATCGTCTCTCAACCCCGTTCTCCTGCCTTCTCCCACGAACCCCTGACACCCATACTGATCACCCGTACTGATCACTCGTACTGATCATGAATCTGTCCATCTCCACCTTCAAAATAACTCTACTTGTGTCCACTGATCAATACTTCCCAAAAAAAAATCATATTTGATTTCAGCCACTTGGGAAGGCTCGAACATTCCTTCACGTTTGTGAAGGCTCTCCTTCACGTTTGTGTTCAAATCATCTTTTCACCTCATGTAGATCGGTGCATTTTTCATTGTTTTCATTTCCTATGTTCTTGCATTTAAGAATTTGCTTCTGTTCCAGTTCCGCCTTTGAATAAGAAGCCGAGCCATTTCCCATTGAGCACCATATGGTCTCCCAGATCTCTCTTCCTGCTATCTGGCACCTTGCTTGTGTTTCATCTGTATTCACGCGACAGGAGGGAGCATGTTTCACTTCACACTGGTTTCAGTACCGCAGTCAACTCCAAAGTTCAATGCCTGATTCACCCCACTCTTGTAAGAATCTGGAACGTAGCTCTAATCTATTAACGGCATAGTTAATTAGATTTGTTGGTACGTGGGAAGTGCCACTTGGGAAGTGGCTGCAGAAATCATAATGGGTTGCAATTTGTGGAAGACTGAATTATTTACTTCCAGTGGGAAAAATAAATCAAAACCCAAATTGAATTCCTATTACCATTTAGCAAAGCCTATCGCTTATGCCTTTGATTGCCAATTTAAAATCTGACAAATGGCTGACCATCAGATCAAAATGTATTCACAAAATACTGGAGTAACTCAGCAGGTCAGGCAGCATCTCAGGAGAGGAGGAATGGGTGACGTTTCGGGTCGAGACCCTTCTTCAGACTGTTGTTAGGGGGGGCGGGACAAAGGAAGGATATAGGTGGAGACAGGAAGATAATCTGGGAAGGGGGAGGGGAAGAGAGGGACAGAGGAACTATCTAAAGTGGGAGAAATTAGTGTGGGGATAGAGCAGAGGTGGGGATATTGTTTCAATATTCAGGCCGTCTTGTACAAATGTCCTCTAGTCTCCCTCTCCCCTGACTCTCAGTCTGAAGAAGGGTTGCAACCCGAAACGTCACCCATTCCTTCTCTCCAGAGATGCTGCCTGTCCCGCTGAGTTACTCCAGCATTTTGTGTCTATCTCCAGAGCATGTGAAACAGGCTAAAGCTTATTTTTATATTAATTTACAGTTTCTGCATTGATCGAACATACTTCCTTGTTCTGACTCACAAGTAGAGTTTTCAGCCCATGTTCGCTCCAAGCAGGATAAGCCAATCAGTCCCATTTCCTCTTGCTCCATTCCTCTGTGGATCTGCAACTTATTCTCCCCTCCATGCTAATTAGGTTTTCCTTTTGATTCTTTTGCCATTCACCTACACTAAGTGGTAACCTAAAGTGGTCAATTAACTTGCCAGCTTGACTTTTAGGACGTGGAGGAAAGCAAAGCATCTGGTGGAAACCCAGGAGTTCAAGGGGAGAATGTGCAAACTCTGCACAGATGGTACCTGAGGTCAGGAATGAATCTGGTTCTCTGAAGCTGTGAGCCAGCAGCATTGACTGCTGCATCCCTGTATTACCCACTACATCTGACACATCCCAGTGGGAACGTTCTAACTTGCCTTTGCATCCCCTCTTTTCCACTCTGATGTATGACGTATCCTCGTTGAGGAATAGGATAAGTCATGCATCAGAGTGGAAAAGAGGGGATGCAAAGCAAGTTAGAACGTTCCCACTGGGATGTATCAGATGTGCTCTTCCATGTTCATTTTGAATAGTGTCACTCCTAGGCTTGCTCTCCCTCAGTAATCTGGAACCGGGACCCTGGCAGCCAGGAATATGTGATGCTGAGACGTGTAGAGATGGTGAACTTGGCCACTTGACACTGGATCAATGGTAATAAAACCTAAAACAACTTTTGGTCTGGAACTTACGCCAAAGGACTGCCAAAGCTGTCACGCCACTGGCCTTTCAACCACTGTGCAGGAGGTGAAAAATATTCCTCTGTCAAATCATAGAGTCATACAGCATTGAAACAGGCCCTTCGGCCCAACCTGGCTGACCTAGATGCCCCATCGATTCCAGGCCCACCCGCCTGCATTTGGCCCATGTTCCTCTAAACCTTTCCTCTCCATGTATTGGCCCATGTTCCTCTAAACCTTTCCTCTCCATGTATCATCGTATCCAAATCCACATGTCTTTTAAATGTTATTATATTACCTGCCCCAAATACCTCATCAGACAGCTTGTTCCACATATCCACCATCTTCTGTGTGAAAAAGTTGCCATTGAGGCTCCTATTAAATTTATTCCCCCCTCCTCTTAAACCTATGTCCTCTGGTTCCTGTTTCTCCTACTCTGGGCAAAAGACCCTGTGTATTTAACCTATCTATTCCTCATGATTTTATACACCTTTATAAGATCACCCCACAGCCTCCTTTATCCCACAACCTGGGATTTTCTCATGTAACACAAAGCAGTTGCTTTGCTCAGAAACAAAATGCACCGACAAAGAATCGCAGGATAGACCTTTTGCGGGCGACATGAAGGAAAGAATTGCTTTGCACTGCAAACAGAGGATTTACAAGTTGTCATGTAACTAGTCCGTTTAATAATGCTCAGGTAATCAATGGCATGTCATTATGCAGCCTTCACTGAACGCACAAGAAATTAGCACGATTTCATGTTTTTTTGACTAAATATATAATTTGGAAAAATTAGTCTGTTTCTTTGAGATCCAAAGTCATGCAAGACATATACTAAAGGAGTAGGAAGATGGAGAGTTAACATAGAGAAAGGATGTTATAGTCAGAGCACAGAATTGGGCCCTTTGCCCCCGCCCCCCTGCCCCCTCCCATGTTCATGGCAACCTTTTGTCCATCTACACGAATCCCATTGCCTGCACGAGAACTGTATTCTACTCTGTTTAGTTCAATTTTAGTTTAGAGACACAGTGCGGAACCAGGCCCTTCAGCCCACCGAGTCCGCACCAACTAGTGATCCCCGCACATTAACACTATCCTGCACACACTGGGGACAATTTACATTTATACCAAGCCAAAAACCAACAAACCTGTACGTCTTTGGAGTGTGGGAGGAAACTGAAGATCCACGTGGGAGAACGTACAAAGTCCGTACAGGCAGCACCCACAGTCGGGATCGAACCCGGGTCTCTGGCGCTGCAAGTGCTGTAAGGCAGCAACTCTACCTCTGCGCCACCGTGCCGCCCTTAAATTATGTCTTGCCTATTCAAGTGTCTGTCCAAATGCCTCCTAAATGCAGTGAATTTAACTGATTCCACCACCGCCTCCTCTGGCAACATCGATTGAACATGACAATATCTTAGGAAAGAGAACAGAACATGAAAATACATTTTGGTTGAAGTGACACAAAGGGATCAGCAATTGTTGATATCAAAAAAATATTAAATGGATGTTTGCAAAAATGATGAAGAAAAAAATTTGGAAGAGATTTAGACGGGAGTTTGGACAGCATCAGGAAATAGAAACACAAGGAGATATGTATGACACAGGTATGGGAATGTGGTTCTCTTGCACAATATTTGACATTAAAAAACAGGAAAAATGTAATGCGAGAGTAAAGGTCCGATTTACTGGGATTACACACTCAGATTGCATTTATTGTTAAGAAAGATAAAGGGAGATCTAATAGAATTGCTGACTATTTAGAAAGGATTGAAAAGAGTAAAAGCAAAAGTTAACTTTAGATTTTAGATTTAGATTTAGAGATACAGCGCGGAAACAGGCCCTTCGGCCCACCGAGTCCGCGCCGCCCAGCGATCCCCGCACATTAACACTATCCTACACACGCTAGGGACAATTTTTACATTTTACCCAGCCAAATAACCTACAAACCTGTACGTCTTTGGAGTGTGGGAGGAAACCGAAGATCTCGGAGAAAACCCACGCAGGTCACGGGGAGAACGTACAAACTCCGTACAGACGGCGCCCGTAGTCAGGATCGAACCTGAGTCTCCGGCGCTGCATTCGCTGTAAGGCAGCAACTCTACCGCTGCGCCACCGTGCCGCAAACTTGGGATGGATGTTCAGTGAAAGCAACACGTGGAGGGTGAGAACGTTTTTAGTTTCAAACAAATGGTGGGGTAGGTGCTGCTTTCCGCCCTCGTCGTTCACCCTGGGTAGTTCTACTGAACTGGCAAAATCTGCCGCAAAGCATCAACGACGGTACTCTGAAGCAGCAATTGCCACTTTCGATAGTTGTAGTTGACATACGAAAGAAGAAACAAAGGGTTATTAGTTTAAAAAAAACCTTGCACCTTTAAAGTATCCCACCATCTCCTGAAGGTGTGATGACCGGGTTTGTTGTTATGCCAGGCTACAGTGCATCCAAATGTGCGCGTAAATCACACCACACAAGGAGAAAATGAAGGACGACATATTCTATTTTAAGGGAAGTGTTGGCTTGACAACAGGAAATGGTGTCACCGGGACCTTTCACATCTGAAATGCAGGTTTCAAAATAACTGCCATTATTTCCGGCATTGCAGGTCTTCTTCAGTATTAATTGAAATGTCAATTTTAATTAACCATATCGATGAGTGTACTTGCAGCTCTCCGGTTCAGAAGTATCAGCATGGAATAATTACCGCATGGCTATTGGCATTGAGACAATCATGTTTCGAAAGCAATTACATATCAAATGTTTATAAGAAAGTTGTCGAGTTATCAAGAATTCAGATGGACAGTTCTGAGTCATACATAGAAACATTGGCTTTTAGTTTAGTTAAGAGATGCAGGCCCTTCGGCCCACCGAGTCCGCTCCGACCAGTGTTCCCCGCACATTAACACTATCCGACACTAGGGCCAATTTTTTACATTTATGCCAAGCTAATTAACCTACAAACCTGTATGTCTTTGGAGTGTGGGAGGAAACCAAAGTTCTCGGAGAAAACGCAGGTCACAGGGAGAACATACAAACTCCGTACAGGGTGTTCAATGGTTCATGAGTGTTATATGAATAGTTGGAGTAATAATAATTCACATATATGAACATACAAATTACATACAGGAGTAGGCCACAGCCCCTCAAGGCTGCTCTCCTACTCAGTAAAACCATGGCTGATTTGATTATAAACTCAAATACATTTTCGCATCTACCAGTGGTGACCTCCTTGTGATTCAAAACTCTAGCTACCTCTCCCTTAAGAATGCTCAAAGACCATCCGCCATCCTTTGAGGAAGGTTCTCAACTCATCCGTTCTAAAAAGGTGACTCTTGTTTTTAAATAGTGACCTCTTGTTCTCGATTCTCCCACCAGAGAAACCATCCTCCCCTCATTCACCCTTTCTCAGATATCGGATGTCATTTTAACATTGAGAATCAGATTGTGTGGTGTGTCAGGCTGCAGCATAACTTGAAGAAGTAGAGAAAAGGAACCGCAGATGCCGGTTTACAAAAGAATGGCACAAAGTGCAGGAGTAACTCAGCAGGTCAGGCAGCATAGCGCCACACGGTGGCGCAGCAGTAGAGCTAATGCCTCACAGCTCCAGAGACCAGGGTTTGATCCTGACATTGGGTGCTGCCTTTGTGGAGTTTGCAAGTTCTCTGTTGGACTCAGTGGGGGTCCGTGTGTTTCCCCTGAGTGCTCCGGTTTCCTCCCACATCCCAAATACTCATGGGCTTGTAGGCTGATTGGCCTCTGTCAATTTCCCCGAGTGTGTGGGGAGTGGGTGAGAAAAGTGGGTTAACATAGAACTTGTGTGAATGGGTGATCGATGGTCAACGTGGACTAGGTGGGCCGAAGGGCCTGTTTCCATGCTGTTTCTTTCAGTCAATCAATGAATCAATTTTGAGGGAAGCAAAAATATATAGTCAGCTAATCCTGGTTAACTAACCGAATGTCAGGACAGCATTGGCACACTAGTTCCAGCTACCTGATGCAATGATGTATTGAGAAGCAAACATGGCAGGCATTGTAAAAACCATGAAAATAATAAATGAGCACATTCATTCTTCCCAGTGTAATTTCCTTCTAGGCAACTTAACCATTACATTGAAAGTCTTATCATATTACATGTACTAACTTTTCTAAGCTTTATCACCCCTGAATATTCATTGCAGTTGGGACATTATTTGTATGCTAACACTGCAATGGTGAATAACCACGTGATATTTTGAATGATTTGCTTGTCTATGTTCTGCTGCTTTCTGGTTAATGACATCCAGCTGCCTTCTAATGTTTAATGATTTGGAGATTAATTAAGCAGAGGTCACCCAACACGATTTATTGCAGTGTCAAATCGGGTTTTCTCATTGCTCAGTCTTTTGAGAAAATTCTATTTGAGCTCCTCATAATTTGGCCAGATGTCTGGCAACTTCTAGAAAGTGCAAAGCCAGCAGAGGAACATTATGGGCAACGTATTTTTACAAATAGTTTCGCAATAATTTACTCTTCATTTCTTGTCACAGCTTTTCAATATATATCTGCTGAACTGGAACTATCGTCAGGCAGGCTTTCAGTGACAGCCTGGTCATTCATTCTTATGTTCACTTTTTGATGTGATATCTTCTCCTCCATTCTGTTCTGTCAGACAGCTGGGTTTACATCAACCAATTGAGAAAGGCACGCTTCAGTGAGAATTTAATGTCCCTTAACTGTTTTAGATTTTAGATTTAGATTTAGAGATACAGTGCGGAAACAGGCCCTTCGGCCCACCGGGTCCACGCCGCCCAGCGATCCCTGCACATTAACACTATCCTACACACACTAGGGACAATTTTTACATTTACCCAGTCAATTAACCTACATACCTGTACGTCTTTGGAGTGTGGGAGGAAACCGAAGATCTCGGAGAAAACCCACGCAGGTCACGGGGAGAACGTACAAACTCCGTACAGACAGCACCCGTAGTCAGGATCGAACCTGAGTCTCCGGCGCTGCATTCGCTGTAAGGCAGCAACTCTACCGCTGCGCCACCATGCCGCCCTTGTTGGAACGGGTTGTCCGAAAAATTATTGTTTTGTCCCAGCTCCCAGTGTCAACACGGTTTCATCTGTACCATTTATCTCGCATCATCCCATTCCTGAATTACAGCAGTGTTTACACCTGTAAACACATCCAAGGAAAAAAAAAAACGAGATGCAACACCTGTCCCTTTACCTCCACCCTCAACTCCATCCAAGGACCCAAACAGTCTTTCCAGGTGAGACAAAGGTTCACCTGCACCTCCTCCAACCTCATCTGTTGCATCCGCTGCTCTAGATGCCAACTTATTTACATCGGCGAAACCAAGCGCAGGCTCGGCGATCGCTTCGCTGAGCACCTGCGCTCGGTCCGCATTAACCAAACTGATCTCCCGGTGGCCGAGCACTTCAACTCCCCCTCCCATTCCCAGTCTGACCTTTCTGTCATGGGCCTCCTCCAATGCCATAGTGAGGCCCACCGGAAATTGGAGGAACAGCACCTCATATTTCGCCTGGGCAGCTTGCAGCCCAGTGGTATGAACATCGACTTCTCCAACTTTAGATAGTTCCTCTGTCCATCCCGTCCCCTCCTCCTTCCCAGATCTCCCTCTATCTTCCTGTCTCCACCTATATCCTTCCTTTGTCCTGCCCCCCTGACATTAGTCTGAAGAAGGGTCTCGACCCAAAACGTCACCCATTCCTTCTCTCCTGAGATGCTGCCTGACCTGCTGAGTTACTCCAGCACTTTGTGAATAAATACCTTCGATTTGTACCAGCATCTGCAGTTATTTTCTTATATTATATATAGTGTTTAAACCTCACCTCATTCGAGGCTGTGAAAAGAGCTGCATAAATAGAACAGGTCTCAGGTTTCATCACCTGCAGAGCATGACACACAGCAGCAGTGGAGCTTCCTGCAAGTCGCAATAACAAACCTTTCAGAAAGGTTTATTCCAAAATCCTTCATCCCATGCAAAAATCAATGAAAAAACACTCAGTCTGAGAGAGTTCACCACATGCTTCTCTGCGCAAGGCCACTTTACTTACTGTGTCATCATCCACCACTGGACGAAGTGAAGCACACCAACACCTCTACTTCCTTGGAAGGCTTAGGAAGTTCGGCATGTCCCCAACAACCCCCTCACTGACTTCCCTTCCATTGACTCCATGTACACTTTACGCTGCCTCAGCAAGGCCAGCAGCATAATCAAGGACTAGTACGGCCCCAGTCACTCCCTCTTCTACCCTCTCCCATCGGGCAAGAAGGTACAGAAGTGTGAAAACGCACACCTCCAGATTCAGCAACAGCTTCTTCCCAGCTGTTATTAGGCAACTGAAGCATGCTACCACCAGCTGGAGTGCGATCCTGACCTCCCATCTACCTCACTGGAGAACTTTGAGCTACTTTTAATCGGACTTGATCAAAATTCATTTTGGACTAAATATTGGACCCTTTATATGTATGTACGCTGTGAATGGCTTAATGGTAATCATGTGTAGTCGTTTCCTTGAATGAATAGGAAGCAATGAAAGTTTTTCACAGTACATCGGAACATGTGGTAAGAACACACTGAGCTAAAACGAAACCATGTTGGTGGGTCGAAAATCAATAGGGGCTGGACCAGGCATAAATAGCCTGAATGACCAAACCAGATTAATTTTACCAATAATCCAGTCGTTCAATAGTTTCTATTACTGAGACCGATACTCAAGAAGAAGTACTAGAAGAAAATTGTAGTGAAATTTAAACTTATGTTTCTGGATCAGTGGCCGAGACCTCTGATCCAGATATCCAACCACCACATTGCTCTAACGGTGATCGTCAGATCCTTGCTTTATAATGGACAAAGATCTGTGAACCAAACATCAACTGCTTCAACCCTTACAACACAACTTCTTGCTTCTTTGTTCACTTCCACCTTGTTTTGTGTTTCACCATCACCCAACACTTTGCTTTCAGATAGCAGGAAGTGCCCACAGCAATTCAGAAATCCAAAGAAGGCCGTCATCTCCGTGAAATGTATTGGACCACAGACATGCAAGACTTACGTCAACTTTGCCCTCATCTGGGTAAAGCTCTTCAGCATCCATCTTGGAGATGGTGACTTCTGAAGAGGCAAACGCACAATCGCTCTTCCTTCGCGACACAATTTCTGGAAAATAAAACAGAAAATGCAGCAGGTCGGGCAACATACATGAAAGAGAAAAAAGAGTTAACATTTCCATTAATTTCCTGGAAAAATGACCAGTGCTAAAGCCATTGCAAGTGGAAGACTGGGTTGTGTAGGAAGGAACTACAGATGCTGGTTTAAACCAAAGATAGACATAAAAAGCTGGAGTAACTCAGCGGGACAGGCAGCATCTCTGGAGAGAACGAATGGGTGACGTTTCGGGCCGAGACCTCTCTTCAGACCTGGTTATTGGAATAATTGATGGTGGGTATTTGTTGCTCAGTACTTCACGAGCTTCTGTCGCCCGCGAGCTACTGACAACAATGTGACACGCAAAAGATTGTGTCTTTCTCCCACTGAACAAAGAAATCATCATACAGAGGTAAAGATTATCCGTAGTATAAGAAAATAACTGCAGATGCTGGTACAAATCGATTTATTCACAAAATTCTGGAGTAACTCAGCAGGTCAGGCAGCATCTCGGGAGAGAAGGAATGGGTGACGTTTCGGGTCGAGACCCTTCTTCAGACCCTTCCCGCCCCCCTGACATCAGTCTGAAGAAGGGTCTCGACCCGAAATGTCACCCATTCCTTCTCTCCCGAGATGCTGCCTGACCTGCTGAGTTACTCCAGCATTTTGTGAATAAAGATTATCCGTCTACCTTTGCTTCTCTGTTGATTATTGTCTCACGATTATAACATTTTACAACACGTTTCTAACTGTGTCGTCTGCCTTCACTACTGGAATGATTGGAAGAGCCAATTTTTTTAAAATCCAACTCGTGCAATGATGCCAACCTCCTGCAGACTCTTCAGCTCTTCCCAGTGGGTTCTTATTGATGATGTGGCACGGCCTTGCGTTGAAAAACTCAGGTGAAGCATTTTCCACCAGGCAAATCTTGGCTTTTATACCTCGCGCTTCCGTTTATCACAAAACACCTTGGGGTGCATGTCGAGTGCAGCTGATACAAGTTAAAGCTCTTGATCTCACGCCATCCATCTTCATCTTTGCTATTCAGTTCCTGCTTCTCAGACTGTATCGCCAACCTGAGATGGTCAATCAGAAGAGGAAGCTTCATGTCACATGTATTTATTCACAAAATGCTGGAGTAACTCAGCAGGTCAGGCAGCATCTCGGGAGAGAAGGAATGGGTGACGTTTCGGGTCGAGACCCTTCTTCAGACTGATGTCAGGGGGGCGGGACAAAGGAAGGATATAGGTGGAGACAGGAAGATAGAGGGAGATCTGGGAAGGAGGAGGTGAAGAGAGGGACAGAGGAACTATCTAAAGTTGGAGAAGTCGATGTTCATACCATTGGGCTGCAAGCTGCCCAGGCGAAATATGAGGTGCTGTTCCTCCAATTTCCGGTGGGCCTCACTATGGCACTGGAGGAGGCCCATGACAGAAAGGTCAGTCTGGGAATGGGAGGGGGAGTTGAAGTGCTCGGCCACCGGGCATGTCGCATTCATCATTCCACAATTCCCGATCTTCGTGATCCTTTACACCGCCAACATCGAAAGGACAGAGTATGACTGTACTGGGAAAAGGGGAGGTCGTGGGGAAAGGGGGGGTGTGGGGAGAGTAAGAGTGGGGCTGGTGGAGGAGAGAATGGGGGGGGTGGGAATGGGCCCAACAGGCCCACTTGGTCTAGTGTTACATAAATCCATAGTCAGATGATATGTATACTACAGCACCAGTATCAGTTTCCATTGCAACTCCATTATTGAACGATTGCTATTGTGGAGGAAGGTTTAGTAAAGTTCTGAGTCAGCATGGAAAGTCTATGCAATGCACCCCAGGCTGTCACTTTCTTCACTTAGTTCATGTGCTCAGAATACTTTAATACTCTTCCCAAAGATTATGCCGTGTGCATTTGTCCAAGTTTACAGCGGCCTTGCTTTCCTTTCAAACAAGTGTCCCTTTTATAATACATCGACTCTTCGATACACATCGATTCAATGTTGTGTGCTGCCAAAATGATAAGATCACCTTTTCAGTGGTCGTTCCCTTGTCTGTAGATGTTGTAGAGTTTGTCTATTACTTGTTAATGGTCTTCCTAAGGCCCCCCTCGGTCATGGCTGACCATGGGTGATGCATCCTGGGTGTTGGCTGCTTGCTCCATACCTCAGCTGGAGCAGCGTGGATGTGCGGTCAGATGCAAGCCTGGGCGATGTCATATGAAGGACAGGCTGTTGCCCGTGCAGTACGTTCCCCCTCACTCCATGTCGCTGATCCATCCAAAGGAACAGCAGAGCCGTTACAGTTTGGCACCAGCACCGTCACAGGAGCTGCCAGAACGAGGTTGTGGACAATGACGAACTGCCTTCGGGACTCCGACTCCGGATTTTTCTCGAGGTTTACTCCTGGAGCCTTTTCCATGACGGATGAAGGCCGCAAGATAATGGAGGTTTTACATCAGAGTTTTCCCTCTGCTGGATGGACTGCCTTCCCAGGCTGACAAGCCTCATCTGCCCGAGACTCGTGGGGGTGGGAGCGTCTATATTCCTGTCTATAGCACCTGCCCACTGCGGCCTTCATCCATCCGCCTACCCAGCCGTTGTGACGCTCCACTAAAGTCAGCCATCATCCTCCGCCTGTTCCACCGTTTGAGGTCTTGGTTGGATTGCTCTTTGTCAGGGACCTTCACCTTGACCTTATCACCATGGGTGACCCTACCAGGAGCGTAGCTCCAGATGGCATCGCTCTCAGGGTCTCAGGACTACACAAGCTTCTCCACCGCGACAAGGTGACAACCCACGGGGAAGTAGACACAAAATGCTGGAGTAACTCAGCGGGCCAGGCAGCATCTCAGGAGAGAAGGAATGGGTGACGTTTCGGGTCGAGTCCCTTCTTCAGACTGATTTAACACTCTTAGCCTTCACTGGCCATGTTACCAATCCTGCATTTCTTTGACTGCTGCCTCCATTGTCTGGGCAATATCAAATAATTGAATTTCAGTTTCATCCCATTGAGCAGCCTCCTTTCACCTGTGCAGTCATATGAAAGGAAGCATTCACTGAATGAAATCAGTCACTGAAAGGATGCATGCAGGTACTGCAGGCAGTGAAGAAAGCCAATGGAATGTTGGCCTTCATAACAAGAGGAGTTGAGTATAGGAGCAAAGAGGTCCTTCTTCAGTTGTACAGGGCCCTAGTGAGGCCGCACCTGGAGTACTGTGTGCAGTTTTGGTCTCCAAATTTGAGGAAGGATATTCTTGCTATTGAGGGCATGCAGCGTAGGTTTACTAGGTTAATTCCCGGAATGGCGGGACTGTCATATGTTGAAAGACTGGAGCGACTAGGCTTGTATACACTGGAATTTAGAAGGATGAGAGGAGATCTTATCGAAACGTATAAGATTATTAAGGGGTTGGACACATTAGAGGCAGGAAACATGTTCCCAATGTTGGGGGAGTCCAGAACAAGGGGCCACAGTTTAAGAATAAGGGGTAGGCCATTTAGAACTGAGATGAGGAAAAACCTTTTCAGTCAGAGAGTTGTGAATCTGTGGAATTCTCTGCCTCAGAAGGCAGTGGAGGCCAATATCTCTGAATGCATTCAAGAGAGAGGTAGATAGTGCTCTTAAGGATAGCGGAGTCAGGGGGTATGGGGAGAAGGCAGGAACGGGGTACTGATTGAGAATGATCAGCCATGATCACATTGAATGGCGGTGCTGGCTCAAAGGGCCGAATGGCCTCCTCCTGCACCTATTGTCTTTTGTCTATTCTTCCACTGTTTTGTCTGTCAGTTCAGTTGGAGCCGTTGTTCTTGTCCACTTCTACTTCTTCGCATCTACAGATATCTAAACTGGACTTCTTCCCTTCCGTAATGTCTTTTCCCAGAAAAAAAGTTCCATCATTTCCACATAGTCAATCAAGGATTTGTATAAAGCATTGAATGAAAACAAAGGGCTGATCTTGACATGCGCTGTGTCACTACACCACGTGCGCAAGCAGGAAAGAATGAATCAGCGAAATTCAATTTCGTCATAGTTAATCATGCTGCTTCATTGCAAATCTCATGAAACGCAAGTAACACTTGGTTCTGTAACCGTCCTGGCTAATCTTCCTTCGTCCTCTGCTACCACATTATCACTTCATTTAGTGTACACAAGTATCCTCACAGTCTCGCAGTGCTCACTGTGTGCTTCTCTGCGTGAAGCCATTCTACAGTACACAGAGCTTGCAGCGGAGGCAGAGCAGCGGGGCTGGAGAGCAAAGATCTGCCCGGTAGAAGTTGGATGTCGAGGATTTGTGGCAACATCTACCGTGAGACTGATGAAGGACATGGGGATCAGCGGACAAGCCCTACGCCAGGCTATCAAGGAAACATCACGGGTGGCAGAGCGGAGTAGCCAGTGGCTCTGGCTGAAGAGGAAAGACCCCAGCTGGTCTCCCAAATAAGCCGGCTAGGCAGATGCAGAGGGGGGTGGTTCTGGGATGCCAGAATGCACTGCTGAACCTACTGGAGACGTCGTGGGTCCAATCAGCGAAACGTCGATGAAAGTAGGTGACCACTTGATAACCCCAATGACGTGTCTGCCTAGCCTTTCCCAACATCGGAGGAGCATAGGTGAGTGCATAAGCCTCCCATCACCACCGGGAGCAAGTTGACATTTGGCACTTTGGATTTCTAACATCTTGTCCTGTGTATCTGGAAACATGTGTCATTATCCAACTGAAGTGAGTTCAATAGAATCATTACAACTCTAAATATCTCAAAGTCATCTTCCGGGGCAGATCATAAGAGGCCGGACCAGAATTACGGCATTCGGCCAATCACGTCTACTCCGTCATTCAATCATGGCTGATCTATCTTTCCCTCCCAACCCCATTCTCCTGCCTTTTAGATTTATGCTTTAGATTTAGAGATACAGCGCGGAAACAGGCCCTTCGGCCCACCGAGTCTGCGCCGCCCAGCGATCCCCGCACATTAACACTATCCTATACACACTAGCGACAAGTTTTACATTTACCCAGTCAATTAACCTACAAACCTGTACGTCTTTGGAGTGTGGGAGGAAACCGAAGATCTCGGAGAAAACCCACGCAGGTCACGGGGAGAACGTACAAACTCCGTACAGACGGCGCCTGTAGTCAGGATCAAACCTGAGTCTCCGGCGCTGCATTCGCTGTAAGGCCACCGTGCCGCATTCTCCCCATATTACAAAACCCAGTTGCAGACTTCCAATGTGAGCAGATGATTAAGTCCCAGTCATTACTTTAATGCTAATTTTGGTGTTTCTTTCCATGTTTGTTCTTCTTTGCTTTTGGAATTGCTTGGGTACTTGGAACCTTTTCATGTTTCACCTAATCGCTCCTCTTCTCACGACTCCTGATAATGTACATGTACATGTGACCGAATTCACCACGGGAAAGCTCCATGCCAGAGCCAATCACCGTCTCAGCATCCAGCCATTCCTCAGCCAAGGGCACCCTGTCTCACTGCATTATGTTTGGCCATCCCAAATAAGATTAGCAAACTTCACAACCTACGATCGGTTCAAATAACCCCTTGGTTTCACTTCGCGATTACGCACTATATCTAAATGGGGGAATGGGATTGCTCTGAGAGCCAGCACAGACTCAATGAACCAAATGGCCACTTCCTCTGTCATGGGAAATATGAGGTCAGAAAAAAAATCCCCACTGAAATATCAGTTTAAGATTAATTTCTATTAATATGCAGATTTCAAAGCTCCACATGAACTTTCAGTTGTGAATGTTTGTTAAATTATCTCAGAATAAAAAGACATTATAAGATTCAAGACAGAAAAATGAATCAAAATTAGAACTAATTGCAGTCTGGGGATTTGCCTGTCTCTTTGGATAGTAGATTGTTCTAATGAAAGGAAATAGCGCTTAATGTACAAGTAGAAGGAGTATAATATGTAGATTATTCGGGGACTTCTCCTCATCCAGTTCATTTTAACATTTGATACATGGCATTTAAATTATAATTATTGTGAAGTTTGTAATAAATTTTAATTTGTTACATAACATGTAAATCACTCCCGTTATCACTTGTTGAAAAGAATCTCTCTGGTCTCTAATATCTCTATGTACATGACTGCATCTCCAATGTTATGGACTTCAGGAAGCGAAGTGGTACACACACCCCAGTTTGCATTGATAGTGCTGATGTGGAGATGGAGTCAATACCACCACAACTTTTCCTGGACCACCCATATTGAAACAACGACCAATAGACGATAGACAATAGGTGCAGGAGGAGGCCATTCGGCCCTTCGAGCCAGTTTTTCCTCATCTCAGTTCTAAATGGCCCACGCCTTATTCTTAAACTGTGTAAGATTTGAGAAGTTTTCCCTCATTCTGCAATCAACACCAAACCAAAGAGCTGCAGTTTGGACATTTTACACGGGAGACTGGGGCTGATAGCGGAGAAAGGCTGCGGTCAGTTTACCAAGGGATGTCACAATCCGTGGGTCCCAAGATGGCCGCGGGACCTCGTGACCAGCCACAAAAGCAAAAACCCCACAGACCAGTCTCTAGGTTTCTGCAAAGCCACGGCCAGAACAATGGATGGATATTGGCCGTGCAGAAACCTGCGAAACCAGGTCGAAGTCCAGACACTGGGGCGCTGACATCAGCATACTCACAATGCCCCAAGCCGACCTACACAGTTAATCCCGTTAAGGGGGCACAATAGCCCATAGAAACCTACCTGGCAGGTGATGGGAAACCAGTTAAACCCATCACCTCTCAACGAGAAACAAATTAACAGACCGTCTAGCCATCACCGGACATAACGCAGATCAAAGAGAAATCTCGAAACCTATCTTTGAAACAAAGAGATCCCGAGATCTGGTGGGAGATAGGACGGGTCAGGATTAGTATAAATGGCCATGATTTTTGGGTTTGAAAAAACGGAAGCACAGCACGGAAAAGAAGGAAGAACGGAAGGTAGAAACTCACGGTTCAAGCACGGCACTCACGGAAAACAGCGGAGAAGCAGTACGAACAGCCAGTAACCCCAGTAATAGCCCCATGGTGAGCATGTACCCCGATCCTGCACATCCTGGACATAGTTTAGTGTAGAGGGGAGGGTGGTTTTAATTAACGTGGGTGTAAGTGTATATGTGTTGGCCAATTTTACGATGTGTCTTATGTTCCCCATCTTACAGTCAAGTATATGTCTTATAGAACATTGCGTTTAAGATTCAGAGATAAAGTATTCATGTAATTGTGCATAGGTCTAATAGAACTGTGTCAAAGTATTCGTGTAGTTATGCATATGTCTAATAGAACTGTGTAACAGAACTGTGTCAAAGTATTCGTGTAGTTATGCATATGTCAATAGACAATAGACAATAGACAATAGGTGCAGGAGTAGGCCATTCAGCCCTTCGAGCCAGCACCGCCATTCAATGCGATCATGGCTGATCACTCTCAATCAGTACCCCGTTCCTGCCTTCTCCCCATACCCCCTAACTCCGCTATCCTTAAGAGCTCTATCCAGCTCTCTCTTGAAAGCATCCAACGAACTGGCCTCCACTGCCTTCTGAGGCAGAGAATTCCACACCTTCACCACCCTCTGACTGAAAAAGTTCTTCCTCATCTCCGTTCTAAATGGCCTACCCCTTATTCTTAAACTGTGGCCCTTTGTTCTGGACTCCCCCAACATTGGGAACATGTTATCTGCCTCTAATGTGTCCAATCCCCTAATTATCTTATATGTTTCAATAAGATCCCCCCTCATCCTTCTAAATTCCAGTGTATACAAGCCCAATCGCTCCAGCCTTTCAACATACGACAGTCCCGCCATTCCGGGAATTAACCTAGTGAACCTACGCTGCACGCCCTCCATAGCAAGAATATCCTTCCTCAAATTTGGAGACCAAAACTGCACACAGTACTCCAGGTGCGGTCTCACCAGGGCCCGGTACAACTGTAGAAGGACCTCTTTGCTCCTATACTCAACTCCTCTTGTTACGAAGGCCAACATTCCATTGGCTTTCTTCACTGCCTGCTGTACCTGCATGCTTCCTTTCATTGACTGATGCACTAGGACACCCAGATCTCGTTGAACTCCCCCTCCTCCTAACTTGACACCATTCAGATAATAATCTGCCTTTCTATTCTTGCTTCCAAAGTGAATAACCTCACACTTATCTACATTAAACTGCATCTGCCATGTATCCGCCCACTCACACAACCTGTCCAAGTCACCCTGCAGCCTTATTGCATCTTCCTCACAATTCACACTACCCCCCAACTTAGTATCATCTGCAAATTTGCTAATGGTACTTTTAATCCCTTCGTCTAAGTCATTAATGTATATCGTAAATAGCTGGGGTCCCAGCACCGAACCTGGCGGTACCCCACTGGTCACTGCCTGCCATTCCGAAAGGGACCCATTTATCCCCACTCTTTGCTTTCTGTCTGTCAACCAATTTTCTATCCATGTCAGTACCCTACCCCCAATACCATGTGCCCTAATTTTGCCCACTAATCTCCTATGTGGGACCTTGTCGAAGGCTTTCTGAAAGTCGAGGTACACCACATCCACTGACTCTCCCTTGTCAATTTTCCTAGTTACATCCTCAAAAAATTCCAGTAGATTTGTCTAATAGAACTATGTCAAAGTATTCGTGTAATTATGTATGTGTCTTATAAGAACTGTGTCAAAGCATTCATGTACCATAGTCACAAGCGCTCAATAAAAGCCTTTTCCGTATAAACTCTGGTCTTCAAATCTGGTCTGGTTGAAATTTTCTGCACTACCAACGCTCCTGCATCTATGTCCAGTGTCTAGAACCGTAGGGGGTGAGTGGGTCGAACCACTCACGGGGAACCAGTGTGTGCGGCCTGGTCGAGGGACCAGAGCAAGGCACAGGGACCTTAGGTCGGGCGAAAGCTCGGTGCAGAAATCCCTTACACTGTGGCCCCTTGTTCTGGACTCCCCCAATGTTCCTGCCTCTAACGTGTCCAACCCCTTAATAATCTTATACGTTTCGATAAGATCTCCTCTCATCCTTCTAAATTCCAGTGTATACAAGCCTAGTCGCTCCAGTCTTTCAACATATGAAAGTTCCGCCATTCCGGGAATTAACCTAGTAAACCTACGCTGCACGCCCTCAATAGCAAGAATATCCTTCCTCAAATTTGAAGACCAAAACTGCACGCACAGTACTCCAGGTGCGGTCTCACAAGGGCCCTGTACAACTGCAGAAGGACCTCTTTGCTCCTATACTCAACTCCTCTTGTTATGAAGGCCAACATTCCAACATGACCAAGAAAGCACGCCAACGCCTCCACTTGCTGAGAAGGCTTGGGAAGTTCGGCATGTCCCCTACAACTCTCACCAACTTCTGCATATGCACCATAGAAAGCATTTTTATCAGGATGCATCACAGCTTGGTTTGGGAATAGCTCCAAACACGACAGCAAAGAAATTGCAGTAAATTGTGGACGCAGCCCAGACCATCACACAAACCAACCTCCCTTCCATTGACTCCATTTATACCTCATGCTGCCTCGGCAAGTCCAGCAGCATAATCAAGGATGAGTCGCACCCTGGCCACTCCCTCTTCTCCCCTCTCCCATCAGGGAAAAGATATTGAAGTGTGAAAACACAACACCAGATTCAGGGACAGTGTCTTCCCAGCTGTTATCAGGCAACTGAATCATCCTCCCACAACCAGAGAGCAGTGCTGAATTACTATCTACCTCTTTGATGACCCTCAGACTACCCTTGATAGGACTTGCTGGCTTTACCTTGCACTAAACGTTATTCCCTTATCATGAATCCATACACTGTAAATGGATCGATTGTAATCATCTGTTGTGTAAGAAAATAACTGCACATGCTGGTACAAATCGAAGGTATTTATTTCACAAAATGCTGGAGTAACTCAGCAGGTCAGCCAGCATCTCAGGAGAGAAGGCATGGGTAACGTTTCTGGTCGAGACATCTTCTTCAGACTGAAGAAGGGTCTCGACCCGAAATGTCACCCATTCCTTCTCTCCTGAGATGCTGCCTGACCTGCTGAGTTACTCCAGCATTTTGTGTAATCATCTGTTGTCTTTCTGCTGACCGGTTAGCACGCAACAAAAAGCTTTTCACTGTACCTCGGTACACGTGACAATAAACTAAACTGAACTGAACAATCTAAAGGTATCGTGGTAGTAAGTTGCTGAGGAATGAATTTCGAGTTATTGAAACTACTATGACTAATCTTGCAACCACAGCAAGTTAGATTTTTTAATGAATAGTGAGTGGGCTGGAATTGACAGGAGTGGCAATTCTATGGTGCTGGTTGTTCTGGGATGTAGATTTATCCACAGGATTTTGTGACACTTCTGCAGCAAGTTTTCTGCTGTCTGGAATCCAAAGTGCACCGTGACCATCATAGGGATGCTTAGACTTTGATGAACAGGGCAAGCAGCTAATCTGTCTCCTCAACCCATCAAAATCAAGACTCATTGAGGAGCAGCGCCATGCTTCAAACTGGAGGAACAAGTTGGAATATTGAATTCAAGGTACAGAGACTGCATATGGAAGACCATAATTATCTGAATTGTCAGTCTGAAGAAGGGTCTCGACCCGAAACATCACCCATTCCTTCTCCTGAGATGCTGCCTGACCTGCTGAGTTTCTCCAGCATTTTGTGAAATGAATTATCACCAAAGAGATGGTATTTGTTCACAAAATGCTGGAGTAACTCAGCAGGTCAGGCAGCATCTCGGGAGAGAAGGAATGGGTGACGTTTCGGGTCGAGACCCTTCTTCAGACTGATGTCAGGGGGGGCGGGACAAAGGAAGGATATTGGTGGAGACAGGAAGATAGAGGGAGAACTGGGAAGGGGGAGGGGAAGAGAGGGACAGAGGAACTATCTAAAGTTGCAGAAGTTCTATCAAAGTTACGATCAAAGAGATATCACTGTCTTTCAGCAAATGAAATGAGATTAATGATTTCACTAAACGGTAGAATCTTCATGGTTTGCCTTGCACAAGGGTAGAACGTTAATTTAAATTTCATTATTTGCAAGACAAGTGTGTTCGTTAGGAACAAACAGCTAATTAGATCACAGCTACGATAAATCACGGAACTGCCCCTCACCACTTTTCCCTCCCCTTTAATCAGACAACTGGTTACCTAACTACATTCAATAGAGTCATGCAGCACAGAAACAAGCCCTTGGGCCCAATATACATTTGCTGACCATCAAAAAACTATTTGTGAGCACTTGGTCTGTAACTTTCAATGCACCGATGATGTCATTGCTTTTAACTGAAATAGTAGTTGCTGGTAGAAATGCACTGTGACGTGGTCAGGAGAAAAGAAAACATGATTTGATGACTACCAGAGAATATAATGCACTGAAGGTACATAATTTATAACACTGACAGCTATCTCCCCAGAAAACAAAAGGATGTATGAAGCAGAGCAGGAAGAAAATGCAAAGTTGTTCAATGGGTTCTCACATTACATGGAATACATTAAAACGCAGATGCCTGACCTTGGGATAATTGCAAAGATAAGGAATTTCTATTGCTCTAAATGACCCCATTGTACCACTTGTGGGAACAAAAATGACCTGTTTTCAACAGTGCATTGTTGAAAGAATATGTAACGAGATTATTTTTAACTTATTCAGCATTAAACAAAATGGAAAAATGCACAGAATGCAGACATAACAAAACAAGCTCAGTTGAAGAAGCCTCTCTGGCCATTATGACTCAGAATACCATTGTATATTATTACAGCATTTATGTTTTCTTATGATAACCCTGAAGCCCTGGAGGTTACTCTTGGCAGCATCCTATTACATTTGTTGATCAGCTACTTTGTAATAAATTACACTTTGAAATCTGTTCAACATCTTCATATCACAATCTCTAACCCAAATCATCTTGACTATGTATCATCTGGCATTTTGGAAGATAATTAGAGTCATAGAGTGATACAGTGTGGAAACTGGCCCTTCAGCCCAACTAGCTCACACCGGCCAACTTGTCCATGCTACACTAGTCCCACCTGCCCGCGTTCGGTCCATATCTCCAAACCTGTCCTATCCATGTATATAATTGTGGGGGTTTCTGTTCCATTGTCTGTTTAGTTTAGTTTAGTGCTGAAACAGGCCCTTCGGCCCACCGAGTCGACGCCGACCAGCGATCCCCGCACATTAACGCTATCCGACACACACTAGAGACAATTTTACATTCACACCAAGTCAATTAACCTACAAACCTGTACGTCATTGGTGTGTGGGACGAAAAGGAAGATCTCGGAGAAAACCCAAGCAGATCACGGGGAGAACGTATACACTCCATACAGACAACACCCAGAGTCGGGATCGAACCCGGGTCTCCGGCGCTGCAAAGCAGCAACTCTACCACTGCACCACCATGTGTCATCTACCTCATTTGAGAGAGATATTCTTGATGATGAAAAGCCAAGGAACTTTGCTCGCTTCAGAAACTGTCTGACCCACTAAGCACTTGCAACTCTTGCAGTTTATATCAAACATTTCATTCCATTACAATCAAGAATGTGCCTAATTGCTCTCATTTTATATCTAAATCCATTATGGCATTAAGGCACTATCATTACCTCTGGTGCTTTGGAACCAGCTGATTTAGGAAATTAATATACCAGACAATTAACTCAGTTAAACTTCATTAAATTTGTTTATTGTTGTTTTGTACCAGGTACGATGAATGATGAGGGAGCTCATGATTTTTGATCTCCTTCAACTATTCTCCACATGTGCATTCTCACCCAGAGAATAGCATCCACGCGTTGGTTTTATAACTGCTAAACATGCAACATCTGCAATTTCACCATATTAAACCACTCTTAACTCAAGTTTAGAATTAAGTTTACGTTTATTATTGTCAACTGTACCGATGTGCAGTGAAAAGCTTTATTTTACAAGCTATCCAAACAGATCAGAATACAGTGCACATAAATACAATCAAGTCCATCTCAAATACAATGGGGAGATCGAGGTAAGAAAGAGGAGTTGAGTATAGGAGCAAAGAGGTCCTTCTGCAGTTGTACAGGGCCCTAGTGAGACCGCACCTGGAGTACTGTGTGCAGTTTTGGTCTCCAAATTTGAGGAAGGATATTCTTGCTATTGAGGGCGTGCAGCGTAGGTTTACTAGGTTAATTCCTGGAATGGCGGGACTGTCATATGTTGAAAGACTGGAGCGACTAGGCTTGTATACACTGGAATTTAGAAGGATGAGAGGGGATCTTATTGAAACGTATAAGATTATTAAGAGGTTGGACACGTTAGAGGCAGGAAACATGTTCCCAATGTTGGGGGAGTCCCGAACCAGGGGCCACAGTTTAAGAATAAGGGGTAGGCCATTTAGATCGGAGATGAGGAGAAAAAAAATTCAGTCAGAGAGTTGTGAATCTGTCAAATTCAAAGCTATCAAATTTCATCCATATATTTTCATAGTTTCCATTGAAATGACTGAAACCAAGACTGTACTGAGCTTAAGATAGATACAAAAAGCTGGAGTAACTCAGCGGGTCAGGCAGCAGGCCGCTGGATAGAAGGAATGGGTGACGTTTCGGGTCGAGAGCCTTGTTCAGACTGAATCAGGGGAGAGGAAGATACAGAGATAAGGAAACATAGGATATGAAAACCAGACAAAGGGGATGGAGATCAAGGAAAATGTAGAATAGATCATTGTTAGCTCTGAGAAGGTAACAACAAAGCATACAGAGATAAAATGTAAACGAGGACAGTCTGACTAGTCGGAGAACTGGGAAGAGGGGAGGGATGGAGATAGAGGGAAGGCAAAGGTTACTTGAAGTTAGAGAATTCAATATTCATACTACTGGGGTGTAAGCTGCCCAAGCGAAAACTACACACACTGTACTGAACTTGTCAGTTTTCGCCAAGCCTGTAATTTTAGCCCCTCATCGTCTATGTGTAAATTTGATTCTGACCCACATCAGACTCCAGCAGCTAAACCACAAAAGAAATCCAAATATACTAGCACTGTGGGAACAAAATGAAAAGCACCCTTCAAGCCAAGAAGGTCAGGCAGCATCTCAGGAGAGAAGGAATGGGCGACGTTTCGGGTCGAGACCCTTCTCAGATCAGTCTGAAGAAGGGTCTCGACCCGAAACGTCGCCCATTCCTTCTCTCCTGAGATGCTGCCTGACCTGCTGAGTTACTCTAGCATTTTGCTTTTCAATAGATCCTTTACATCCACTAGAGTTGGCAGAAGGTGTCTCAGTTTCACAGCTCTGCTCCTCTGAAAATGGGGTACTCCCTCTCTCCAACAGTGAAGCATCAATCAAAGATTAATTATTCACATATCCAGAGTGGAAACAGTATCTACAACCTACTAACAGCAGTTTTGCTGTTGAGCCTAGGTTGTCATCTAAATGTATAAAACCATGTTACAGTAATGTTATATGAAATTCAAATTGTTGGCTAGTTAAAGATGTTTAAAGGAGAGACCCAGCCAGCACACACTACATCCTTCTTCAGCTACATTATTTCCATGCTGCTATTCCTGTTTTTAAGGGAAGTATCGCATTACTATCCTGCCCAATGTGTATTCCTTTTCCAACAGGCTATCTAATTGTCCTGGTGTAAATCTCATTGCCGCACATTTCGTTTTGTTTTAGTTTATTATTGTCACGTGCACCAAGGTACAGTGAAAAGCCTTTGTTGTACGCTATCTGCGGCACGGTGGCGCAGCGGTAGAGTTGCTGCCTTACAGCGAATGCAGCGCCTGAGACTCAGGTTCGATCCTGACTACGGGCGCCGTCTGTACGGAGTTTGTACGTTCTCCCCGTGACCTGCGTGGGTTTTCTCCGAGATCTTTGGTTTCCTCCCACACTCCAAAGACGTACAGGTATGTAGGTTAATTGACTGGGTAAAATGGTTAGAGAAAATTGTCCCTAGTGTGTGTAGGATAGTGTTAATGTGCGGGGATGGCTGGCCGGCGCGGACTCGGTGGGCCGAAGGGCCTGTTTCCGCGCTGTATCTCTAAATCTAAATCCAGTCAGCAGAAAGACAATACTGTGCAACTTAAAGCAGATCACTTCCCTATTGTTGACGTCACCCACTTGTCTTGGAGAATTTGCACACTTATTATCGGTTTGACAGTTTGCACCATAACTGGTGATGAGTTCAAATGCACATCAATAATCTATATTGCCTGTAAAATATTGTAGGTCCTGAAAGGCACACCACAGAGATGAGATATCTCAATTTGACATTAACAGAGCACTGGTCAGGACATAAAAGACAGGATGATAATGATAATGAACATCTAGGCGAGTTTACTGAGGGGGCTAGGAGCAAAGAAGGTGACAGGATGACCACAACACTGAAAGGAGAATATAAATAATCAGTTAGGAAAATAGGAATTTCACAGATGTTGATACCACCGTTCACATCGAGATGGAATTGGTCGTGAAAGTACAATATCAACCTTTGCAAATGATAACAATTTAGAGCCATGATTAACAGTGAGAAGAGGTTCCTGAGACAATACCAGAAAACAATAGAAACAGAGAAACATAGGTGGAGGAGGAGGCCATTCGGCCCTTCGAGCCAGCACCGCCATTCATTGTGATCATGGCTGATCATCCACAATCAATAACCTGTGCTCAACTTCTCCCCATATCCCTTGATTTCACTAGGCCCCAGAGCTCTATCTAACTCTCTCTTAAACTCATCCAGTAATTTGGCCTCCACTGCCCTCTGTGGCAGAGAAATCCACAAATTCATAACTCTCTGGGTGGAAAAATTCCTTCTCATCTCCGTTTTATGTTCGACAAGCTATTTTTTTAATTGCATTGACAAGATGGAGTAGTATTTGAGTTGGTCTCCATGTTTCCTTCTGGTGAAAATAACTCCTTAAATCGGGAGTTAAAGCCTCTCCTTTATTCTTAAAAATATATATTTTATTATTATATCCCCTTTATTGTAAGACTGTGCCTCTGGTTCTGGACTCGCCCAACATTGGGAACATTTTTCCTGCATCTAGCTTGTCTAGTCCTTTTATAATTTTATATGTCTCTATAAGATCCCCTCTCATCCTTCTAAACTCCAGTGAATACAAGCCTAGTCTTTTCAATCTTTCCTCGTATGACAGTCCCGCCATCCCAGGGATCAATCTCGTGAACCTACGCTGCATTGCCTCAATTACAAGGATGTCCTTCCTCAAATTAGGAGACCAAAACTATACACAATACTCCTCTTTACTCCTATACTGAAATCTTCTCGTTATGAAGGCCTACATGCCATTAGCTTTCCTCACTGCCTGCTATACCTGCACGCCAACTTTCAGTGACTGGTGTACAAGTACACCCAGGTCTTGCTGCACTTCCCCCTTACCTAACCTGACACCATTGAGATAATAATCTGCCTCCTTGTTTTTGCCGCCAAAGTGGATAACCTCACATTTATCTACATTATACTGCATCTGCCACACATCTGCCCACTCACTCAACCTGTCCAGGTCAGCCTGCAACCTCCTAACATCCTCTTCGCAGTTCACGCTGCCACCCAGATTTGTGTCATCTGCAAACTTGCTAGTGTTGCTTCTCATTCCCTCTTCCAAATCATTAATATATATTGTAAATAGTTGTGGCCCCAACACTGAGCCTTGCGGCACTCCACTCGCCACTGCCTGCCATTCTGAAAAGGACCCGTTTACTCCTACTCTTTGTTTCCTGTCTGCCAATTACAAGGATGTCCTTCCTCAATTTTCTACCCAATTCTCTATCCATGTCAACACCCTACCCCTAATACCATGTGCTCTAATTTTGCTCACCAATCTCCCGTGTGGGACCTTATCAAAGGCTTTCTGAAAGTCTAGATACACTACATCCACTGGCTCCCCTTCATCCATTTTATTGTCACATCCTCAAAAAAGTCCAGAAGATTAGTCAAGCATGATTTCCCTTTCATAAATCCATGCTGACTTGGACTTATCCTTTTACTGCTATCCAAATGCACCGTTATTACCTCTTTAATAATTGACTCCAGTATCCTTCCCACCATCGAAGTCAGGCTAACTGGTCTGCAATTCCCCGTTTTCTCTCTCGCTCCTTTCTTGAAAAGTGGGATAACATTAGCTATCCTCCAATCCACAGGAACTGATCCTGAATCTATTGAACATTGGAAAATGATCATCAATGCGTCCACTATTTCTAGAGCCACCTCCCTGAGGACCCTGGGATGCAGACCATCAGGCCCTGGGGATTTATCAACCTTCAGTCCCATCAGTCGACCCAATACTATTTCTTGCCTGATGCAAATTTCTTTCAGTTCCTCTACCCCCCTAGATCCTCTGTCCTCCAGTACATCTGGGAGATTGTTTGTGTCTTCCTCAGTGAAGACAGATCCAAAGTACCTGTTCAACTCTTCTGCCATTTACTTGTTACCCATAATAATTTCACCAGTGTCTGCCTTCAAGGGACCCACATTTGTCTTTGCTAATCTTTTTCTCTTAACATATCTAAAGAAGCTTTTACTGTCCTTCTTTATATTCTTGGCCAGCTTCCCCTCGTACTTCATCTTTTCAGCCCGTATTGCCCGTTTTGTTAACTTCTGTTGTCCTATGAAAGTTTCCCAATCCTCTGGCATCCTGCTACTCTTTGCTCTGTTATACATCTTTTATTTTAGTTTTATTCCATCCCTAACTTAAACATAGAATGGGGTTGCAAAATGCTCCAAAGGGAAAGAGCTTCACAGATTTCTTAAAAGGATGACCAGATCTTTAACACTGATAAATACTGGACGCATGTAACAAAATGACAGGCAGATAAGGGATTAAGGCGAATCTTCTTGAGGAATAGTTAGAACATAGCAATCAATACCACACAAGCAGCTGAAGAAAATGTGTGTCGGAAGGAACTGCAGATGCTGGTTTAAATCGAAGATAGACACAAAAAGCTTGAGTAACTCAGCAGGACAGGCAGGATCTCTGGAGAGAAGGAATGGGTGATGTTTCGGGTCGAGACCCTTCTTCAGACTTGTGACTAGTCTGAAGAAGGGTTTCAACCCGAAACGTCACTCATTCCTTCTCTCCAGAGATGCTGCCTAGCTAACCACAGCTTTTTGTGTCTATCTTTAGCTGAAGAAGATGCTAGTTAACGACATAAGGACGAAACCTGTAAAATGAAATATTAACATTGGAGGAGACTTGCGTGGTGTATTAGCATAGAACTAATGATGCAAAACGGTTTATTTCCATGCTGATTATACAAGTCCTTGTGTCACATATCCCAATATCTTATTATGTTGGTTGGGTCATGTTTCATCAAACACTGATCCTGCAAGGGCATTCAGGATTTTTTCCTATCATAAAGGTGCCATGGCTATCAGCTGTGGCTCAGTTGGACATCACATGCATCTTCAGGACAGAAGTTGTCGGTTCCATTTTTAAGGTTGTCGTGCAGAAATCCAGCAGTCCTCTGCAATACTGACGGAGTGCTGCACTGTTGGAAGTGTAGCCTTTGACTGCCTTGATGAACTAATGCCCTGCTTGACCACTCCATGTTCTGGACTAAGGCGAGCTTACCATATGCCTTCCTTATAACTCTCTCTACTCGTGCTGTCACTTTTATGCACTTGGACCCACAAGATACCTCTGTACATTAATGCTGTTAAGGATCTTGCCATCTATATACTAAAAGTCTCGTTTGTTTGTTTGTCTGTTCCTGAACTACGGCCAAAACGGTACATAGTAGCGCGACAATTTTAGGCCCACCTTACTCTCCGTCATCCCTTTGGTGCAAATGGAAGAGGTTTCATTGAAATCGGTTATATTTTTTAAGTTGTTCACATTTTAAAGTTTAAATCTATCTCCGAGGGAGGGAGGGGGGGGGGGGGAGGATGGAGGGAGGGGGGTGGAGGGAGGATAATGGGGGTTGAGGGGGGAGGGAGGGAGGGAGGGAGGGGGGGAGGGAGGGGGAGAGGGAGAGGGAGAGGGAGAGGGAGAGGGAGAGGGAGAGGGAGAGGGAGAGGGAGAGGGAGAGGGAGAGGGAGAGGGAGAGGGAGAGGGAGAGGGAGAGGGAGAGGGAGAGGGAGAGGGAGAGGGAGAGGGAGAGGGAGAGGGAGAGGGAGAGGGAGAGGGAGAGGGAGAGGGAGAGGGAGAGGGAGAGGGAGAGGGAGAGGGAGAGGGAGAGGGAGAGGGAGAGGGAGAGGGAGAGGGAGAGGGAGAGGGAGAGGGAGAGGGAGAGGGAGAGGGAGAGGGAGAGGGAGAGGGAGAGGGAGAGGGAGAGGGAGAGGGAGAGGGGGAGGGGAGGGAGAGGGGGATGGAGAGGGAGGGAGAGGGGGAGGGAGAGGGGGGGTGGGGAAGGGGGGAGGGGGGGGAGAAGAGGGTGATGCACCAATGCAGGTTTGGGCCCAACGGGTCCACTTGGTCTAATTAATAGTAAGATTAAATGAGAACTTACCAGTTCGAAGTTTGATCTGTATTTTATGAGGAGTTACGATGAGGGACTACGTGAAGACCCCGTCCAGCACGCGTGCGCGACATTCTTCAAAGCAGCGGTGTGGATTCACAGAAAAAACACAACGATTGAAATAAATATAGTAAAGAAAAAATAAGAACTTGATTACCAGTTGATCTGTATAAAAAAGGGTGGGAGCGGAGGGCACGTAGTCCCTCATCGTAACTCCTCATAAAATACAGATCAAACTTCGAACTGGTAAGTTCTCATTTAATCTTACTATTTTATTTCGGAGTCACGTGAGTGACTACGTGAAGACTTCAAAGCTTCTGTGATTCCGAACCGTGTACCAGCTCATGCTTCACTCACTGTCTGAAGACCTTAGAGGGAGGAAGTATGTTATCGCGATCAAGAAACCTGTTTGTGAACAAAAAAGGTTTATTAATGACAACAAAAACAGAGAGCTCCCCAGGGCTCAAATTAAATATTATCTGCAGACTCTAAAATTCTGTCTGCAAATGTAGCAGGTTGCGCCAGCGGTTTATTATAAAACCTTTGGAAAGTTCTTTCCGAGGACCATCCTGCTCTGGCCAGAGTATGGTCAATTGGCACGTCCATTTGACTAGCCGCCGACGTAGATGCAGCCCTGGTGGAGTGAGATTTGTAAACATTCGTATTGACTCCCGCGGACTTAAGCACCTGCTTGAGCCACCTTGAAATGGTTTGGCTCGTCACCTGACCATGAGGCTTCTTGTGGCTTATCCATAAGGCTTTTTCTCTCCCTCTTAAGTTGTATGTTGTGTCTATGTAATTGGCGAGGTGGTCTTGGCACACAGCCGTGGTTCAGATGAATATGCCCAGAACTCCATGACTGGAGGCGTGGTACCTGGTCTAGTTTGTTTGACCAGTCCCTGAATATGGAATGTGAAACAGTCCAATGACTCTGTCATGCTGTCGAGCCTCAGGAGGTGGAGGGATTGTACCTTTTAAGCTGACACTAGTGCCATGAGCATGACTGATTTCAGTGTAAGTTGTTCCAGCGTGAGTGCCCTGGGCGGTGGCCATCCCCTAAGGTACGTCAGCACAATGCTGACATCCCAGATCTGAGTGTACCTTGGTCTGGAGGAGTTAGTATTAAAAAAGCCCCTCATGATTTTGATTCCTAGTGGATGGGACCCCAAAGCCAGTTGTCCTGCTGCTGGAACCAAATAAGCTGACAACGCACTCCTGGCTGTATTTATGGCGCTGTAGCTGAGTCCTTCCTGATGTAATCCAACCAGGAATTGCACAACACTGGTGGGTGTCGCTGTAGTGTAGGTAGTTCCTGTTTTGGAGCAATACCGTTCCCATTTTAAGAGGGGAGAGAGCGAACGCAGTCCCCCACTACCACAAATTTTGCAGTCGAGTATCCCGCATTTGGGGACATCGCAGGCGTCAGCACACCCGAAGTGCAATGGGATAGCCTTGTCCTGGGAAAACCTCCTGAGTGATCAAGGTATCTCCCCTGCCAGGTAAGTATTCCTTATATTGGTCAGGTATTGTCTCCTGGTGGACTCCCGGTGGGATGCGGTCATCATGTTGATGGCGTCCTCAGACAGTCCCAGGCCCAGTAGAGGTCTTTTTAGAATCTGCAAGCCAGGAGATTGACTCTGTCATGGCACGGGTGACTAATGCCTGACACTGGGTGGATTAATAATTCCGGACTGCTGGGGACGGAATCCAATTGAATCTTCCGTAATACCCGACTGATGAGGCAGAAGGGAGGAAAAGCATAAAAGAACATTTTTCCCCCCAATACAGCGTGAATGCATCAACTGCTGCTGCCTCAGGGTCTGGTTCCCAAGCGACATACGTTGGTACCTGGTGATTCAGCCTGGATGCAAATAGATCGATATCTGGTGTGCCATTTTGCTTTGTAATTTCGGCAAATATTTTGGGATTTAACATCCATTTGATGTTATCGTTAAATTTGCGTGACCTGGTGTCTGCCACTGTATTTTTGACCAATTTATCACACGATATTGACTTTATACCACACATGTGGTTGATATAAGCCACCACCGTGGTATTATCTAATTGCAACCGGACATGTGCATGATGCGTATTAGATGCATATGCTTTTAAACCATAAAACGCACCCAACATTTCTAAATAGTTGATACCCCGTGTCTGTAGGCAAGATGATTCAGAGTTAGTCCATCTGCCCCCTGTGCTGGATAGCATGTTAGTTGCTCCCCAGCCCAAGGCACTGGCATCCGTTTGAATGGTTAATACTGGGTTGGAGATAATTATGGGACTGGAACTGAGGCTAATGTTCCTTGTCCACCATTGTAACTCTGTAATGGATTCAGCAGTTAAATACATGCTCGGTCAAAGTGACCTGAGTTTTGCTTTAGTTCGTGCACTTTTGTTCTTTGTAAATTTTGGTAGTGCAAAGGCCCAAATTGTACAGCTGGAAAAGCTGCTACCATTTTACCAATAGCTCTAGCTACCTGCCGTATGGTTGGCTGACGTTTATGCATTAGTTCGTGGCATGATAGTGCCAATTGTGATGCTTTCCACTTTGGCAGAGTTACAACCATGCGAACAGTATCAATCGTAAATCCAAGATAGTCCATGGTAGTGGACGGTGTAAAATTGGATTTATCTGGATGTATGACAAACCCCAAAGTTTCAAACAAACGTTTGGTGGCTGCTACTGCCAAAATAGCTGTCTCCAAGGTTTCCCTATCTAAGTACGCCATGACTATATGCTTTTGTTTTGTCAATAATGCCAAGGCGGGTTTTAAGCTTCTAGTGAAACCTTGGAGCGGAGGTTAGTCCATTTGGTAAGGCTTTAAATTGACATAGCTGTTTCATCCAGATAAATTTTTAATTATTTACGGTGCTCCTTGTGTATGGGTACTGAGTAGTAGGCATCTTTTAAATCAATGCCTGCTAGAAAGTACCCTGTAGACACAAATTCCAAAGGTTCATGTTTTGTTCTTTCAATGACACCTTTTGCTAGTAGCCTCACAAGTTCAGCTTGACCCTCTTGTTTGTCTTTGACTGAGAGGGTGAATACCCTTTGGGGTATGTGCTGAACTGGCGGAATGTTTTCATGAACAAAGTCAATTTTATAGCCATGAATGCAGGTTAGTATGTATTTGTCATTGGTGATGGTTTCCCATGCATGCAAAAAACAAGTGCAATCTCCTCCCTGTTAGTATAGAGTCCCTACTGCTCATATGCCGAAAGGTACCAGACCCACCTACCTCCATGGTGATTGGTGTTAATTCTTCTTCTGCCTCTTCGCTGGACGATGAGGTGTCTGCTGGGCTGTAGAGGGCTGCTGTTGACGTTGATGTTGTTGTTGGGGGGTGGCGCATTTTCCATGGGGTCCGCTCTGGGCCCTGGCCTAAAAGGCTTACGGGGAATGGTTGCGGACCCCGAGCTTTCACCAGTCCCATATGGTGGTTTATGACTGGTGGACGCCGTGAGGTACTGCCGCCTGGGTTTGTTAGGTCTGCTCGGTCCCAAGCCTGCCCTCACGAGACCAAAGGTCTTGGATTCTTCCTCTAGGTCTTTCACCTTTTTTGGGAGATCCTTTCCAAAAAGCAGAATTGGAGGTTCTGAACCCGGTGTTTTGCAGAGTCCCGCAAACTTAGGGTTGAGGGCAGGCTTGATAATTTCCGTAAACCATTTATTTGGTATTGAGTGGTGCACAGCAGAGCTAGTGTATCTTGCTGATTTGTGGAAATGTCCACACCATCAATGGACCGAGCATATGATGTTATCGCTGCAGTCAGTTTAAGGATTTTCTGGAGCTTCAACTCCAGGTTCCTGCCCCAAATGTCCCCAAATTTGGCTGTTTACAGCTGGTACATTTAATGATGTACAATTTTCTGGGGCTGTGTATAGCTCAAGAGCCTCATTGACCACCCGTTCTTGTAGGGTTTTTGAGGACAGGTGGTCAATGCTGGCTGCAAGTTTCGGCTCTAAAGGCCGACCCCCTCGTGGAATGTCCACGTAGCGGTTGACCACACCCAGCAGCTCTTCCTGATCCTGTACACTCTGCGTACTCCGGACATCTTCAGCCAACAACCCCTCTTCTTGACCAGCCCAGACCTGGTCGCCAATGCTGCCTTCAAACGAAGGTGAGGCAATGGCCAGTGCCCCTAAAGGGCACTGCGGGAGTGCCTGGGCGATCTGGGCCCTCCCTTGGCGAGTCTGCTGCTGCTCTCAGCAGATCTCGCTGGAGCATTGCTCCATAAGCCGTTTTAGGCTTAGGCGGCTGCCAGTGCCGCTGTGTAGCGGTGTAGCATCTTCGTCCGAATCGTCCAGACACTACCGCCCGGTTCTGGCTGCAGGTACCTCCAGCCCGCTGCTCAGGCTGCACTAGCGGTGCTGGGCTCGGCTCGGTAGTTGTGCCGCCTCTTGCCCCCCCTCCAAAGAACGTTCCTCAACGGAAAACGAACGGGGGCGACTGCAAATTTCTTTCCTCTGGTCTTGGTCATCTTGGGACCTAAAGCAGACCAGAGAGAAAATACTTACGGCCACGGTAGAACTTACCTGTCGGCCCGACTTTTTAGTTTGACGCTAATGTCGCGCACGCGTGCTGGACGGGGTCTTCACGTAGTCACTCACGTGACTCCGAAATAAAATTGTATATTTACCCCTCTACATTCGACCTCCCAAAGTTTAGCACCACACCCGTGCTTGGATTAAACCCCATCTACCATTTCTCTGCCAATTGGTGTGGCTCCAGAGATTAGGTTAATGACATTAAATGGTGGGACAAGCATGAAGGGTTAACCGGCCTATCTCATAAGTTGAAGGATGACAATCCAAGCTACCAGATTCAAGCAAAATAAAAATATATCTGTAATCTCCCACAAGAACCCAACCACTTGCTCTGGCCAGCTGAGAGCTACAGGGTGATAAGGTCCCAAAGTTTGATTTTCACCCACACTGCGATTGGAATGGCATCTCAAATTGCTGGATCAGGGAGGGGGAATAGATGTCCAATGATCCTTCTGTGGATGACTATCTAGTAATATCTGAAAGTTTGGTCAGTGTCAGGATCAGCCACTGCTGTGACATGATCAGACCTGAATACCCACTCACACCATTCACAGTCTCACTTCAAGGTAGAAATAGCCACATCCCTGCATCCCTGCATCCCTCTCCCGATCAGAACTGCCCCCTCCATCGACTCCTTTAAGTCCAGGCTCAAAACATATTTCTACTCCCTAGCGTTTGAGGCTCATTGAGGAGGCGCTGTGAACTGTTTGCGTGCTACTGTATGTTTTCATTTTTTTTCTATTGGAACCTAATCAAATGTACAGCACTTTGGTCAACGTGGGTTGTTTTTAAATGTGCTATACAAGTAAAATTGACTTGACTTGACTTGACATCAGAGATGTAATAATGGGTGGCCATCATGCCTGAGTTTATCCCCCACAGCAGAGCAGAATAAAAGTACCAGCAATGATGTTTCTGCAAGACAGAGATGGTAACCAACAAAATAGCACAAAGTGTTGGGGTAACTCAGCAGGTCTGGCAGCATCTCTGGAGAGCATGGATAGGTGATGTTTCAGGTCAAGGCCGAGAAGAAGGGTTTCAACCTGAAATATTAACTATTCATGTTCTCCAGAGTTGCTGCCTGACCTGCTGAGTTGCTCCAGCACCTTGTGTTATTCTCCATGTTAATCAGGGTCTACAGTTCTTTGTTTCTACCACCAACAAAATAATGCAGCAATGCACAATTCCCAGAGGATGCTGATCTGTTGAAGCAGTGAATTTAATAAAAATGACTGAATGAATGGAAATTTATGCGATTTTACTTATATTCCATGTATTGTAGGCAATATCTTCATAGATTCTGAAAAAAATCCTTCTGAACGGGGGTGCTACTTTCAATAACTGAGACGATTGCATGGTTGTATAAGAAAATAACTGCAGATGCTGGTACAAATCGATTTATTCACAAAATGCTGGAGTAACTCAGCAGGTCAGGCAGCATCTCGGGAGAGAAGGAATGGGTGGCGTTTCGTGTCGAGACTCATGCGGTCCTGACTCATAGTGCTTTTACAAAGTTATACAGATGAAGTTATGATGAAAAGAAGTCGGGAAGATTTCTGAGTTCCTAAGACATTGCCATGATTCTTCTTCTTGATTGTAGACTACAGACTACAAAGGTTACAGACTGTTATATTTTTAAAAAAAAGACTTTTATAGTAATAATAATAATAATAATACATTTTATTTATATAGCGCTTTTCATATACTCAAAGACGCTTTACAGAGATTTTGAGAACATAGGGAAATTAATAAATAGATAAATAAGTAAATAAATAAATGAACAGAGAAAGGAGACAGTAGGTGAGGTGACCTTCAGTGGTTGAAGGCAGTACTGAACAGGTGGGACTTCAGCGATGTTTTGAAAAGAAGGTATTTACTGGAGCCATGCACAGAGCCTGATCAATGTGACTGCCCAGTACTCAGGTACTGACCGCCAATATGAGTAGATTCCTGCAGAAATGATTACAGAGAGGCTGTGCGAGATGGCAAAGACCTCATACTTATTTGCTTATTGTGCATTTGATCATTGAAGGCCACCATTCTAACTACAACTTTGAACAAATTATTGGTCATTTTAAAGAAGGATATTTTTTTAATCAAAATGATAATAAACAATAGACAATAGGTGCAGGAGTAGGCCATTCAGCCCTTCGAGCCAGCACCGCCATTCACCGTGATCATGGCTGATCATACACATTCAGAACCCCATTCCTCCCTTCTCCCCATATCCCTTGATTCCGCTATCATTAAGAGCTCTATCTAACTCTCTCTTGAAAGCATTCAGAGAATTAGCCTCCACTGCCTTCTGAGGCAGAGAATATCACAGCTTCACAACTCTCTGAGTGAAAATGTTTTTCCTCATCTCCGTTCTAAATGGCTGACCCCTTATTCTTAAACCGTGGCCCCTGGTTCGGGACTCCCCCAACATCAGGAACATGTTTCCTGCCTCTAGCGTGTCCAATCCCTTAATAATCTTTTATGTTTCAATAAGATCCCCTCTCAACCTTCTAAATTCCAGAGTATCGCAATCACAATAAAACTTTATGTTCTGCAACATACGAGGAACTTCATTTGCCATACAATAAACATAACAATAAAAAGCAACAGGACACACAAAATACATTTTAACATGAACATCCACCACAGTGACTCCTCCACATTCCTCACTGTGATGGAAGGTGAAAAACAGTTCAATCTCTCCCTTCTTTGTCCTCCAGCAGTCGGGGGCTCTAACCTTCCGTTGACGGGATGATCTTGACTCCCATAGCCGGGGGCGAGCCTTCCTCGTCGGGGCAATCAAGCTCCTTCATTGGGGATGGGGGGTCTCAGCTCCCCGCGCCGGCGACCTACCCCGGGTCGGGACCAGTCGAACCTCGTGCAGCTTTTGGAGCTCCCGACCGGTCTCAACCCGAGACTGCGAGCTCCTGATGTTAAAGTCCGCAGGCTGCATTGGAGCGTCGATCCCGGGCAAGGGATCGCAGGCTCAGATGATAAGTCCACGCCCCCCGCGGGGACTCGAGGTCAGTCCCAGGCAGGACCTCCAGCTCCGTGATGTTAGGCCGCAGAGCGACCAGAGATACCGTCCGGAAAACAATCGCATCTCCGGTAAGGTAAGAGATTGAAAAAAAGTTTCCCCCGACCCCCTCCCCCACCCCCCACATAAAACAAACCAGAGAACATTCACACAAACTTTTAAAACTTACCAAAAATAACAAAAAGAGTTTGGAAAGGACAGACAGACTGCAGGCGAGGCAGCCATCATGCGGCGCCCCTGGTGGTCCAGTCTTTCAACATTCGACAGTCCTGCCATTCCGGGAATTAACCTCGTGATATATGGCACATGTGGTGCAAACTTTATTTTAACATTTAGACATTATTGCTTATTCTCCATTTCATATTTCTTTCATTACTCGATAAATTCTGAGCATAATCAAACAACTTCGCATATCTCTTAACTCCCTCCCCACTGACTCTCATTCTGAAGAAGAGTCTCGACCCGAAATGTCACCCGTTCCTTCTCTCCGGAGATGCTGCCTGACCCGCTGAGTTACTCCAGCATTTGTGTCTATCTTCGGTGTGAACCAGCATCCACAGTTCCTTCCTACGCATTTCGAACGGTTCTGCTCCTCCTGTCATGATTTGGGAGAAGTGATTGGTAAACAATTGTTGTTTAAGTCGTTGTTCAAGGTACTTCCTTCCACGAGGATTGTCTGTGCCAGTGATGTGGGGCTGCAAGAAATGGTCTCCAACAGTCAGATCCCATTCCTGTTATGTGCCAGGTTAAGCACTGCAACTGGAGAACGCAACGAACAGCCCTGGTTTTGCTATGAATATTCAGTTAATGCATATGTGAATCATGCAAGGCTGCACGGTGGCGCGGCGGTGGAGTTGATGCCTTACCGCGCCAGAGACCTGGGTTCGATCCTGACTACAGGTGCTGGCTGTATGGAGTTTGTATGTTCTGCCTGTGACCGCATGGGTTTCTCCAGCTGCTCTGGTTTCCACCCACAATCCAAAGACGCTGTTTGTAGCTTAATTGGCTTCGGTAAAATTGTAAATTGACCCTAGTGTTTTGGATAGTACAGGGTGATAGGTGGTTGGCGTGGACTCGGTGGGCCAAAGGGCCCACTTCCTCACAGTATCTCTAAAGTGAACTAAAGTAAAGTAAACTAAAGCATAGATGAATGCTGCCGATGCAGAGAACACACCCAAATCTTGTACTCTTGTTCAATTCTGACCAGGAGCTCACTATATTTTTGTTATAAATTACACCAAAAAGGATGAATGGGAAGGAACTGCAGGTGCTTGTTTACACCGAAGATAAACACAAAGTGCTGGAGTAACTCAGCTGGACAGGCAGCATTCTCTGAAGAGAAGGAAAGGGTGACGTTTCAGATCATGACCCATTCCTTCTCTCCAGAGATGCTGCCTGTCCCCCTGTGTTATTCCAACATTGTGTGTCTAATCGAAGGTATTTATTCACAAAATGCTGGAGTAACTCAGCAGGTCAGGCAGCATCTCAGGAGAGAAGGAATGGGTGACGTTTCGGGTCGAGACCCTTCTTCAGACTTCTTCGTGTGTCTAACGTTGATATTGCTGATTAACTGATTTTGCAAAGTGCATTTCTGCAGAAGTATGCTCAAGAAGCATACAAGTCACTAAAACAGCCCTGCATTCTTCAATAGTCTGATTTACGGACCATGTGCCATTTAGATAAGACTAGACCAAGTGGACCCGTTGGTCCCAAACCTCTCCTGCATTGGTGCATCACCCTCTCCTCCCCCCCCCCCCTCTCCCCTCCCCTCCCCGGTCCTCTCCCCCTCACCCCTCCCCCCCTCACCCCTCCCCCCACCCTCCCCACTCCTCTCCCCCTCACCCCTTCCCCCACCCTCCCCTCCCTCCTTTCTCCCCCCTCCTCCCATCCTCCCTCTACCCTCCCCCTTCCCCCCTTCCATCACCCTTCCCCCTCCCCTCCCCCTTCCCCCCCTCCCCTCCCCCTCCTCCCTTCCCCTTCTCCTCTCCCCTTCCCCCCTCCTCCCCCCCCTCCCCTTATCCTCCATCCTCCCCCTTCCCAATCCTTCCCCAGGAGATAGATTTAAACTTTAAAATGTGAATAACTAAAAATATAACACCGATTTCAATGAAACTTCTTCCATCAGCACCAAAGGGACGACGGTGAGTAAGGTGGGCCTAAAATTGTCGCGCTATCGTGTACCGTTTTGGCTGTAGTTCAGGAACAAACAAACGAGAGTTTTAGTATATAGATGTGTCAACTGTTCTTTATTGTTTCACTATTCCACATTTTGCCAGAGGCTCTTTGTTGGGTGGGATTCTGGTAGAAAAGAGAAATTGTCAAGGCAGGAAGTAATGATGTGGTTGAATAAATATTTTATTTAATTATTCTTATTTTATTTTATTTGAATGCTCAAATCTGATTATCCAGAACCTTCCCGATAATTGCAAAATTGGGACTCAGTCCCAGTGACATAAATAGGTGCCTTTACTGCATGTCAGTCCCACCACAGCTGGCCTACTTAAGAGTCCCAATAAGTGTTTTACATTCAGCATTTTACAGTAATGAAATAAATGAAAAACAATGAAAAGTTAATTTGTTACCGGCTTCTCTGTCTTGCAGCGGTAACAAGTGGGAATCTGGTCATTAGCAAACTTTGCTTAACAATGGGATTTAACTACCGATTTAAGGAGTTATGTTCACCAGAAGGAAACATGGAGACCAACTCAAATACGACTCCATCTTGTCAATGCGATTAAAAAAATAGCTTGACGAACATAAAACCAAGGTGAGAAGGAACTTTTTCACCCAGAGAGTTGTGAATTTGTGGAATTCTCTGCCACAGAAGGCAGTGGAGGCCAATTCACTGGATGAATTTAAAAGAGAGTTAGATAGAGCTCTCGGGGCTAGTGGAATCAAGGGATATGGGGAGAAGGCAGGCACGGGGTACTGATTGTGGATGATCAGCCATGATCACAATGAATGGCGGTGCTGGCTCGAAGGGCCAAATGGCCTCCTCCTGCACCTATTGTCTATGTTTCTATTTCTATTATTTTGTTCACATCCAAGTTGGAGCAAGGACATGAAAATGTAATCAGTTTTTTGCAACCTTGCTAGTTGTTCAGAAGTTTGGGAGTTGATGAGAATAACCTTTTTAAAAAGCACACAGTCAAATTTCAAATATATTATTGGGAGCTGACTTCCACAAGATGCTGATGTCGCAAAGATGATTAAGAAATATTTTTAATGAATTTCATTATTGTCACAAATTATTTTCATCTTATTCTTCTACTGAGTTTACAATTTAAGAATCGTACCAAAACTAGGAATACTTAGAAACATAGAGTCTTACAGTGTGGAAACAGGCTCTCTCAGTCCAATTTGCCCACACCGACCAACATGTCCCATTTACACTAGTCCCACCTGCTTGAATTTGGCCCATAACCCTCTAAACCTGTCCTATCCATGTACCTGTCTAGATGTTTCCTGAATGTTGTAATAGTACCTGCCTCAACTACCTCCCCCGGCAGCTCGTTCCATACACCCAACACCCTTTCTGTGAAAAAATTACCTCTCAGGTTCCTATTAAATGATTTCCCTCTCATCTTAAACTTATGTCCTCTGGTTTTCGATTCCCCGTCTCCGGGCAAGAGACTCCTTGCGTCTACCTTACGGCACGGTGGCGCAAGAGGGCGGCACGGTGGCGCAACGGTAGAGTTGCTACTTCACAGCAAATGCAGCGCCGGAGACTCAGGTTCGATCCTGACTACGGGTGCGGTACTGTAAGGAGTTTGTACGTTCTCCCCGTGACCTGCGTGGGTTTTCTCCGAGATCTTCGGTTTCCTCCCACACTCCAAAGACGTACAGGTATGTAGGTTAATTGACTGGGTAAATGTAAAAATTGTCCCTAGTGTGTGTAGGATAGTGTTAATGTGTGGGGATCGCTGGGCGGCGCGGACTTGGTGGGCCGAAAAGGCCTGTTTCCACGCTGTATCTGAAATATGAAAAATATGAAATACCCGATCTCTTCCTCTCATGATTTTGTACACCTCTGAAAGATCATCACTCATGATCTTAAGAAATGCATTCCAAGGAATAGAGTCCCAGCCTGCTCAACCTCTCCCAATAGCTCAGCCCCTAGAGTCCGAGCAACATCCTTGTAAATCTTCTCCACGCCCTTTCCAGCTTGACATCTATCCTATAACATGGTGCCCAGAACTGAACCCAACACTCTAAATGTGGCCTCAGCAATGTCTTATATAACTGCAACATGATCTTCCAATTGCTCTGCATCCCCAAAGAAGATTCAGAACATGACATGGACACCATGAGCTAAACGTATTAATATTAACATGTTTCAATCTGTCATCAATTGTGCCAAATTTTATCCAACTGAATGGTTTGTAACACCCAATTATGGAGAGTGCCACCGATTAGATTTTTTTTAGATTTAGAGATACAGCGCGGAAACAGGCCCTTCGGCCCACCGGGTCCGCGCCGCCCAGCGATCCCCGCACACTAACACTATCCTACACACACTAGGGACAATTTTTTTTACATTTGCCCAGGCAATTAACCTACATGCCTGTACGTCTTTGGGGTGTGGGAAGATCTCGGAGAAAACCCACGCAGGTCACGGGGAGAACACAGGGAAAACACGACCCCACACACACTTGGGCCAATTTACAATTATACCAATGAGCCGACAAACTTGTACGTCTTTGGAGTGTGGGAGGAAACCGGAACACTGGGAGAACAGACAAACTCAGGAGTGAACCTGGATATCTGGAGCTGTGAGGCAGCAACTCAACAGCTGTGCCACCATGCCATCCAGGGTATTGAATACAGAAGTTGGGATGTTATGTTACAGTTGGAAAAGACATTGGTGAGGCGGCAGTTGGAGTATTGTGTTCAATTTTGGACACCCTGCTATGGAAAGCCTGGCGTTAAGATGAAAAGAGTGCAGAGAAAAGTTACGAAAATGTTGCCAGTCCTTGAGGGCTTGTGCTATGGGGAGAGGCTGGGCAGGAGAGGACTTTGTTCTTTGTATCACAGAAGGGTGGGGAGTGATCTTATAGAGGTGTATAAGATCATGAAGGGAATGGATAGGGTAAAGTATTTTACCCAGAGTAGAGGACTGAAGAACAAGGGAACTGCAACCACAGCGAGTTGGCAGTTGAGGGAATTAAAGTTTAAAGGGTGCGAATGAGTACTAACCAAACCACTTACTTTGTGCTGGATGATGTCAAGGTTTTTTTAATATTGTTGGAGCTATACTTATCAAGGCAAGTGGAGAGTATTCCATCATGATCTCTCAGTGCATAAAATCATGAGAGGAATATATATCAATGATTTGGATGATGAAATTAGAAGTAACACTAGCAAGTTTGCAGATGACACAAAGCTGGGTGGCAGTGTGAACTGCGAAGAGGATGTTAGGAGGTTGCAGGGTGACCTGGACATGTTGCGTGAGTGGGAAGGTGCATGGCAGATTCAGTATAATGTAGATAAATGTGAGGTTATCCACTTTGGCGGCAAAAACAAGGAGGCAGATTATTATCTCAATGGTGTCAAATCAGGTACAGGGGAAGTGCAACGAGACCTGGGTGTCCTTGTACACCAGTAACTGAAAGTAAGCGTGCAGGTACAGCAGGCAGTGAAGAAAGCTAATGGAATGTTGGCCTTCATAACGAGAGGATTTGAGTATAGGAGCAAAGAGGTCCTTCTGCAGTTGTAGAGGGCCCTGGTGAGACCACATCTGGAGTATTGTGTGCAGATTTGTTCTCCTAATTTGAGGAAGGACATCCTTGCTATTGAGGCGGTGCAGCGTAGGTTCACGAGGTTAATCCCTGAGATGGAGGGACTGTCATATGAGGAAAGATTGGAAAGACTGGGCTTGTATTCACTGGAGTTTAGAAGGATGAGAGTGGATCTTATAGAGACGTATAAAATTATAAAAGGACTAGACAGGCTAGATGCAGGAAAAACGTTCCCAATGTTGGGGGAGTCCAGAACCAGGGGACACAGTCTAAGAATAAAGGGGAGTCCATTTAAAACTGAGGTGAGAAGAAACGTTTTCACCCAGAGAGTTGTGAATTTGTGGAATTCTCTGCCACAGAAGGCAGTGGAGGCCAATTCACTGGATGAATTTAAAAGAGAGTTAGATAGAGCTCTCGGGGCTAGTGGAATCAAGGGATATGGGAAGAAGGCAAGCACAGCTTACTGATTGTAGATGTTCAGCCACAAATGAATGACTGGCGGTGTTGGCTGGAAGGACCAAATGGCCTCCTCCTGCACCTATTTTCTATGTTTCTATGTTTCTATGAATAGATCGAGTAGATGTACAAAGTATCTTGCCCAGAGTAGGGGAATCAAGGACCAGAGGACATAGGTTTAAGGTGGTTTAAGGACAGAGGAGTCAGGGGGTATGGGGAGAAGGCAGGAACGGGGTACTGATTGAGAATGATCAGCCATGATCACATTGAATGGCGGTGCTGGCTCGAAGGTACATGGATCGGACAGGTTTGGAGGGACATGGACCAAACGCAAGCAGGTGGCATAATGACTACTGTAGCTGGGACATTTTGGCCTGTGTGGACAAATTGTGGTGAATGGCCTGTTTCCACGCTGTATCAGTCTATGACTCTATGTACCATCTAGGCAGTGGAATATTTTGGGGGAAACTTGGGAGCTGAGTTACTCACTGGCTCCAGCCTAACCTTGCAGCCACAATATTTATGTCATTGTTCCAGTTAAGTTTCAAGCAAATGTTGATGGGGGGGGGGAACTCAGTGTTGATGTTGCAGTTGAATACCAAAGGTGAATGGTTCAGTTCTATTGCTGATGATTTGCCTGGGATTTATGTGGCTTGAATATGGCGTATAAAATCAGTCAATGCAGATTTCTCATACAATGCAAGTGGAACTATTTACATTTTAGTTTCATTGCAGGACATAAAAAAGTAAGCCCTCTCCCCCCCCCCCCAAAAAAAATCTAAATGACAACAAAACAATTAAAAGATAAACTGCGGAGAAATCCAGTTAATTTTCCTTTACATGTTAAGTGATCTTCAGAGAATGGTTTCTTGAACGTATTTTAAAAATAACCTTTTAACTTCAATATTTCACACATTAAACAAATATCACCCCCATTAACCAATTAAAATTATATTATTGATGTTGTCATATTCTTGGTCTGACTTAATTTACATTGTAAGTTGTAATATGTTGCGTTTTTCATGCACTTCATTAATTGTGTGGCTTTAGTGGCTAAATGTATTGCATATTTCAATGCACAGAAAAATCAGCTTTGAAGTAGATTTTACTCCAGGATTCAAGTTGACCCATGTTCTGCACCTTTATATGTTGAGTGTCAGTCATTAACAAAACTATAATTACACAGAAAATGCTTCCCTTAATCTCATTTTGCTCCCGTCCTTTGATGTTATTTTTTGTGCTCCTACCAAGCCTTATTTTCTGCTACTGGAATTTAAAATTATTCACATCCTGTGCTGCATTATTCATACCATCATTCTGCAGGGATAGTTTTCTTTCAGACGTGTAATTCACTGCCAATGTTGCAGCAGAGGAAGGTGCTATTTGTCCAATCAAGTCTACGCCAGCTCCTTCCAGAGTCAACCATTCGCTTCCATCCCCATCACTTTCACGAGAGTCCTGCAAATTATTCCTTTCACGTGCTTATCGAATGCCCTTTTAAAAGCCCTGACTAAATCTTACTTCTTCAAAAGGTATCAAGTTCCAGGTCCTAACCACAGTCAATGTGGTTAGGACATGTGGGAGGAAGGAACTGCAGGTGCCAGTTTAAACCGAAGATAGACACAAAAGGCTGGAGTAACTCAGCGGGACAGGCAGCATCTCTGGAGAGAAGGAATGGGTGACGTTTCGGGTCGAGACTCTTCTTCAGACTTCAGGAAATGTCTGAAGAAGGGTCTCGACCTGAAACATCCCCCATTCCTTCTTTCCAGAGATGCTGCCTGTCCCGCTGAGTTACTCCAGTCTATCTTCGGATACATGGGGAATTTGATTAATTCCAAAGGAAAATAGTCCACTGAAATAAAAATGACCAGAGGTTATATGTTAATATGAAATAAATTATATTTAGTACTTAGTTGTGGATGGTGCAAAATGAACTATTCCAGCTAATATGATTTGGCATCTCATTCTGCAGAAGATTTATTGTTCTTGGAGGTTAAATAACATAACATAACATAACAACACTTTATTGTCATTCGGTATAAATACCGAACGAAATTTCAGCAGTCACAAGACACAGCAAAAAAGAAAAGAACACAGGACACCCGACCCCAACACAAACATCCATCACAGTGACTCCAAACACCCCCTCACTGTGATGGAGGCAACAAAACTTCCCCTCTCTTCCCACCGCACCCACGGACAGGCAGCTCGACCCCTACCGAGGCAAACGACACGCACAGCCCCCGCAAGGGGATGGAAGGCCCCGCGGCCGAGCCGCCCCGGGCACCGAAACGTCCCGCGGCCGCACCAGGCGATGTTAAGTCCAGCGGCCGAGCCGCACCGGGCACTGAAACATCCCGCGGCCGCACCGGGCACTGAAACGTCCCGCGGCCGAGCCGCACCGGGCACTGAAACGTCCCGCGGCCGAGCCGCGCTGGCGATGTTAAGTCCAGCGGCCGAGCCACGCCGGGCACTGAAACGTCCCACGGCCGCACCGGGCACTGAAACGTCCCGCGGCCGAGCCGCACCGGGCACTGAAACGTCCCGCGGCCGAGCCGCGCTGGCGATGTTAAGTCCAGAGGCCGAGCCGCGCCGGGCACTGAAACGTCCCGCGGCCGAGCCGCACCGGGCACTGAAACGTCCCGTGGCCGAGTCACGCTGGCGATGTTAGGTCCAGCGGCCAAGCCGCGCCGGGCACTGAAACGTCCCGCGGCCGCACCGGGCGATGTTAAGTCCAGCGGCCGAGCCGCACCGGGCACTGAAACGTCCCACGGCCGAGCTGCGCCGGCGATGTTAAGTCCCGCAGCCGAGCCGCGCCGGGCGATGGAAGGCCCCGCGGGCGAGCTGCGCCCCGGGGAAGAGACCTAATATAAGAAAGGTTTCCCCCCGCCCCACCCCCCCACACCCCACCCCACCCCACCCCCCCACACCCCACACCCCCACCACACATACACAGCCAAAAACATAACAAAAACCATCCCAACACCGACACAAACAAAATGTGTTAATAAATAGTTCCTTCAGTTGAGAAGTAACTCCAATTGCTTTAATTTGCAAATAAGAGGAATATGAGCATGAATATTTAAATAAGACTCCACCACCACCTATGGTCAGGCCAAAATCTTCCTTTGAATAATTTTTGAAGTTGAATTTTTGAAGGTATTGAAAGTCAAATGACAGTTTTCAGTGGACATGTAAGTAAAAGTGAAAACTAAGAAGAACTAGAGTTGGATTAGGTACTGGATTGGTAGCTGTCCACGACATACTTTTTGTGATTACCATATATTATTTCCTCATTTATCTCACACTCTATAATTCCTAGCCAGTGGCACACATCATCAGAGGTGACAGGGAAGAAAGCATTAATTGCAAAGTATGAAATAATCTCACTGGAAGCAAAAGCGATTTGTTCTTTGTAGTTAACAATGGTATGCTGTTGAAAGCCCACACAGGCTGGGAACTATTTTGAACTATTAGTGTTGCCATAATCAAAAAAACTAATGTTGGAGAAAAGTATTTGAAGTAATGCAGTTGCTGAAAATCTGTGATAAGCAGCTGCTGAGGAAATTTTGTTTCAAAGTGGACGATACATATAAAGGGAGTTTGTCATTTAACTTCAACGGATCTCCACAGAAAACAATTTGGTAAAAAATTTAAAATGTGAAATGTAATATCTTTATGAATAAAATCCTTTTCATGATACACCAACTAATCAACTGCCATGAAGGCCAGAAGTAAAACATTTTTATTTGGAAATGGCTGAGATATACTCAAAGGCTGTCTCACTGAGATACCGTACTGTTATGTTGCATTTTTATTTATTCATGTAATAAGAAAAATGATGGCTCTGCCTTCAAATGGGAGGACTTTTACCAAGTCATTTAAGAGGACAATTAAGAGTTAGCTCCATTGATGGGGCTGCACACAGAGGCAAGACAGGTGAAGATAGTATAAGAAGTGTAAGAAAATAACTGCAGATGCTGGTACAAATCAAAGGTATTTATTTCACAAAATGCTGGAGCAACTCAGCAGGTCAGGCAGCATCTCAGGAGAGAAGGAATGGGTGACGTTTCAGGTCGACCTGAAACGTCACCCATTCCTTCTCTCCAGAGATGCTGCCTGACCTGCTGAGTTACTCCAGCATTTTGTGAAATAAATACCTTCGAGGTGAAGATAGTACATCTCCGACCCTGAAAAAAAAGTAGTATTCTGGGTTCTGTTACTGAAACAGCTTTTTATTCCATGATCTTCATTAACTTACTGAATTTAAACACACCAGATAAAATCCTCAAGCCTCATTAATTCAGGACTCATGTCCAACAATTTACCCATCTCACTGTATATGATTAAATGCATTGTTTTCAGGATTTTCCCAGACTCAATTTGCTTTTAATTTCCTTGTCATTTAGATGTATAAAAAAAATTTAAACGTCTAAAATATGAACCAGCATTTTGCATATTTTATTGCAACAGAGTGTAAAAGAGCATAAAGCCATGGAGCATGAAAACCGGCCCTTCGGCCCAACTCATCCACACCAACAAAGATGCCCATATAAACTAGTCCTCTTTGACCACATTTGATCCACATCCCTCGAAACCTTTTGTTTCCAGCACTACGTTTTGGTGTTTTATTACTGTTATATTTTACCAAAGAAATTGTTGATAAGTATGTTTTAATTTAAAGATAATGGTGAGTGTAAGCATCTAAGTAGTTCATTCAGCAGACATGTGTTCAAAGTTGTGCCAGGATTAACACAATGTGATCTAAATATCCGATTTATTAAAATATGAGACACTTTAAAAAACTATTACAAAGTAGTTTAATGTGGTTGTTGAAGAAATCTTCTTACATGCACTTTTAAGTTTAATCTGCCAGCTAACTTTAGCAAAACCCCCTGCTGGGCGTCTTTAGGTTATAAGTCTTTGGGCAGAGGGGTTATTTTCACACTAATTAGCTGTACAGTTCTTCATCTTCATTTGTAAGTAGGTTTTAGGTCAATCAGTGTTCAGGGGTGAGATTGGTGGGTGGTGGAGTTGGTACTGTTGGCAGGGAGGGAAGCGTTGTGTGGGAATGCCCATGGAGCATCCTTGACAATACATCCATCCTTGATGTGATGCATTGTGAAGCTGGACTGAATGGAAGAAAATGACAATACAAAACAATACAGTACAATACAATATATCTTTATTGTCATTGTACAGGGGTACAACGAGATTGGGAATGCGCATCCCATACGATGCAATAATTTAATTAGCTAGTCAGTATTAATTTAACCAACCCAATGAAACAAATTGTAACAGTTTTAAAACAGAATAAAGTGCAAGTAGATCTGTGCCGGATCACTGTGCGATGTGACCATCCGGCTCAGCAGGACCGGTTCATAGCAGCTATGGCCCTGGGGATGAAGCTGTTCCTGAGTCTGCAGGTGCGGGCGTAGAAGGCCTTGTATCGTCTGCCCAATGGTAGAAGTTCGAACAGACTGTTGCAGGGGTGTGAAGAGTCTTTGTGGATGCTGGTGGCTTTTCTGAGGCATCGTGTGCTGTAGATGCCCTCCAAGGCTGGTAATTGTGTTCCGACGGTCCTTTGAGCTCTATGGACTACCCGCTGTAGACAAGCCTGAGATAAGCTGGGCTATGTTCATCTTTCTCAGCAGGTTCAGGCATTCAATAGCAAAGCAGTTGCCACACCAGGCTGAGAGGCGTCCCATCAAAGTACTTTCTATAGCGCATCAGTCGAAGTTGGGGAGAATCCTCAAAGACATGCCCTATCTTCTCAGATGCCTACATCAGTTTGAAGGAACCAGGATAGGTTGCTGATGATATGGATGCCAAGGAATATGAAGCTTCTGAAGCTTGACCATATCTACAGCAGCTCAGTTGATGAAGACAGTTCACAAGTTCAAGTAGTTGAGTCTACGCCGCCGTTCAATCACGGCTGATCTCTGCCTCCTAATCCCATTTTCCTGCCTTCTCCCCATAACCCTTGACACCCGTACTAATCAAGAATTTCTCTATTTCTGCCTTAAAAAATATCCTCTGACTTGGCCTCCACAGCCTCATGTGGCAATGAGTTCCACAGATTCACTAACCTCTGACTCAAGAAGTTCCTCCTCATCTCCTTTCTAAAAGAGCGCCCTTTAATTCTGGGGCTATGACCTCTGGTCCTAGACTCTCCAACTAATGGAAACACCCTTTCCACATCCACTAGCTATGCCTTTCATCATTTTGTAAGTTTCAATGAGGTCCCCCCTCAACCTCCCCCCCCCCCCCCACTATCCAGAGAGACTGCCTGTCCCGCGAGTTATTCCAGCATTTTGTGTCTTTGCTTGATGAAGCAAGCCCTCAGTCTTAAGTCTGATACAACAGAGAAGATCATATTTGTTCCAACAGGAACCAATCAAAAATAGCAGTTCCCATTGGGGAAAGAAGGTTGAATTTAACAATATCTGCATTCCTTTTCAAAGCATGCTTAGAGTAATGAAGATCAATGGAATGTTTATTTACTTCGTAGTAACTAAATATGCAAGAATGATCATGGGAATTTATGAATCAAGGTTGGTAATGACATGATATTTCACACAGAATAGCAATTTTGCAATAAAATGTAACTTAAGTACATGTTTTTTTGGCACAGTGTAGATGAAGCAAACGTAAGTCACTCTGATAGATTGTGTCCACTAGAGCATCTCCAGAACTTCTGCGATGTATAAAGGAACTTACATTATTGGATTAACATGGAGCCGATTTTCTACATCTTTCCCACCTGATGGTCATTTTGCAGCTTATAATCGTAAAAAAACATGACTCAAATTTCTCCTGAAACATATTCATAATTTGTTATAATCCTACACACTTTCTTCTCCCACAAAAAAGCACAAGTGTACTTTTGCTATTTCTATTCCCTACTCCTGCCCGTTCCCCACCCCTACCTGGTTCCAAATGCCCATCATCCCTCACATATCTGCTTCCACCTTTAATCTGTCAGCTCCTGTCTCAACACTCTCCCTCTGCCTCCTCCACCTACCCTCATTTGGTTCTACCTGTTCTACGGCGGCACGGTGGCGCAGCGGTAGAGTTGCTGCCTTACAGTGAATGCAGCGCCTGAGACTCAGGTTCGATCCCGACTACGGGCGCCGTCTGTACGGAGTTTGCACGTTCTCCCCGTGACCTGCGTGGGTTTTCTCCGAGATCTTCGGTTTCCTCCCACACTCCGAAGACGTACAGGTTTGTAGGTTAATTGACTGGGTAAAATGTAAAAATTGTCCCTCGTGTTGGTAGGATAGTGTTAATGTGCGGGGATCGCTGGGCGGCGCGGACTCGGTGGGCCTGTTTCGGCGCTGTATCTCTAAATCTAAATCTAAAATCTAAACCCTTCCCTCTAAGTTGGCTATTTTCCCTCCATACTTTCAGTCCTGATGGATACCTATCAACCAATTTGTTTTCTCCGTGACAGTTTCTAATGTTTACAGGTGAGATGCATGCCGGGTGCTGAGGGTCTTTGCTGTGAATCCTGCGCAAACTACTTGAACCCAAATGGAGATACATTTATAGCTTTTCTACTTGGAATTTAGCTTATGTTGAATGAGCACGTAGAGGTCAACTTGTAAAAAGAGGAGGGAATAGGAGAGGTGATTTATATCTCTGATGTTTGATGAACAACACCTCTGAACTTCAGCATAAGATGTTCACGCTTTAGTGAGGGCACCCTCATTGACGTGTGATAACTGCACTGTTGTGAATCTGTGGAATTCTCTGCCTCAGAAGGCAGTGGAGGACAATTCTCTGAATGCATTCAAGAGAGAGTTAGATAGAGCTCTTAACAATAATGTAGAAGGGTCTGAAGAAGGGTCTCGACCCGAAATGCCACCTATTCCTTCTCTCCTGAGATGCTGCCTGACCTGCTGAGTTACTCCAGCATTTTGTGAATAAATACCTTCGATTTATACCAGCATCTGCAGTTATTTTCTTACCATTCCTTCATGGTCATTGGGTCCAAAACCTCTAACTTAGTCTTCAACAACATTGTAGGGGTATTTTCACCTGAAAGGAGTGATTGACTTTTTCAAGGGTATTTAGGGATTGGCAATGTATCTTCTCTAAGCCAGTGACACCCACATCTCAAAATATTAATCAAAACAATGCTTGCCGACATAAGGGACACCACTCAGAGTGTCGAACTCAGTCCGAAGAAGGGTCTTGACCTCAAAATATCACTTACTCATGTTTTCCAGAAAATTGCCATTAACTGAGGGTTACTGTCTGCAATGAGAAATCATTTCTAGATGGCTCTACTTCTGTGATTCGCCTTTCTTAGCAGCAACACCCAAGGGACAACAGGACAATTTTTATTTTGTGATGTAATAGCACTTATTACATAGATCTTTAACGGCATTGCTAAGACCCCCACACCACAATATTAATAGCGGCAGTGGTACAGCTGGCTGAACTCCTGCCTCATAGCTCCCGCAACCAGGGTGTAATCCTAATCTCCAATGCTGTCTCTGTGGAGTTTGCATGTTCTCCATGTGACCTTGTGAGTATCTTCTGGATGCTCTGGTTTCCTCCTACATTACCCAGATATATTGATCGGCTAATAGACAACTGTTGTCCCTTGTGTCGGTGGTTGGGAGGTGAATCGGGACGATTTGACCAGCATGCAAGAGGGAACAAGCTGGATAGAAAACTAGCTTCACGGAAGGAAGCAGAGGGTGATGGTAGAAGGTTGCTTCTCGGACTGGAGGCCTGCGACTAGTGGTGTGCCTCAGGGTTTGGTGCTGGGCCCGTCCGTGGGCTGAGGAATGGCTGATGGAATTTAATGCAGAGAAATGTGAGGTGTTGCATTTTCGGAAATCTAACACGGGCAAGACCTACATAGTGAATGGTAGGGCTCAGGGGAGTGTTGTAGAGCAGAGGGATCAAGGAGTGCAGGTGCATGGTTCCTTAAAGGTGGATCGGGTGGTCAAGAAGGCTTTTGGTACATTGGCCTTCAACAGTCAGAGTATTGAGTATAAATGTTGGGAGGTCATGTTGCAGTTGTCAGTTAGCAGGTACATGGATAGGACAGGTTTGGAGGGATATGAGCCAAACACGGGAAGGTGGCACTAATGTAGTTGGTGTGGGCAAGTTGGGGGAAGGGCCTGTTTCTACGCTGTATCACTCTATGACTCTAAGCTGCAGGGAAAAACAGTTAAGATGCAGATACTGAGAAAAGGAGAGACACAAAAAGAACTAATGGCAGATTGATGAAATGGCAGATAGTAGAGGTTAAGTGATAAAATAAATAATAGTTTAACTCATTGTTCAACAAATGTGGCGTGGTGGCGTAGTGGTAGAGTTGTTGCCTTACAGCGCCAGAGAGCATATAGGAGCAAAGAGGTCCATCTGCAGTTGTACAGGGCCCTAGTGAGACCGCACCTGGAGTACTGTGTGCAGTTTTGGTCTCCAAATTTGAGGAAGGATATTCTTGCTATTGAGGGCGTGCAGCGTAGGTTTACTAGGTTAATTCCCGGAATGGCGGGACTATCATATGTTGAAAGACTGGAGCGACTAGGCTTGTATACACTGGAATTTAGAAGGATGAGAGGGGATCTTATCGAAACGTATAAGATTTTTAAGGGGTTGGACACTTTAGAGGCAGGAAACATGTTCCCAATGTTGGGGGAGTCCAGAACAAGTGGCCACAGTTTAAGAATAAGGGGTAGGCCATTTAGAACTGAGATGAGGAAAAACTTTTTCAGTCAGAGAGTTGTGAATCTGTGGAATTCTCTGCCTCAGAAGGCAGTGGAGGCCAATTCTCTGAATGCATTCAAGAGAGAGCTAGATAGAGCTCTTAAGGATAGCAGAGTCAGGGGGTATGGGGAGAAGGCAGGAACGTGGTACTGATTGAGAATGATCAGCCATGATCACATTGAATGGCGGTGCTGGCTCGTAGGGCCGGATGGCCTCCTCCTGCACCTATTGTCTATTGAGACCCAGGCTCGATCCTGACTACGGGTGCTGTCTGTACGGAGTTTGTACATTCTCCCCTGTGACTTGCGTGGGTTTTCTATGAGATATTGGGTTTCCTCCCACACTCCAAGGACGTACAGGTTTGTAGGTAAATTGGCTTGGTAAAATTTGTAAATTGTACCTAGTGTGTGTAAGATAGTGTTCGCATGCAGGGATCGTGGTGTGGTCGATGCGGACCTGGTGGGCCCAAGGACCTGTTTCAGCGCTGTATCTCTAAACTAAACGAAACTAAATGTGAAACAGCCATGCCACTAATTGCCAGTCCCTGAAATTGCTCTCTTTCAACATGTCGCGTTGAGTTCAACACTGTGGAAGGATCAGCAAATTTCAGCTCTCTCATATTATCAAGTAAGATCAGCTCTCCTATTCACCAGTAACACTAAGCTCGGAAGCAAGCCTCCGACTGCAAAGTAATAAAGTTAGAACATCGGACTACAAGATCATCCAGAAACCACGTTGGAACAAAGCATTCTTCTCTGCTATGGACTGCTTATTTTCATTGCAGCTATTTCCTCCATTTTTCTCTTGTGTACTCCCATAGCTGCCCACTACCCGCCACAGTGCAAGAGCTGAAATGCAAAACAAGAATTGGTCGCAAGCTTCTTTTGTGAGCGACAGCCTAGCCTACAGTCTCACAAAGAAAATAAAGAATTTCCCCCAATCATCCCTAACATTTTCTATGGAAAAATCTTGGTCTATATATCTGACCTACCAAGTTCTTCATGGACCATTGGGCCAAAAGTTACAAACATCATCTTTTACTTAATATTTAACCTACGTGCACTACTGCTGTCAGACCAATCTCCTGTACCAAAACTGCAGGCAGCACAAATGCAAGAGAGGGTTCAGCATTTAGTGGAACAGTGGAAGGTCAGTTTTCTGGGCCTTCCTGTTTTATTTGCACGGTGGCGCAGCAGTAGAGTTGCTGCTTTACAGCGAATGCAGCGCCGGAGACTCAGGTTCGATCCTGACTACGGGCGCCGTCTGTATGGAGTTTGTACGTTCTCCCCGTGACCTGCGTGGGTTTTCTCCGAGATCTTCGATTTCCTCCCACACTCCAAAGACGTACAGGTATGTAGGTTAATTGACTGGGTAAATGTAAAAAATGTCCCTAGTGTGTGTAGGATAGTGTTAATGTGCGGGGATCGCTGGGCGGTGCGGACCCGGTGGGCCGAAGGGACTGTTTCTGCGCTGTATCTCTAAATCTAAAAAAACATCTGTTTTTAATTTTCCTTTAGTTTAGAGATTCAGTGTCCAAGCTGACCAGTAATTCCCACACATTAACACAATCCTACCCACACGAGGGTCAATTTAAGGGCCTGTCCCACTTAGGCGATTTTAAGGTGACTACTGGTGACTAGGCTGTCGCTGACAGTTTGCCGGGTGTCGCGGGCATGATCGGGAGGAGTCTTCAAAGAATCGTAGTGGATCTCGGCGCGTCGCTGAGAAATTAACCCAATTGAAATTTCTCGGCGACAGCTGGCTTGTCGCCAGGTATCGTAGCTTATTGCGGGCGCTGTCGCATGCTGTCCCCAGGTTTGCTAGGTTGTCGCAGATGCATTTAGAAGCACGTAATATTAAATTAAGTAAAGTCATTTGAAGATACCATAAAATACTTGTATTTAACCAATTTATTTTCCGTCAGGACATTTGACAGGTAGATTGGAGGTGACAGTTTCATGGTCAGGTAAGTGTGGGAATTTTGCGATGTTTATGGCCATCAGCGGTTACTTTTAAAGTAGGTACCCAACCCAGATATGCAACCCAGAAACCAGATATGCATCTCACGTACATTTTCATAGAATGCCCACACTCGTACAAAAATCCATTTAACCACGTTTAAAATTAAATTTCTTAATACTGCTATTAGTAAACTGGAAGTCAATCCAGTTTAAGCCTTGTTACCGTGAAGCTTGATTTTCAAGTAACCCGGGCAAGATGTTATATTTCAAAACTCTCAAGTAATTACAGACTTGTCAGTGATTTCAGAGAAAATTAGGACGCCGGAGAAGCATTGATAAGCGTGGGAATTTCGCGATGTTTCCGAAGACGGTGTAATCTCTTAGCTAGGTGCTAGTTTCACAAAAAAGTAACTTGTATCGACCTGACTCGGCATTGTCGTGGTCATTGTTGTAGGGTAAAAGAAAATTTTGGCGATCTGCTATGACTTTGACAGTCGCCGGCAGTCGCCTTAAAAATCACCTAAGTGGGACAGGCCCTTTACATTTATACCAAGCCAATTAACTTACATACCTATACATCTCTGAAATGTGGGCAGAAACCGAAGATCTTGGAGAAAACCCATGCGGTCACGGGGAGAACGTACAAACTCCGTACAGACAGCACCCATGATTGGGATCGAACCTGGGTTTCTGCAACTTTACCGCTGTGCCTTTTATGATATGGGGCAGACGCTTGTGATATGAATCAGAACGGAAAATCTCTCATGTGATATTTTGTCTGTCAAGGTTTTGAAGCTTTCATTACGCCAGAGAAAAAAGCCTGGCAAAGTAATTTATAACAATGTCATAAAAGCCTCCAATAATTGAGGCACGCTTTGCTGGACCACAATGAATGCTCTTTCTTGTGGTGAAATCATTGGACAAAGTCAGCATGAATTTATGAAAGGTAAATTATGTCTGACGAATCTTATAGAATTTTTCGAGGATGTAACTAGTAGAGTGGATAAGGGAGAACCAGTGGATGTGTTATATCTGGACTTCCAGAAGGCTTTCGACAAGGTCCCACATAAGAGATTAGTATGCAAACTTAAAGCACACGGTATTGTGGGTTCAGTATTGATGTGGATGGAGAACTGGCTGGCAGACAAGAAGCAAAAAGTAGGAATAAACGGGTCCTTTTCAGAATGGCAGGCAGTGACTAGTGGGGTACCGCAAGGCTCAGTGCTGGGACCCCAGCTATTTACAATATATATTAATGATTTGGACGAGGGAATTGAATGCAACAACCCCAAGTTTGCGGATGACACGAAGCTGGGGGGCGGTCTTAGCTGTGAGGAGGATGCTAGGAGGCTGCAACGTGACTTGGGTAGGTTAGGTGAGTGGGAAAATGCATGGCAGATGCAGTATAATGTGGATAAATGTGAGGTTATCCACTTTGGTGGCAAGAACAGGAAAGCAGACTATTACCTGAATGGTGGCCGATTAGGAGAAGGGGAGATGCAACGAGACCTGGGTGTCGTGGTACACCAGTCATTGAAAGTAGGCATGCAGGTGCAGCAGGCAGTGAAGAAAGCGAATGGTATGTTGGCATTCATAGCGAGAGGATTTGAGTATAGGAGCAGGGAGGTTCTGCTGCAGTTGTACAGGGCATTGGTGAGACCACACCTGGAGTATTGCGTACAGTTTTGGTCTCCTAATCTGAGGAAAGACGTTCTTGCCATAGAGGGAGTACAGAGAAAGTTCACCAGATTGATTCCTGGGATGGCAGGACTTTCATATGAAGAAAGACTGGATAGACTCGGCTTGTACTCGCTGGAATTTAGAAGATTGAGGGGGGACCTTATAGAAACGTACAAAATTCTTAAGGGGTTGGACAGGCTAGATGCAGGAAGATTGTTCCCGATGTTGGGGAAGTCCAGAACAAGGGGTCACAGTTTAAGGATAAGTCAAGTCAAGTCAAGTCAATTTATTTGTATAGCACATTTAAAAACAACCCACGTTGACCAAAGTGCTGCACATCTGACCAGGAAAAAAAAGAAACATACAGTGGCAGGCAGCCAAACACAACGGCGCGGCCATCTTGAACAAAATGTTAATTCAATCACCCACAGTCCAACAATAAAAGCACTAAACAGGCACCCAAAATTACCCAACCCCAAAAACCCCCCAAAACACAGTCCAACAATAAAAGCATTAAATAGGCATTCAAATCACACACCCCAAAACCCCCAAAAACACAGTCCAACAATAAAAGCATCAAACAGGCACTCAAACCACCCAACCCCAAAAACACACAAAAAAAAGAAACATCCATCAAGGGGGAAGTCTTTTAGGACCAAGATGAGAAAGTTTTTTTTCACACAGAGTGGTGAGTCTGTGGAATTCTCTGCCACAGAAGGTAGTTGAGGACAGTTCATTGGCTATATTTAAGAGTGAGTTAGATGTTGCCCTTGTGGCTAAAGGGATCAGGGGGTATGGAGAGAAGGCAGGTACGGGATACTGAGTTGGATGATCAGCCATGATCATATTGAATGGCGGTGCAGGCTCGAAGGGCCGAATGGCCTACTCCTGCACCTATTTTCTATGTTTCTATGTTTCTATGATCCTCTTCTGATTTATGCAGACCTCTCAACCCTGACACACGTTCAAATCCTGGCAAATCTGAGTAAGCAGCAGAGCTTAACCAGGGAGCATATGAATTGTCACTCTAGCCAGATTATGAAATGGAAGATATTGATTGTTCCTGGATGTTGTTTTTTAAATTATTTATTGCAGTCACACAGAAGTGGTCAATTATTCACATTGTGGCAATGTTTACAGATGTATATAAAATTCTACTCCTCATGCTGGCCATCAAAATACATTCATTTTTGCCATCCCATGACACTTATTTTGACCTGACCTTTAGCTCAATGGTATCCAAGGAGGGTCCAAGCACGTATTCCTCACTTTTCTTCCACACGTGTCATCGGCAACAAAAAACCTGCAACTCTTCTGATATTCAGTGTAACATCTTTAAAATTATTGGGAAAAACACACGTACAAATGACCAAATGTAAAATATTATTCAACATGATGAAGTGGTTTGTATAATTTATGAAACCTGTTTTTCAACTGAAAGCTCTTTTGTTTATTTTTGACCTTCTATTTCTCACATGGCTTGGCATTTGCTTTATGTGGCAGTGGTGGTGAATTATGCTGTTGGTAATGACCATGCAGTTGGTAGGAATAATGTTCATCAACATAGCTGATCCAGTGTCAATAACAGTTACTGGTGGACGTCTGTCCTTGCCTATGGATCCTCAGTCAAGTATGGAGCCTCCAGAACTCTCTGCGGTAGAGAATTCCCAAGATCATTCGTATAAGAAATGTCTTCTCCTTCCAGTTCAAGCCCTTGACCTGAGAATATGTCACTAGTTCTGGATCCTTTATAGACAATAGACAATAGACAATAGGTGCAGGAGGAGGCCATTCGGCCCTTTGAGCCAGCACCGCCATTCAATGTGATCAAGGCTGATCATTCTCAATCAGTACCCCGTTCCCGCCTTCTCCCCATACCCCCTGACTCTGCTATCCTTAAGAGCTCTATCTAGCTCTCTCTTGAATGCATTCAGAGAACTGGCCTCCACTGCCTTCTGAGGCAGAGAATTCCACAGATTCACAACTCTCTGACTGAAAACGTTTTTCCTCATCTCAGTTCTAAATGGCCTACCCCTTATTCTTAAACTGTGGCCCCTTGTTCTGGACTCCCCCAACATTGGGAACATGTTTCCTGCCTCTAACGTGTCCAACCCCTTAATAATCTTATACGTTTCGATAAGATCTCCTCTCATCCTTCTAAATTCCAGTGTATACAAGCCTAGTCGCTCCAGTCTTTCAACATATGACAGTCCCGCCATTCCGGGAATTAACCTAGTACACCTACGCTGCATGCCCTCAATAGCAAGAATATCCTTCCTCAAATTTGGAGACCAAAACTGCACACAGTACTCCAGGTGCGGTCTCACTAGGGCCCTGTACAATTGCAGAAGGACCTCTTTGCTCCTATACTCAACTCCTCTTGTTTCCTCCATATTCATCAAGAATTATGTTCGTATTTTTTTATGTCCTCCAATAATATTCGTGAAAAAGTCAAGGACTGCTGGCAAACAAACAATGGATGCAGCAGGCTGTTTACAAAGCAAAATGATTCAGCAACATGTCCAGTTTTGTTCTGGAGGAGGAGCATACATGTTTTCATACTCATTGATGGAGGAGCCCAGCATTAGATCGCAAAGTTGTTGCGAAAGATGAGGTGGCCACTTTCAGCCAGATATGCTCGATGGATAATCCACCTCTGCCTCAGCCTGAGATCCCCACGATCATTAAAGTCAGTCTTTGGCCCAATATGATCCATTCAGGAAATAAGTAACCAGCAGAGTCTTCCTCAGATTAAACCTGGTTCTCTTAATAAACTCTGTCTTTGTGATCAGTTAATCTCAAGAAACTCCAATGTTTTTTTGCTGAGTCATTGGAAGAGAAAGATATTCAATTTCTCATTAATCTTTCATGATTATGGAGAAGACTACAAAGAAAACTTTGTATTTAGGATCAGTAAATTGGTTTTCCCTGCAGGTTAAAGTTTGCCAAAGGTGGCAGAAATTTGCCTTTTTTTTTCAAAGCAAACTTTGCAGAAAGACTAAGTGAGCTGGTAAGTATTTAGACAAAAAAAGGTAAGTGTTTCAGGCTATCCAGAGATAGGTGATTGATGTAAATTTCGGATAGGATGTTGACACTGTTTGCTTGATGCTAATTGTTGAACTGAACTTGATGCATGCATCAGAGAAATTTATCATCTTGATCTGCAATTCATCGAGGCCTGTCGTTTGTTCTGAAAAAAATCTCATGTTGCATCAGCTGCCACACAGATGGTTGTTTTTGTAAGAGTGCTTGAGAATATCACAGAATTAGGTCCCAGATCTAGTTGGTACTAATTTGCATCACATTTCATTCTCAGAGGATCTCATGCTTTTGTGTTTCAATTGAACTCCTGCAACAGGGAAGTCACCTTCACTGGACTGTAATTTCTTCGAAATGTTCATTCCATTAGCTCTGCTGAAGACCAGCCAGGAGTGGCGTGGATTTTCAGTTCCTGAGGTAACCAAGACATGGAAAAGGATTTCCGCAACCGAGACAGAAGCAGAATGTTAAGGATATGAACAGAGTTGTCCCAGGTGATAGAGCTAGATGTGGCATTGGACGTTCAGTTTTGGGTCAAACATTCTCAAGATTGCAATCAGTCCGGTTCCTCTTCACAACATCCTCAGGAAGAGAGATGGACTTGGTAGGTGGGCATGTAGCTTGAAGTAGGAACCCATGAAATATGTTTTGGTCTTTCCACCATTTGATTGAAGGAAATTCCTGTTTACCCAGAGCTGGGTGTTAGAGAAGCTGCAAGGTGAGATAGAAGCAGTAGATAGTTTCAAAGAGATGGTCAGATTCCCTACTAAATCTCCTATTAACTAATTCCATGTTAACTTCAACCAATGTAATCTTGTTATTTAAACAAAATGTTCTACTATAATAAAATATTTCCAGGAACAAATTTGATTAATGCAGAGACTAATTAATTGTATTGCATGCACAGTGCATAAGAATCCTAATTGCTAAAATTGTTTGGCGTGGAACTCGTGATTTTTATAGAAATATGCATAATTATAATGAAAATAATTTACAGGAGATTTGGTTATTTCATAAACTAATGTAGTAATGTTATTTTTAGTGCTAAATCAAAGACAAGTAAAAATAAACAACTATCAAATTCAACTGAAAATTGCTTACAATTTCACATATATTGAAACTGCCAAGGTTTCACAAAGATAAATGAGTGTGTGAGGTAGTGCATTTATTATTGCGTTTGATAATTAGACGTTAATTACATTGCGCCTCTTATGATATTTCTACTTTGTTGACTTAGATTGTCAGCACATTCCCAGGTGATGGCGTTTAAAACGAACACTAAATGAAATTAAAACTAAAATTAGAGATGGCAACCTAACTTAAAAAAAACCCAAATAGTGGACTAAGTTATAAAACTAAATTACACGTGAAATCCAGTCAAACTAGCAAAGAGTTTAGATCTTGCTTCAAAAAAAGTAGTTATAATATTTCCTTAATTTCCAATGCAGGTCTGCTTATTACTGATTAATATTTTGAGAGGAGTGAAAATGACACCCGATGAGTGGATATTGAGCTCTTGTAACTGTTAATTCCTTTCTATGATTAACTCTGATGGAAGTAGGATGAAGGAACTGCAGCTAAATTCAACAAATATGCACCACTGGCCGAATAGACAATAGACAATAGGTGCAGGAGGAGGCCATTCGGCCCTTCGAGCCAGCACCACCATTCAATGTGATCATGGCTGATCATTCTCAATCAGTACCCCGTTCCTGCCTTCTCCCCATACCCCCTGGCTCCGCTATCCTTAAGAGCTCTATCTAGTTCTCTCTTGAATGCATTCAGAAACTTGGCCTCCACTGCCTTCTGAGGCAGTGAATTCCACAGATTTACAACTCTCTGACTGAAAAAGTTTCTCCTCATCTCCATTCTAAATGGCCTACCCCTTATTCTTAAACTGTGGCCCCTGGTTCTGGACTCCCCCAACATTGGGAACATGTTTCCTGCCTCTAACGTGTCCAACCCCTTAATAATCTTATACGTTTCGATAAGATCCCCTCTCATCCTTCTAAATTCCAGTGTATACAAGCCTAGTCGCTCCAGTCTTTCAATTGTATTCAGAACAAATGAAGCTGTGCCTGATTGACCCATGTAATGAAATAGCACCAGATGCTGGAAAGACCAACAGGGATGAATAGGTGAAGGAAGTAACTGCAGATGCTGGTTTACACCGAAGGTGGACACAAATGCTAGAGTAACTCAATGGGACAGGCAGCATCCCAGAGAAGGAATGGCTGATGTTATGGGCAGAGACCCTTCTTCAGACCGAGAGTCATGGGAGAGGGAAACTAGAGAAATGGTGTGAAAATGACAGATCAAAGCAGACACTAAACAACAAAATGTGGAATGGTTCTGAGGGCTGACGGGAAGGTGACAATGAGGCATACAAGCAGTAAAATTCATCAGGAGGACAGTGAAACTAGTCAGAGAACTAGGTTGGGGGAGGGATGGAGAAAGAGGGAAAGCAAGGGTTACTTGAAGTTAGAGAAGGCAATATTCATACAACTGGGTTGTAAGCTGCCCAAGTGAAATATGAAGTGCTATTTCTCCAATTTGTGTTTGGCCTAACTCTGACAGTGGAGAAAGCCCAGGATAGAAAGGTCAGTGTGGGAATGGGAAGGGGAGTTAGTGTTTAGCAACTGGGAGGTCATGTAGGCCCAGGCCGACTGAGCAAAGGTATTCAGTGAAACGATTGCCGAGTCTGCGCTTGATCTCGCTGATATACAGGGATGAAAAGTGTAAGAAAATAACTGCAGATGCTGGTACAAATTGAAGGTATTTATTCACAAAATGCTGGAGTAACTCAGCAGGTCAGGTAGCATCTCAGGAGAGAAGGAATGGGTGATGTTTCGGGTCGAGACCCTTCTTCAGACTGAAGAAGGGTCTCGACCCGAAACGTCATCCATTCCTTCTCTCCTGAGATCCTGCCTGACCTGCTGAGTTACTCCAGCATTTTGTGAATAAATACCTACAGAGATGAAAAGGTGAGCAGAGAAGGATCCTGTGGCTCGGTGAGGAAGTGAGTGAAAGACAGGGGTAAGGGCCTGTCTGAAGCAATAGTCCACAGCTTGTTTCCTAAATTGTTTCTCCTCAGTGTTTTGATTTTGTCAAATATTGACTTGAGTCTATTTTTGTCAACCTCTTCTGCACTGCATTCCAGCTCTGATACTTTATTACACAATAGAATCTATCATTGTTCATTTCTCAGAAGAACTTTTCGATTTCAAAAGACGCTAAAACATCTGTCTGTGTGCCATAGACTGAGCAATATTATTCTCCCGCACCTACTTCTTCAGATTTTGTCACAGTGATCTCCTGATACATATTCATCTAACTTATTCCTCCATTAGTAGAATCTTGGTCACAGTCATACAGCAGGAAATTGGCCCTTTGGTCTACAAAGTTCACGTTTGGTCCATCAAGCACCAAGTTACACTAATCCCATTTTATCCCCCCCCCTCCAAACCAACTACTCCCAGATTGTACCACCCACCTACAAACTTAGGGTAATTGACAGTATCCAATTTCTATTATTGGCCTGCAAATCATTAGTATATGAGAATGGTCCAGACCACAGAAAAAAGCATGGGAAGTAGCATTAGTTTTTAGTAGAAATCAGAATAGCAAATATAGAAGAGTTAAACGCATGGCATACTTGTGAACAGCATCACTGTTTAGCCAGAGAACCAAACAAAATGGCGGCTGAATTTGCAGAGAAGCTACAAAACACACCCCTCGGGTGTACAATAAAAGATATGAGTCAACCATAGTCTTCATGGAAGGAATGGGAATGTTCATTCTGCAAATAATATTCTTGAGGTAAAAGATCATGTTGACAATATGCAGCCACCGAATGCTGCAGTTAAGGGAGCAGGAGGCGGCAATATTACTGACTGAGACGAGCACTGAAATGTATCACACATTTACTGGTCTAGTCATTGCACAAAAAGCATTCACTGAGATAAAACAGAACATTTGAACTTTTCTTTAACATGCAGCCATTTGAGACGACCCATGGGAAGAGACAGTAAATGGGAGAGAATGAAAATTAATATATTGAAAGGCCTAGAAAGACATTGCAGTTTTTGGAGAGTTTTGGGGCCAAATGGAGCCTAATGGATTTGTATGTATGTTTTTGGACCAAATGGAGCCTAATGGATTTGTATGTATGTTATTGGAGTGTCCTGGCAAGCAGGCCCAGCTTGCCGCCGCGGACTGAAGACGGACCGTTGCGGACCGAGGATTGCCCGCTGTGGACTGACGACGGAGGGCTCACCGGGAAACCCAGCTTGCCCAGCGATGTTTCCGAACTTGGGCCTAAGCCACCAGCATCGACGGGACCCAGGCCACCGAGAGCGAGGAGGGGCCTGCGAGCGAGGGGGACCGTCGAGAATGAGGTGGAGCATCGAGAGGGTAGGGGGACCAGCACGGCTGAGAGTTACCTGTCGGCGGTCACCAAGAAGGCAGGAACGGGTTACTGATTGTGGATGATCAGCTGGCTCGAAGGGCCAAATGGCCTCCTCCTGCACCTATTGTCTATGTATCTATGAACGAAGGGCGGATCCAGCTGGGGGCCGCCGAGAATGAAGGGAGGACCCGATGTGGGGGCGCCGACAACTAAGGAAGGACCCGGCGGGGGGGGGAGGGGGCACTTGCTGCCATGTGCGGTGGAAGGCAGAGCACAAGTCTATTCAGTCAACTTTTATTAGTTTAGTTTAGTTTAGTTTAGAGATACAGCGTGGAAACAGGCCCTTCGGCCCACTGAGTCAGTACCGACCAGTGATCCCAGCACTTTAACACTATCCTCCACACACAAGGGACAATTTTACACTTTACAACAAGCCAATTTGCCAACAAATCTGTACGTCTTTGGAGTGTGGGAGGAAGCCGAAGATCTCTGAGAAAACACACAAACTCTGTACGAACAGCACCCGTAGTCAGGATCGAACCCGGGTCTCCGGCGCTGCATTCGCTGTAAGGCAACAACTTTACCGCTGCCCACCGTACCGTACTTTGTCGATGTCAGAAATGTCGTGACATTTGTATACTGGCGAGGTGAGGTCTGCTGTAAGATTTTACTGGTTTACTGGCAAAACAAAACATTTCACTGTAGCTAGGGACATGTGACAATAAAGTGTCATTGAATTGAATCATGGAATGATGAATAAAGCCATCTAATCTGCTAGGCACATCGAGCACACATTTGATTTGGCTTGCTTATCTCCATGCAAGTGGCAGGCAAAGAATTGCATCCATGGCCAGCACAAAGATAATGGCAGCCTGCAGTTAAGAGGCAGCAGAAACCACCAGATGGATGCAAATTACACTAATTCTTGAAACAGATGTTAATGTGTCAGCCCTTCCCCAAGTGCTTGTTCCTTTTTGAGGAGACAAAGTACTGTACGTTCCAGAAAAAGAGAGCATAATAGCAACAGCGATGAACCAAAGCAGTGCGACCAATACAATGTCTTCACAGACAAGGACATTCTCAAACAAGAGAGAACAGAGAAGGACCCTGCTACCATCAAAAACGAAGCGGGCAGTGCAGAGGTTCATTTGCACAGAACCAACAAGAGGAGTGATACTAACCGGAAGCACAAAACGAAGGTATCACAAAATGCTGGAGTAACTCAGCAGGTCAGGCAGCATCTCAGGATAGAAGGATTCTAACTGGAAGCAAGAAGATTTTTAAAGTCACAGTGTTGATACAATGCAAGTCATTGGTAAAGTATATTGATGCATATAAAATAGTCTCAGAGTAGGTAAGGTAACTTATGACACAAAATGGCATCACCTACCCCAAAAGCAAACGCTCATCTCAATACCTCCTCAGTTGAGGTTCTGCAGGGATTTGGACAAATGCAATGCTGCAATGACTTTGATTGTTCAAAGCAGCAGTTGATCACATTGACAATCATCCAGGCTACTCCAACAGCAACTCCCACACTCATGACCTCTTCCACAAACAAGGACAGGGATGGCAAATGCAGGGACCTCCTTGACAGTTTCATTTGGAGATACAGCACGGAAACAGGCCCTTCGGCCCACCAGTCTGTGTCGACCAACCATCCCTGAACACCGACACTACCCAACACACACGAGGGACAATTTACAATTAAACGATTGGGCAGGGATTGGCTTTTATTGATTAGGGATAAAATGAGATTAGTATTGGTAATTTACTCAGATTCTCATGGGACAATTCTAATGTAGGTGCCGCATCAGAATGAGAAGACTTTGCCTTTCTACTCACTCCAGAACATTCTCTTGAAATGAGGCTGTGAAAATAGTTTCTGAGGTGGGGGCAGTTTGATTTAGTGTCCAATCCTGTGCCCATTCTGCAGCAGGAAGTTTGCACTGTCCACTGACCAATGTTGGGTGAAGTAAGGATTTAGAATTGCTGACATTCTGAGAAGACATGCTTTGGTTGAAATACATACAGAACATGCCAGCACTGTGAACCTGTTTTGAAGACATAGTTTCAATGTACAGAGTTTGCCATGAGTGCAAAATGACTTCACTGAAGACATCATTGCAGTAATGGAGGTGTCCAACATGAGCATTTCCAAGGGCCATATTCACAAAATGCTGGAGTAACTCAGCAGATCAAGCAGGATCTCAGGAGAGAAGGAATGGGTGACATTTCGGGTCGAGACCCTTCTTCAGACTGATGTCAGGGGGGCGGGACAAAGGAAGGATATAGGTGGAGACAGGAAGACAGTGGGAGATCTGGGAAGGGGGAGGCGAAGAGAGGGACAGAGGAACTATCTAAAGTTGGAGAAGTCAATGTTCATACCACTGGGCTGCAAGCTGCCCAGGCAAAATATGAGGTGCTGTTCCTCCAATTTCCAGTGGGCCTCACTATGGCACTGGAGGAGGCCCATGACAGAAAGGGCAGACTGGGAATGGGAGGGGGAGTTGAAGTGCTCAGCCACCGGGAATTCAGATTGGTTAACGCGGACCGAGCGCAGGTGTTGAGCGAGGCGATCGCCGAGCCTGCGTTTGGTTTCGCCGATGTAAATAAGTTGACATCTGGAGCAGCGGATGCAATAGATGAGGTGTCCCTCTCTTCCCCTCCCCCTTCCCAGTTCTCCCTCTATCTTCCTGTCTCCACCTGTATCCTTCCTTTTTCCCGCCCCCCTGACATCAGTCTGAAGAAGGGTCTCGACCCGAAACGTCGCCCATTCCTTCTCTCCTGAGATGCTGCCTGACCTGCTGAGTTACTCCAGCATTTTGTGAATAAATACCTTCGATTTGTACCAGCATCTGCAGTTATTTTCTTACATTTCCAAGGGCCAGGTCAATTTCTGTCAGGAGGATAACAAGTAGTTTTTACTTTTCTTTGATGCACACTCAGCTTTGAAAACAATCTTTTTCTGCCGAAACAAAAGTAGTGGTGGGTCAGCTCCGTGAACCACTGCCGTCTTCCTCGTGAAGGACCTATCCTGAAACTTCTTATGAACATGAAATATCTGATCATCAATCTGGTGCCGGTATGGGGTGACAAGAGGGAATGGCCAGGGTGCAAATGGTCGTTGATAATGCTGGCTGCATTCCCGAGACAGCATGAGGTACCGGTGGATTGGAATGTGCAAAGCTCATCTGTGTGATGGGCTGCAATGCATCCACATCCACAACTCTGCAATGCTTGCAGCTTTGGGCAGAGCTGTTCCTCAACCAGGCTGTGAAGCAACCCATTAGTTTCATTTTCTACCGCATCTGCAGAAGGTGTCAAGAGTTAACATGGAACATAGAACAGGAGAGGGACAGGCCTTTCAGCCCACAATGTTTGTGCTGCACTTGATGGCAGGACCATCTCTTACCAGCCTGCACTTAATCCATATCCCTTCATTCCCTGCATGTCCATATTCTTATCCAAAAGCCTCTTAAATGGCTCTAATGCATCTGCCTCTAGCATTACGCCCAGCAGAGCCATCCAAGCTTCTACCGCCCTGTGTGTTGTTATTGGAGACATGCTAAACTTCCTTCATCTCCTGAGGAAGTCAAAGCTTTGCTCTTTGGCTGTAGCTTCAAGGTGGTTGGACCAGGACAAATGGTTGGCGATATTCACCCCAAGGAACCTGAAACTCTCAACCATTTCCACATCAGCATCTATGAAGCTGATGTGGAAACGGTCCACATCATTGAGCACCACGCTTCCTGAAGTGTGTGACTAGCTCCTTTGTCTTGCTAATCTTGAAGGGGAGGTTGACACAAAATGCTGGAGTAACTCAGCGGGACAGGCAGCATCTCTGGAGAGAAGGAATGGGTGACCTTTCGGGTCGTGACCCTTCTTCAGACTGATGTCAGGGGAGTGGGTGCGACAAAGGCAGAATGTTGTCGGAGACAGGAAGACTGGTGGGAGAACTGGGAAGGGGGAGGAGAAAGAGAGAGAGTGAAAACAAGGGCTATTTGAAGTTAGAGAAGTCAATGGGAGGTTGTTACCTCAACACTATTTTACTCGGCTCGCTATCTACTTACTGTTCACTGGGTTCACTGGACGGTGGGGAAACGGTGGACAGAGGGGCCTGCTTCCACGCTGCATCTCTAAGCACAAGCATAAAGCAAATGCACCCACAATGCTGCGAGAAAGGAGCGTTCCAGAATTTAGACCCAGTGACAATGAAGGACCAACAATGTATATCAAAGTGGCAGCACGGTGGCACAGCGGTAGTGCTACTGCCTTACAGCGCCAGAGACCCAGGGTCCATCCTGACTACTGGTGCTGCCTGTATGGAGTTTGTACGTTCTCCCCGTGACCTCTGTGGGTTTACTCCGGGAGCTCCGGTTTCATCCCACATTCCAAAGACGTACAGGTTGAGGTTAATTGGCTTGGTATAATTATAAATTGTCCCTAATGTGTGTAGGATAGTGTTAGTGTGCGGGGATCGCTGGTTTGCGCGGACTCAGTGGGCCAAAGGGCCTGTTTCTCAAACTGTATCTCTAAACTAAACTAAGTCAGGAGGGTATGCAAGTTGGAAGGGCACCACAGCTTTAAAGCTTCCTGCAAATTGTTGACGCATTACTCCTCCAGGATTAGTCCATTGCGCTGGTGGAAAGCTTTTGGTGGAAAGATGCAATCAGGTGAGTCACTCCCGGTAGGATTCCCAGCATCTGAACTGCTCCGGTGGTCATGCTATTCATGTGGCTGGTCCACTGGACTTGCTGTTTAATGGTAACTTCCAGGACACTGATGGTAGGGGATGGTGCCATATTAATTGTTTAGTTTGGTTTAGTTTAGAGATGCAATTAATATGGCAACATCCCCAACCATCAGTGCGGACCAACCAGTGATCCCCGCATATTAACACGATCCAACACACACAAGAGACAATTTACATTTACACCAAGCCAATTAACCTACAAACCTACACATCTTTGGAGTGTGGGAGGAAACCGAAGATCTCGGAGAAAACACACGCGGTCACGGGGAGAACGTACAAACTCCGTACAAACAGCACCCCTGTTCAGGGTCGAACACGGGTCTCCGGTCCTGCAAGAGCTGGAAGGCAGCAACTATACCGCTGCGCCACCGTACCGCCCACATTAATCTGAAGAAGGGTCCTCACACAAAACGTCGCTTGTCCTTGGTTTCCAGTGATGCTGTTTGACCTCCAGAGTTACTTCAGCAGTTGGTGTCTTTTTTGTTAAATTGACATCTGCAGTTCATTGTGCATCCAATTACCTGAACTTCTGGTTAAACAATATGCACTTTCTATTACTATAGCTGCCCCTCAGAAACATTCAAACAGGTTCATTGAGCATGGCCCACACTTGGTGGCTCTCTGGTCAGCTGGAAGCTTTCAAAGCATTTAGTCACTCGATCCTTAATTGCACATCAAAGTAGTTTCCTGTCAATGAACGTTAAAGTAGTTGGCCTGTAACTCCTTCGATTTCCTCTCTCAACTTTCTTAAATAACAGTGATAGGCACAACTCTGGAGGAGCATTTTCTCGATCAAGATGACTTTGGAATATTCATGACAAATATGATGCATTCACATTCAGATACTCCAAACAAAGAAGAAAAATCCTTCACAACATACGCAACATTATCCTCCGTAGCCAATTACTTTATGTGCTATTGTCGGTGCTGAACTGGTTGAAACTGTTCCCCTGTCTGATCGTTGACACAATAAAGAAGCCCTCTCCCTCTCCCTCTCCCTCTCCCGCTCCCTCTCCCTCTCCCTCTCCCTCTCCCTCTCCCTCTCCCTCTCCCTCTCCCTCTCCCTCTCCCTCTCCCTCTCCCTCTCCCTCTCCCTCTCCCTCTCCGCTCAGTGCCAATTTGTTGGTTTTTGAATTTTATATGATTTAACTTTTTGTGGTCACATTTTTCTTTAATTGCCCTTGGTACTTTTAAAAGCAGGTAGGGTTTTGCCACTTAGTGATGTAAACTGATCTCATAGGATATTAGTTTCATTTTAGACATTTCTCACTGATATTCTGCCACTTTATTCATTAACAGAGAGACATACTTCTTTGAGGATCCTGTCCATCTTATCATGAGGAAGCTAGTCTTGCCAATATCCAATCTTACTAGCCATTTTGCAGTACTTGCTTTGAAACTCCATTATGAATTTGTTTGCATTGTGAATGCTATAACAGAAATATTCACAGGTGGTTAGGCAATTAACTAACACCACATAAGGTCATAAGGAATAGGAGTAGAATTAGGCCGTTCGGCCCATCACATCTCCTCCGCCATTCAATCATGGTTGATGATCTCTCCCTCCTAATCCCATTCTCCTGCCTTCTCCCCATACCTTTCTAAACTTAAAATGGCTTCCCCCTTATTGGTTCTGATTCTCACTGATGAATCCATGCTACTAGTATGCATCCATGAATCTCAGACTATATGTTTTTTTAAATTCTAGGGTGTTCCATGCATTGCCAATGAGACAGAATTTGTAGGCCTGAGGTGTGAGCATTTGTTTAGGTGTTAAATTGCAAAGTTCTGCTCAACATTATTTAATAGTGCCCTCTGCTGGTCTGTTTAGGATTGGCAGCTGTAAACTGCAACATTCCTGGCAAGACCTGAAGAAGCCTCCACCCAATTCCTTTTCTCCAGAGTTGCTGCTTGACCCGCTAAGTTACTCCAGCTTTTTGTGTCTATCTTCAAATCACCCAGTTTGGTTTCAGTATTTTCAAAATATACATGCCGGGAACTAAAGCAAAATCTCAATCTATGCATAATTAATACCACAAACCTTTTAGAAATATAGAAAATAGGTGCAGGAGGAGGCCATTTGGCCCTTCGAGCCAGCACCGCCATTCACTGTGATCATGGCTGATCATCCACAATCAGTAACCTGTGCCTGCCTTCTCCCCGTATCCCTTGATTCCACTCGCCCTAAGAGCTGTATTTAACTCTCTTTTAAATTCATTTTCTTCAAAGCATAACATTTTCCCAATTATCTCATGGAAAGTTTCATGAATTAATGCATTGTTTTAGAACAATTGTGGTGTTTCTATCAGGCAGGGAATAACAGCTGTTTCCTCAAATACTGCAATCAAATGGCATTTACCATTCATATGAATTAATATTTGTAACAATGACATTTCAGATTGATGTCAATAAGTGTTCATTATTCTTTTCTGCAGCACAGTCGCTCAAGGGGAGCACAGTTCTCCCTGTGACCATGTGGGTTTCCTCTGCGACAATAAAGGAACCATTGAACCATTGGGGGGCTCTTGTTTCCTCCCACATCCCAAAGACGTCCAAGTTGTATGTTAATTGGTCTCTGTAAATTAATACAGCGTGGAAACAATAGACAATAGACAAAAAGTGCAGGAGTAGGCCATTCGGCCCTTCGGGCCAGCACCGCCATTCACTGTGATCATGGCTGATTATCCACAATCAGTACCCCATGCCTGCCTTCCCCCATATCCCTTGACTCCTCTATCGTTAAGAGCTCTATCCAACACTCTCTTGAAAACATCCAGAGAATTGGCCTCCACTGCCTTCTGAGGCAGAGAATTCCACAGATTCACAACTCTCTGAGTGAAAAAACGTTTTTCCTCATCTCCGTTCTAAATGGCCTACCCCTTTTAGCCCCTGGTTCTGTGGCCCCTGGTTGTGGACTCCCCCAACATCGGGAACATGTTTCCTGCCTCGAGCGTGTCCAATCCCTTAATAATCTTACATGTTTCAATAAGATCCTCTCCCATCCTAAATTCCAATGTATTCAAGCCCAGTCCCTTCAGGCCCTTCTGCCCACCGAGTCTGTGCTGACTAGCGATCACCCGTACATGAGCACTATTCTACACACTGCGAACAAATTTTTCAAACTTTTAGATTTTAGATTTAGAGATACAGCGCAGAAACAGGCCCTTCGGCCCACCGGGTCCGCGCCGCCCAGCGATCCCCGCACATTAACACTATCCTACACCCACTAGGGACATTTTTTACATTTGCCCAGCCAATTAATCTACAAACCTGTACGTCTTTGGAGTGTGGGAGGAAACCGAAGATCTCGGAGAAAACCCACGCAGGTCACGGGGAGAACGTACAAACTCCGTACAGACGGCGCCCGTAGTCAGGATCGAACCTGAGTCTCCGGCGCTGCATTCGCTGTAAGGCAGCAACTCTACCGCTGCGCCACCGTCCGCACCAACTTGTACGTCTTTGGAGTGTGGGAGGAAGCCGGAGCAACCGGAGAAAACCCACGTGGTCACAGGGGGAACGTAAAACTCTGTACATACAGCACCTGAGGTCAGGATCGAACCTGGGTGTCTGGTGCTGTAAGGCAGCAACTCTACTGCTGTGCTGCCTGAATTATATTCTTACCACTTTTCTATTTAACCAATATCCCTTTCCTGCATCAAGCTCCCTCCTGTTCAATAACCCCAGTTCTCGCTATGCATCTCTCTCAATCAAATATGTTTAACATAATCGACACAGTACTCATAACAGAACTCACAAAGTCAGGTAATACTCTTAATGGTGTATATTTGTTCTCGTTTGTCACGTATTCCCTCAGAAACACAAACAAAGCTTTACTGCTTTTCAAAGTCAGTGTGAAGTTTACACAATTTTTTTTAAGTTCCTAAGAAGTAGGTATTTTATTAGCTGGTCACCAAAAATATTACAAATTCAGTGTTGTAAAACTGCATTGTCTCATTGCTCAGTCAGCTAACAGTCACTTATATGTAGGATGAAGCATCTGAGTCACGCTGAAGCCTCCAAGTTAATTTTTCGTGTCAAAATTCACAAAATAATCCACATAATTTTATCAAATTATCATGAAATTATACTGTTGAACCGTGTTATTTACAATGTGGATCAGTTGGTGGATACTCACCTGTGATTTAGAAGACACCGAGTTAAATCCTGCTTTAGAAAGATTGGAGATAGACACAAAATGCTGGAGTAACCCAGCGGGACAGGCAGCATCTTTGGGGAGAAGGATTGGGTGACGTTTTGGGTCAAGACCCTTCTTCAAACTGAGAGTCCGGGGTGAGGGAGTCTGGCAATATGGAAGGGTAAGGTGTGAAAACAACAGATCAAGGCAGATAAGGAAATGTAGAATGGTAGATGAGAAGAGAATAAACGGTGCAACTATAATCTAGGTTGATTTTCCATTGTCTTGCAGATATGAAGTTAAGCGGAGGCTCTCTGAGGCAACTAAAAGTTCCCAAGCCACTATTTTGAACAAGAGCAAGGTAGTTTTCTGCAGTGCCGAATCCAACATAGAGTCATGGAGTAATAGAGTGTTCCAGTGTGGAAACAGTCCCTTCGGCCCAACTTGCCCACACCGGCTAACAAGTCCCAGCTACACAAGTCCCACCTGCCTGCGCTTGGTCCATATCCCTCCAAACTTGTCCTATCCATGTAACTGTCTAACTGTTTCTTAAATGTTGGGATAGTCCCAGCCTCAACTACCTCCTCTGACAGCTTGTTCCATACACCCACCACCCTTTGTGTGAAAAAGTTACCCCTCAGATTCCTATTAAATCTTTTCCCCTTCACCTTGAAGCTATGATCCTCGGTTCCCCTAATCTGGGCAAAAGATTCTGTGCATCAACCCGATCTATCCCTCTCATGATTTTATACACCTCTATAAGATCACCCCTCATCCTCCTGGCTGCAAGGAATAGAGACCCAGCCTACTCAACCTCTCCCTATAACTCAGACCATCTAGTCCTGGCAAGATCCTCGTAAATCTTTTCTGAACCCTTTCAAGTATGACAGTATCTTTCCCATAACACGGTGCCCTGAACTGAACACAATACTCTAAATGCGGTCTCACCAATGTCTTACACAACTGCAACATGACCTCCCAACTTTTATACTCAATACTCTGACTGATGAAGGCCAATGTGCCAAAAGCCTTTTTGACGACCTTATCTACCTGCGACTCGACCTTCAAGGAACCATGCACCTGCACTCCTAGATCCGTCTGCTCTACAACACTCCCCAGAGACCTACCATTTACTGTGTAGGTCCTGCCCTTGTTAGATGTCCCAAAATACAACAACTCACATTTCCCTGTATTAAATTCCATCAACCATTCCCCAGCCCACCTGGCCAATCGATCAAGATCCTGCTGCAATCTTTCACAACCACCTTCACTATCTGGAAAACCACCCACTTTTGTATCATCAGCAAACTTGCTAATCTTGCCCTGTATGTTCTTATCCAAATCATTGGTGCAGATGACAAACAGTAATGGGCCCAGCACCGAGCCCTGAGGCACACCACTAGTTACAGGCCTCCAGTCCGAGAAGCAACCTTCCACGATCACCCTCTGCTTCCTTCCATGAGGCTAATTTGCTATCCATTCAGCTATCTCTCCTTGGATCCCATGCGATCCAACCTTCCAGAGCAGCCTACCATGCAGAACCTTGTGGAACAGTAATCGCTCAAGGAACTTCACTGAAACCAATTGCTTATTGTCTCATTGCTGTTCGTGGGAGCAAATGGTTGCATTTTCTACACAGTGATGGCTAAATGTTCAAAAGGTATCAAAAGGTTATATAGAAAGGCAAATCATTATTTTCTAAAAAAAAATCTGATCTAGGTAAGAGCATTTTCATTAGAATTTTCACTTTGGACAGCTATGGAAATATAAGATTGTTAAAAATGAATACAGTTCATTAACGTCCGTGAGGATAGAAATTTCAGATTTATGCGCACATTAACTTCCTCTCTCCACTATAACAACAAATGCATTAACTCGCTTAAAAATATCGTTGGAAAATGTGTTCAAACATATTAGCATTTTTAAGAGTAAAATATCAATCCTATTCCCTCAAAATATATTGCTTTTAAGATATTTTTCCACATAGAATCACCGAGTCCTAGAGCAATCCAGCATGGAATCAGATCCTTCAGCCCAACTCATCCCTATCAAACTAAGTTATCTAACCCAGTCCTATTTGCTGGCATTTGGCCCATATCTCCCCAAACTATTCCTATTCATTACCTGTCCATATGACTTTTGTATCTTTATTTAGCTGTTGCTATTTTCTTTATTTGGTTCTGTTCTTCAAAAATGTTTTATATTCAGGAAAGTTTCGATTTGTTTCAGATTAGGGGTCAGTCATAAACGGTGAAACAGAAACATAATTTATTTACATCTGACCCTGTCCACTTGCTGGTCTCCATTTCGGCTGTGAGATAATTGAGTAAATTTATCTTACATTTGAATAAAACAGGTTCTCAGCTCAAAGAGCCATAAAGTCCTGTAGAATGGAAATTGGCCGTTTGGCCTATCACACCTATAGCTGCCAGAGAATGTCCATCTGGAATAATCCCAATTTGCAGCACTTGGTACTTAGTCTTTTATGCCTTGGCAATTTAGCTACTCATTTAGACACTTCTCAAACTTTGACAACAACTCCGCTTCCACTAATTTCTCAGGCAATGTATTCCAGGTAGTTATTGCTCTCTTAGTGGAAAAGGCCTCCATGGAAGAAATCAGATTGGTTAACGGAGACATTAAAAAAGATCTTCCCCTTCTCTCCTTTCCTCTTGCCGAGGCAAGCTAACCTTAATTTGTGAGACATATAGGTTTCAACATGGACCCAGAGAGCAGGGAGATACCGATGAGCTTGTGGAATAAAGAACCTTTATGCTTTATGTCTGACGAAGGGTCTCGACCCGAAACGTCACCCATTCCCTCTCTCCTCGATACTGCCTGACCTGCTGAGTTACTCCAGCATTTTGTGATACCTTGTGGAATAAAGAACCTTTATGCTGCAGGAGCAGATTGAGACAGAGTTATTTAGCAGGAAAATCATTGTTTTATCTTGCCAGAAACAGTCAGACAGCCACGAATGTTGGAAGGCAGCTGTGAGACTAAAACCCAGACCTCTGTTCCATCCAGATCTTCTGACCTGGTGCTTCACAGACAAATATCCCAAGGGTTAAGAGTCAAAGGTGTTTGATTGTCACATGCACTGGGACCAGAGCAATGAAATTCTTACTTGCTGAGCCCGGCAGGCACATTAAAATCCGCGGCACAAGAAATAAATATACAATAACTGCGTGCAGTTTTGGTCTCCAAATTTGAGGAAGGATATTCTTGCTATTGAGGGCGTGCAGCGTAGGTTTACTAGGTTAATTCCCGGAATGGCGGGACTGTCATATGTTGAAAGACTGGAGCGACTAGGCTTGTATACTGGAATTTAGAAGGATGAGAGGAGATCTTATCGAAACGTATAAGATTATTAAGGGGTTGGACACGTTAGAGGCAGGAAACATGTTCCCAATGTTGGGGGAGTCCAGAACAAGGGGCCACAGTTTAAGAATAAGGGGTAGGCCATTTAGAACTGAGTTGAGGAAAAACTTTTTCAGTCAGAGAGTTGTAAATCTGTGGAATTCTCTGCCTCAGAAGGCAGTGGAGGCCAATTCTCCGAATGCATTCAAAAGAGAGCTAGATAGAGCTCTTAAAGATAGCGGAGTCAGGGGGTATGGGGAGAAGGCAGGAACAGGGTACTGATTGAGAATGATCAGCCATGATCACATTGAATGGCGGTGATGGCTCGAAGGGCAGAATGGCCTCCTCCTGCACCTATTGTCTATTGTCTAATAAATTATCAGTTATTCTAGGTAAACCAAACCATGATAGTACAAGCTAAAGTGTGTAATGAACCAGATTTGATCAGAGAACTCAAGGTAAAGGAACCAATAGGAAGTAGCGTCCACAATATGATAAGTTTTAATCTGCAATTTGAGAGGGAGGAGGTGAAATCGGATGTGTCGGGATTGCAGCTAAGCAAAGGGAACTACAGAGGCATGAGGGAGGAGCTGGCCAAAGTTGACTGGAAAGGGACCCTAGCAGGGGTGACAGTGGAACAGCAATGGCAGGAATTCTTGGGAATAATTCTGAAGCTGCAGGACCTTTTCATTCCAAAGAGGATGAAAGATTCCAGGGGGAGAAAGAGGCGGCCGTGGCTGACAAGAAATGCCCAAGGACAGTACAAAACTAAAAGAGAAGGCGTATAACATTGCAAAGATTAGTGGGAAGCCAGAGGACTGGGACGATTTTAAAGAACAACAGAAGGTAACTAAAAAGGCAATACAGGGACAAAAGATGCGATACGGAGGTAAGCTAGCTGATAATATGAAAGAGGAGAGTAAGAGTTCCTTCAGTTATATAAAGAGTAAGAAAGAGGCAAGAGTGGACGTTGGGCCACTGAAGAATGATGCAGGATAGCTTATAATGGGGAATAAAGAAATGGCAGAGGAGTTACATAACTTTTTTTGCATCAGTCTTCATAGTGGAAGACACCAGCAAAGTGCTTGAAACGTCGCCCACTCCTTCTATCCAGAGATGCTGTCTGTCCCGTTGAGTTACTCCAGCATTTTGTGTCTATCTTCAGTTTAAACAGCATCTGCAGTTCCTTCCTACAGCATTCTGGTAAACCTCTTCTGTACTCCCTCCAAAGCCTCCACAGACTTCCTATAATAGGGCAACTAGAACTGTACACAGTACAGTCAACCTTGTTATAATGGACCATGAGGGGAATGCTGTCTGAAGCTGCTGATTGTCCACTATAGTTGAATAAGGTAGAGAAACAAATGACTGCAGTTGCTGGTTAATGGACAAAAGGCCACAAAGTGCTGGAGTAACTTAGCAGGTCAGGTAGCATCTCTGGAGAACATGGATAGGTGACCTTTGGGTCGGGACCCTTCTTCAGACTCTCCCTGCGGAACGAAGTCTGGAATCCAGATGAGTTGATGGTCCTGGTGAGTTGCTGGGGTCCGGGGGGAGAGGCGAGGATCAGTGGAGTCACCGATCATATCCCGTGAGCCGCCGGAGTGCAGGTCAGGGCTGGCGGCAGAGACGGCAGTTGCGGTGGAGGCAGCAGCGGCAGGCAGGGCATGGGAGCGGCCGGGGTGGTGGTGGTAGTGACGGTGGTGGCAGTGTTGGTGGCCACAGGTGTGGCTGGGGTAATGGTGGCAGTGTTGGTGGCCACAGGTGTGGCCGGGGTAATGGTGGCAGTGTTGGTGGCCACAGGTGTGGCTGGGGTAATGGTGGTGTAGTGTTGGTGGCCACAGGTGTGACCGGGGTGGTGGTAGTGACTGCGGTGGCAGTGTTGGTGGCCACAGGTGTGGCTGGGGTAATGGTGGCAGTGTTGGTGGCCACAGGTGTGGCTGGGGTAATGGTGGCAGTGTTGGTGGCCACAGGTGTGGCCGGGGTAATGGTGGTGTAGTGTTGGTGGTGGCAGTGTTGGTGGCCACAGGTGTGGTCGGGGTAATGGTGGCAGTGTTGGTGGCCACAGGTGTGGCTGGGGTAATGGTGGCAGTGTTGGTGGCCACAGGTGTGGCGGGGGTAATGGTGGCAGCAGTTCTGCACTGGCGGGTGTGGATATCCGGCAAAGGGAGCGGCCAGCACTGCAACCTCAAGACTCGTCCGAAGAAGGGTCTCAACCCGAAATGTCACCTATGCCTTCTCTGCAGAGATGTCTGACTCGCTGAGTTACTCCAGCTTTTTGTGCCTATCTTCGGTTTAAACCAGCATCTGCAGTTCCTTCCCACACTCTTGATTTAAAATTGCATATTAGTATTCTCCACACTGTTCCCACTATCCTCTGTGACCTTCTGCTTGATAATACAGTATACATTTAGTTCCTTGCCTACATATTCTGACTCCATGTTTGGGATTTTCTTTGATTCAATTCACCATTTTATGCCCCCTTTTGGCCCTTCTAACCATCAACTTGAGCTCTTTCCTACTTGCTTTATATTCCTCAAAGGCTCTGTCTGACTTCTGAAATCTTACGTACACTTCCATTTTCTTTTGACTAAATGTACAACCTCTTCAGTCATCAAAAATTTCCTGAACTTGCATCCTTATCTTCGTCCTTCCTGGAACATTGCTGATTCTAAACATTGATCAACTGGCCTTTAAAAGACTCCCACATGTCAAATGGCAACTTACCTAATAACAACTGATCCCAAATTACTTTCCTTAACTCTTGCCTAATAACGTTGCAATCTGCTTGACTCCAATTTCGTACCTTCCCCCAAGGTCCAGACTTATCTCTGTTCAAAACAATCTTAAAACTTATGCAGTTGTGATCACTATCCCCAAAAGGTTCTCCCACTGAACCACCAGTTACCTGGCCAGGCTTGTTTCCCAACACAAGATCCAGGCAGTCCCTCCTCGATATGGATTAACCACATACTGTTTCAGAAACCTCTCTAGGCTAAACCTAACAAATTCTCCTCCCCCCCCCCCCCCCCCCCCCGTTCTAAGATTTTGGCACTAATCATGTCACCTTGGTGGACAAACCCTCCAGTTGGTCTTATCGAAACGTATAAGATTATTAAGGGGTTGGACACGTTAGAGGCAGGAAACATGTTCCCAATGTTGGGGGAGTCCAGAACAAGGGGCCACAGTTTAAGAATAAGGGGTAGGCCATTTAGAACTGAGATGAGGAAAAACTTTTTCAGTCAGAGAGTTGTGAATCTGTGGAATTCTCTGCCTCAGAAGGCAGTGGAGGCCAATTCTCTGAATGCATTCAAGAGAGAGCTAGATAGAGCTCTTAAGGATAGCGGAGTCAGGGGGTATGGGGAGAAGGCAGGAACGGGGTACTGATTGAGAATGGTCAGCCATGATCACATTCAATGGCGGTGCTGGCTCGAAGGGCCGAATGGCCTCCCCCTGCACCTATTGTCTATTGGTCCTCTGAGTGTCACCGTGCCACCGATATTTTTGTCTGATCAGTAGAGCAATTCCTCCACCCCTTTCACCTCCCTCTCTTTCACACTGGAAATATCGAAACTCCAGTCTATTGTACAGTACAGCCAATCGTGTCCCTCTCACAGCCAAGTCTCTGCAATGGCCACAACCTCATAGTCCCGATCGCTGATCCAGTTATTTAGATTTCTGATTTCCAGTAACTGTAGTTTCTTGAAGTCCAGAGAAAAATCTGTTTGCTCTTCTTTCAATGTGTACCATTTGATTAGGTTCACTGAAGGCAGGAGCCAAGAACAGCAAGGAAAAGAAAGGTATTTTGTACAGTGCTTTTCTCCTGCCCTTCAACATGCCCTTACAGCTCTTAATCTGGCACTCAATGTGCAAACAGGAAAGTGCCACTAATATTTAATGACCAATAGTCAATAGTGATAATGACCACGTCATTATTTTTGTAATTTTGATGGAGAGTTAAATATTGGCTAAGGCACTGGGAAGAAGCCAATTGCTCATCTTTGAAATAGTGCCAGAGGATCTTTTACATCGACTAGAGAGCAGATGGTGCCTTGGTTTAACATTACATCCGAAAAACAGCACAGCTGACATCATTCTTTCAGTTCCACTCTGAAGTGCCAGCCTGGGTTTTCATGTTGAAGTACGAATTGAACTCACAGACATCTGACTCAGAGATGAGAGTGCTACCAACTGAGTCACAGCTGACACTTGAGCAAAATATATATATAATAGTCAAACCATCTTTTCCTGGAGAAAAACTGCAATTTAACTTTTGTTTTTGGACAAAATTATCACAACGTTTTTCAGAAGTCTGTACTTGGTGAAAATGCTTTAGCCAGGAAGAGTGGAGATGATACAGTTATTCCCCTATTCCAGGTTTAGAAACCGCACTGCAGCAAGTGACTGAGACTGACTTAATCCACATTATATAACGTAGTGTTTATGTAACAATGTTCCATGCTATATTTAACTGGGGAAAAGAAGTTATTGGAGCTTGTGATTTTTTTTCTGTTCTTAACTGTCTTTATTTTCCAATAAAGTAACTTTGCTTTTAGTTTTGGTTTCAGAGATACAGAGTGGAAGCGGGCCCTTCTGTCCACCGAGTCCACGCCGACCAGCAATCCCCGCACATTAACACTAACCTGCACACACGAGGGACAATTTACCTTTACACAAGCCAATTAACCCACAAACCTGTACATCGTTGGAGTGTGGGAGGAAACCAAAGATCTCGGAGAAAGCCCACGCAGGTCACGGGGAGAACGTACAAACTCCGTACAGACAGCACCCGTAGTTAGGATCGAACATGGGTCTCCACCGCTGTAAGGCAGCAACTCTACTGCTGGACACCGTTGGGGTGCAAATATACTGTCTGATCGGAACCATGCATCCTACTCCATCAACAACGCTTTGGTCAATTTATTTGTGATAAATAATGTAACATAGGAGCATTATTAGATTAGTTAACAATTTCTTCATTGCAAGTGTTGTGATTTTTTTAATGAGACACATTCTGCTCGTTATTTCCAAGAACTGCTTGCAGCCCAGTGGTATGAACATCGACTTCTCCCACTTTAGATAGTTCAAGTGTCCCTCTCTTCCCCTCCCCCTTAAAGATCTCCCTCTATCTTCCTGTGTCCACCTATATCCTTCCTTTGTCCCGCCCCCCTGACATCAGTCTGAAGAAGGGTCTCAACCCGAAACGTCACCCATTCCTTCTCTCCTGAGATGCTGCCTGACCTGCTGAGTTACTCCAGCATTTTGTGAATAAATACTGTCGATTTGTACCAGCATCTGCAGTTATTGTCTTATACTCCTTGTTTCTTTGATCTTTTCCATGCCCAAAGATTTGCAAAGTTCTAAAATTTAGTTTGGTTTATTATTGTCATGTGTACTGAGGTACAATGAAAAGCCTTTCGTTGTACGGTATCCAGTCACCAAAAAGACTGTACATGATTGCAATCAAACCATCCGCAGTGTACAGATACAGGAAAATAGGTACAACGCTTGGTAAATTAAACTTTACTTAGTCCAGTAAAGTCCAATTAAAGATCATTTAAAGATCTCCAATGGGGTAGATGGGAGGTCAACAGCGTATCTGTTAATGAGAGAACGGTTTAGTTGCCTGATAACAGCTGGGAAACTGTTCCTGAATCTGGAGGTATGCTTTTTCAAACTTCTGTACCTCGCCTGACAGGAAAGGGGAGGAGGGAGACTGGTTGTTGAGTATGCAGGTGGCCTTGCCGAGGCAGTGAGAAGTGTAGATGGAGTCAATGGAAGGGAGGTTGGTTTGCGTGATGGTCTGGGCTAACTTAAGCCAAGCATCATTTGCTTTCTGATTCTTCTATATATTAAAACTCTCGTTAGTTATCTTGTTTGTGACTGAACTTCAGCCAAAACGGTACACGATAGCGCGGCAATTTTAGGCCCACCTTACTCACCATTGTCACTTTAGTGATAATGCAAGTCGTTTTATTGAAATCGGTGTTATATTTTTTAAGTTATTCACATTTTAAAGTTTAAAAGGAGGGGAGGGGGAGGGGAGGAGGGAGGAGGGAGGGAGGGGGGAGTGGGGGAGAAGGGAGAGGGGAGCGGGGGGGTGAGGAGAGAGGGGGGGGGGAGGACAGGGTGCTGCACCAATGCAGGAGAGGTTTGGGCCCAACGGGTCCACTTGGTCTAGTTACAATTAAGAAGCAGTTTCCAATGTGTGCGAGCCATGTGCAATGAGCCTTACTGAGGTTTTCAGTTTTTTTAAATGGAGCCTTCAGCTAAAATGTCATAACATTCTTCACGGCACATCCTTCGTAAAGTGTGGGTTAAGTCCAAAATTTGATTTCTGCTTTCAAAACCAAATGTTTACCTCATTGTTTGCATCTAAGAGCTGCTAGTCATGCAAAACAATGTTTTATTTTTGTAATTTGCTTTCATCTTACCAGTTATTTTTTTATTTCAGCAGATTTTGATCAAGGAGTTTGTGGACTGGTGCCAGCAGAACCGCCTCTGGATCAACGCGGGGAAACCAGGGAGATGGTGGTGGATTTCCGCAGGCACAGCCAGGTCCCCCCGACTCTGGTGAACATCCAGTGAATGGACATCGGGAGGGTGGACTCTTATAAGTACCTGGGTGTTTACCTCAACAATAAACTGGACTGGACTGAAAACACTAATGCGCTATACAGAAAGGACCAGAGCAGACTTTATCTGCTGAGGAGACTCAGGTCCTTTGGAGTGCAGGGGGCACTCCTTAGGACCTTCTACAACACGGTGGTTGCATCAGCCATTTTCTATGGAGTAGTCTGCTGGAGCAGCAGCATCTCAGCGGCGGAGGGGAAGGGACTTGACAATCGGGTCAGGAAGGCCAGCTCTGTCCTGGGATGCCCCCTCGACTCAGTGCAGGCGGTGGGAGAGAGGAGGATGATGGCAAAGTTAACATCGCTGCTGGACAACGGCTCCCACCCCATGCAGGACACTGTCACTGCACTGAGTAGCTCCTTCAGTGACAGACTCCTTCACCCCAAGTGCGTGAAGGAGAGATATAGGAGGTCCTTCATTCCCGCTGCTGTGAGACTGCACAACCAGCACTGCTCCCAGCAAACGAGTCAACAATAACAGTTAAAGAATACACAGTAAACTGATGACAATTTATCCTTGTCGTTACTTTTATTTATAATGAATGATCTCTTGCTATCCACGTTGCTGCTGTAACACTGCAAATTTCCCCGGTGTGGGACAAATAAAGGAATATATTATTATTATTATTTTTACAATAATTTTTTTCACATGGATTTTCAGAATTTATATTCATTCCCTTTCTGTTTAATATCTTTTTCATCCTTTAATAGTTGTTTCTGGATAATTAACCCATTCACTGCATCTCTGTAATAGGTCAATATTGTTTTTATTGCCTTACTGTTCCCTTTATAGTTTTCTCTGTTCAATATACAGTATATCTTTCTACCCGAATCCAGATTGATAAAGAGTCTCTACAGCAGATCAGAACTACCACTACCACCATGAAAGGCAAAGAATTAAACGGCAAATGATTCACGTCCACCATCCATTCTGAACTTGCATTGAGCATGATTCACCATAATTTGTAAGAACTGCAGATGCTGGATTATACCGAAGATAGACACAAAAAGCTGGACTAACTCAGCGTGTCGGGGAGCATCTCTGGAGAGAAGGAATGGGTGGCGTCCTGGGTCGAAGCTCTTCACTATAATCTCTTGATTAAACAATGACATCTTAATCACTTTGGCAGCCAGATATCTTCTCGATTTCTGAAACGCTGAAGTTTCTGATTATTAATAATCAGTTTCGTGGACTGTGTTAAATTCCACTTGTGGATGTGACCGAGTGCGGTCTACGTGGATGGGGAGAGTTTAGAGGGATATGGGACTAATGTGGGTGAATGGGACTAATTTAAATGGGACTAATTTAAATGGGACATATTGGTCAGCATGAACGAATTGGGCCGAAGAGCTTGTTTTCATGCTGCCTGACTTTATGACTTTAAGTAAAATAGTAGGGAAGGGACTCCGGCTCCCACTTTGCCCTCATATCCTTCTTCTTTTCCCTCCTTCTCTCATTTTCCATGTATTTTATCCTTTTTCCCTATGTTTATTTCCACTCCCATCCGCACTGAGTTTCATTGAGTTACCTTGATCAAAAAGTCTGCACACAATCATGTCTCAGACGAGCAATTTTAGCATTAAGAAATACAACTTTGATGGTAAACCATCCACTAGATATAGGTATTGATCAGGTGTTTGCTGATGCTATACACATCCATCTGCACCTCAAATGAGATTAGTCATCAATTTAAATAACCATATCACCATATCAATGATCATTGACAATATCTGATAATCGATGAGGTTTCTTCATTTAGACAAATCAGGCAACGGAAAAAAAACCTCTCAGGCCTTCAAATTGCATGTGTGCCAAGGGAACACAAGACACTCATCAGGGAATTTACGCCAGTGAGTTCATGCACACAAGGTAGCAGATACAAATTGCCGGTGCTTCAGGGAACCATGGCAACTGAAGCGCCGGCTCCCTGGAGCGCAGGGATTCTGATTTCTGCAAATCTATTTCATTTGCAAACGAATAGGCTGCTAGCAATAAATTCCAGGAACAAACTCAATAAGACAGGAAATGATCTCCCTTTGTTCACAGTATTCCCAATACAAACACCTTTGAACACTGCTCTTTCAATTCATCTTAAATTGATATATCTCTCCATTAAAAATTGATTTGAAGCTGCCCAAATTATTTTCTGTTCAAAAATAATGTGAAGGTGGTCATCAATTACTCAGGGAAACTTTTATTCAAAGAAAATTAGGAAGGGTCTCGACCCGAAACGTCGCCCATTCCTTCTCTCCTGAGATGCTGCCTGACCTGCTGAGTTACTCCAGCATTTTGTGAATAAATACCTTCGATTTGTACCAGCATCTGCAGTTATTTTCTTATTCTAGCACTATGATGAGAATCAACATAACTCAGAATTTCACTTCTATTGACCCTCAAGGGAGACTATTTTCTGTAATATCCCTGTAAATTTGTTGATGTTATGGTCCCAAAACTTCTAAGTTGATAAATCGATGTTACCGTGTCGTATCTCTACTCCTGCCTCAATCTTTCCCTGGAACAACATTCACGGTGTGGTGCCCACATCAACACACCCATCCTATCGGCTTTTGGTTCCCATGTCTCCACCTTGGCGTATCCATGCCACAATGTTGGGGACAGGGACCTGGGCAGTGTGCGTTCGAATTGCAAGCTTTTCAGCGGAGTGAGTGCAAGATGGAGTGCTGACAAACTGCGCAAAGGAGGAAATTGGTTGCACTGACTTGTCTTTCCACCCGTGAGCAACACAGATGGCTAATATGCCCAGGATTCTATGGTGGGCCTTGTTTCTACTGATCCATGTAAGCCAGTAACTTGTTTATATCACGATTCTTCACTGAATGGAGGCAGAAGCTGTGGGAACTGGGTAGACAATAGACAGTAGACAATAGTTGCGGGAGTAGGCCATTCGGCCCTTTGCGCCAGCACCGCCATTCACTGTGACGATGGCTTGATCTGGTTTGACTGGATGGGGTGCAAATAAAAGCTTTACACTGTACCCCGATACACGTGACATCTAAGCAAACTCCAATACCCGAGACCCTGTTGCCATTTGCAGATCATTATAGTGCCAGCCAGACCTTGGTTGTCATGCTTTGATAAAGATGGATTAAACATGATCCATCCCAATACACAAACTACGATCAATTAAAAAAAACATTCTCAGTACATATTTGAATGCTTTCTGGATTAATCCCCCCCCCCCCCCCCACTTATTTTTTTTTGCTTTGAAACATATCTGGTAAGAATAGTTTATTGATAAAATTACACTGTTCGTGATTGACTTCCTTTGCATTCCTGATGATGTCTTTGCATTCTGTAAATTGTTCATGGGCCAGCAATTGATGGCATTGTATAATGTTACAGCCATTCCAAGGCTCCTTTCCTTCGCTGCATATAATAATTTCTGGATGGAGAAGATGTCGGTTATTTTAGGAGAAGATGTCACTACTCAAGGGAATCAGTAAGGGAAAGAGGCTGTGGGGGAAATAATTTGCTTCCTGGAATGCAGAAGACTGAGGGGTAATCTTGTAGCAGTGTATAAAATCATGAGTGCATGGATTGGGTGAATACACACAGTATGTTCCCCAGGGTATGGGAAGGAAGAACTAGAAGGCATAGATTAAGGCGAGAGAGGAAAGATTTAATAGGAATCTGGGTGGGCAGCTTTTTCCTCGGAGAGAATGAAATGCATATGGAATGAGATGCCAATCTCTTACCTTGTCGGAGATGCGATTGTTTTCCGGATCGTATCTCTGGTCGCTCTGCGGCCGAACCTCGTGGAGCTGAAGGCCTTGCCTGGGACTGGCTTTGACCCCCCTGGGGCTTGGACCTACCCTCTGAGCGTGCGATCCCTTGCCTAGGATCGATGCTCCAAGCAACTTATATCATCTTTCCTCCTTTTCTCCCGTGGTCGGGGCAATGAAATCTCTGCAGTCGGGGCGATCGAAGCTGCTGCAACAGGGTGATCAAAGCTCCCGCGATCGGGGCGGTCGCTGCTCCTATGGTTGGAGCTCCCTCAGTCAGTCCCTAACAAAGGGACCATCAGCTCCACGATGTTCTCCCTCAGTCGGGGCAATCGAACCTCTGCAGTCAGGGCGATTGAAGCTCCCTCAGTCGGTCCCTAACAAAGGGACCACCAGCTCCACGATGTTCCCCCTCGGACGGGGCAATCGAAACCTTTGCAGTTGGGGCGATCGAAGCCCCCGCATCGGGGCGATCGGGGCGGTCGAAGCTCCCGCGGTTGGAGCTCCCTCAGTCGATCCCCAACAAAGGGACCACCAGCTCCACGATGTTAAGGCCGCAGTGCAGACGGGGATACGAATGGGAAAAGTCGCATCTCCGTCGAGGAAAGAGATTAAAAAGTTTCCCCCAACCACCTCCCCCCACCCCCTCCCCCTCCCCCTCCCCCTCCCCCCACATAATACGAAAACCAAAGATACACTGAAACAGACAAGTAGACACAGACCAAAACAGCAAAAGAAGAAAAAAGACGAGGCAGGTTGTTGGCGAGTCTGCCACTTTTAATTAAGTGTTTGCTGTTTATGAGATTTCCTTTTGATATCTGAATGAGATCATGAGAATAACTGCTTAGCATGCACATGAACAGGATGAAGTTGCCAGTAATAATGAGTATGTCAACACTGACAGGAACATGCAGGATCAGCAGACTGAGCAAAAAAGCACTCCCTGCTGATTCTGGATTGATCCGTCGATCTTATTTGCCATGTAAATTGATCAACAAACATATCAAATTCCCTCAGCAATCAACATGTAAGCCTGTGCTTTATTAATGAGCGAGTCATGTTTTGTGTAAGGAGGAACTACAGTTGCTAGTTTACACCGAAGATAGACACAAAATGCTGGAATAACTCAGGCGGTATCTCTGCGCAGAAGGAATGGGTGGTGTATCGGGTCTGACAGAGGGTCTCGGCTCAAAACGTCACCCATTCTTTCTCTCCAGTCATATTTTGTTACCCATTCACGTCACCCATTCTTTCTCTCCAGAGTCATAAAGATGCATGCTACAAGGCCTCACAAGTTGTTAGTTTGCTGGAAAGGTACAGGCAAAACCACAGGTTTCACAATAAATCAAACTCGCTACGTGGACCAAGATATTAGACACAAAGTTTCCACATTCTTGAAAATAAGGTGTATCAATTTCTATGAGCTCGCTGCACAAGATGGTTTCAGTTGTACTTGGGAAATGACATCAGTAAAAGTGGAACAAAAATTGTGAGACTAGCTCTCGGTGTGAAAGATTAATCATTGACAAAGCTGTACGGAATGCAACCACCTTCAGATAATAACTGTTTGGAGCTATACCTATGATATCACTTCCACTATTTTTAATTTTTATTAAAATGAGATCAGAGAATAGAATGATTGCTCCACTTTCCATTCAATAACATTTTGATTCCTTCACGTGTCATGAGAACCATCTTTAATAAAATGTTTGGGTTCACAATGATATCTACCCTTTCAAATGAAGGTATCACAAAATGCTGGAGTAACTCAGCGGGTCAGGCAGCATCTCAGGAGAGAGGGAACGGGTGACGTTTCGGGTCGAGACCCTTCTTCAGACTGAAGATTTTCAAATTAAGATTCTTAACTCTGTTTAACCTAAGATGGGAGCGCTCAACAAATATGTTGAAAGACTGGAGTGACCAGGCTTGTATACACTGGAATTTAGAAGGATGAGAGGCGATGTTATCGAAACGTATAAGATTATTAAGGGGTTGGACACGTTAGAGGCAGGAAACATGTTCCCAATGTTGGGGGAGTCCAGAACCAGGGGCCACAGTTTAAGAATAAGGGGTAGGCCATTTAGAACTTAGATGAGGAAAAACTTTTTCAGTCAGAGAGTTGTGAATCTGTGGAATTTTCTGTCTCAGAAGGCAGTGGAGGCCAATTCTCTGAATGCATTCAAGAGAGAGCTAGATAGAGCTCTTAAGGATAGTGGAGTCAGGGGGTATGGGGAGAAGGCAGGAATGGGGTACTGATTGAGAATGATCAGCCATGATCACATTGAATGGCGGTGCTGGCTCGAAGGGCCAAATGGCCTCCTCCTGCACCTATTGTCTATTGCCTATAGTCACAGTTCCTCTTGGCTACTTTCAACGTCTCGGGCCAAGATTTCCATCACATTCCTGCCTGACTACCTCTTGTTGATTACTTCTCAGTCTTTTTTCCCCATTCATAATGGATCTTCCCACACCACATTCTTCATTGCCACCTTGCCCATGTTAATGTCCTTTCTTTCCTTCAAAAATGTAAAGAATGTTTCTGCTTTTTAATATCAGAGCTCAGAAAGCACCATCCCATTCCCCACCCAAATAATGACCACGGATCCAATTCCTCTCAGATGTATTGCTGCTCCTTGTCAACCGCGCTTTTGCGGTTGCAGCTCCTAGACTGTGGAACAGCATCCCTCTCCCCATCAGAACTGCCCCCTCCATCGACTCCTTTAAGTCCAGGCTCAAAACCTATTTCTACTCCCTAGTGTTTGAGGCCCTCTGAGGGGGTGCTGTGAACTGTTTATGTATGTGCTGTTATGTTTGTGTGCCATTGTATGATCGTTTCTTAGTACCTGGACTGATGTACAGCACTTTGGTCAACGTGGGTTGTTTTCAAATGTGCTATACAAATAAAATTGACTTGACTTGACTTGTCCAACGTCCACACTGTATTGTATTGATGAAAGCAGTACAGTAAATGTGGTTTACATGGACTTCAGCAAAGCCACTAACAAGGTCAAAATGGGATGCTGGTTCCAAAGATGAAGATTCATGGGATCCAGAGTAAGTTAGCAAATTGGATCAAAAAGAATACAGAGATAGAGGGTTGGTAGAGAGTTGTTTTTGTGATTGGATGCCTGTGACAAACGGTGCTCCACAGGGATCGGTGCTGGGTCCCTTGCTGTTGTCGACAAATGTGAATTATTTGGATGTGGATGTAGGTGGCACGGTCAGTAATCTCACAGATGACACAAAGACTGGCGTGGTTGTTGACAATGTGGAGGGTAGTCTTGGTCTACAGAGAGATCTTGATGTGTTGATGAAATGGATTTTAAAATGGCAGGTGGTGTTTAATCCTGATAAACACGAGGTAATGTATTTTGGGACTACTAATGGGGCTGGGTCAAACATCATTAATAGTATGGTCCTGGAGAGTATTGCAGTACCAAGGCACTTTGGCATGGAAGTCCAAACATTCTTGAAGGTGCAGGGCAGGTAGATAACATGGCAATGAATGGATGTGGGGTACTGGCATTAGTTGGAGCACTGCATTCAAGAGCAGGAAGGTTATAGTCCAACTTTATGCAGCAGGAGTACGAAGTGCAGTTCTGGTCACAATACTACAGGAAGGGTGTGGTGAGGCTGGAAAAGGTACTGAGGAGATTCGCCAGAACATTGCCTGGGATGCTGCGTTTCAGCTATGAAAAGAGGCTGGAGAGGTTAGGACTGTCTTCCCTCAACTGGAAGAAGTAAAGTGGGGACAGAGTACACAGCAGGAAACCTTTCCCTGATCAGAGGTAAATAAAATCAGAGAACCACAATTTAGGGTAAGGGTTAATACATTTAGAAGGGGTCAGAGGGAGACTTGTGCACCCAGAGGGAGGTGACTACTTGGAATGCACTGAGAGTGCGGTGGAAGATGACAGGATTTAAGAGGGGCAGGAAGGAGCTGCAGATGCTGCTTTACATCGAAGATGGACACAAAATGCTGGAGTGACTCAGCGGGACAGGCAGCATCTCTGGCGAGAAGGAATGGGTGACGTTTTGGGTCGAGACAGGTTGAGTTTGAAGAAGGGTCTCGACCCAAAAAGTCGCCCATTCCTTCTATCCAGATATGCTGCCTGTCCCGCTCAGTTACTCCAGTATTTTGTGTCTATCCTCAACATTTAAGTGGTGTCTAGATGAATGGTTAATTACATATGCATGGAAGTCTGGGTCAAGTGCTGGAAGATGGGATTAATATGGGTCGTTGCCCACTGGATATGGATGATCAGTGTGGATGTAACGAGCCAAATAGTCTGTTTCCATACCCGCAAAACACTATAACTCTGCAAACTGAACAGCCTCCCATTCTTCTGAATTCCGGAACCCCTACCTCATCTTCCAAATCTGTTCTTTTTCAGTTATCAAATGTTTAGACAAATTAATATGATATTTACATATGTATTTCATGTTTTCAGGAAATCCAAAAGCACATCGCAACCAATTAAATATTTTTCAGGTCTAACTAAGTCTGTTGAAAGAAAAACAGTGGTCAAAGTGCACAAGCAAAATTTCACAGAAACCAATGAAATAAGGACTGGATTTTATCTTTTAATTGCTGGTTGAGGGGAAAAAATATTGTGTCAGGCATAAAAATAAAACACTATTGCTGATCTTTTAGTAACTTCTTAGGAGCTTTTATGCCAACATTGAGAAAAGGATTGATAATGCCTTAGGTCTTCTCATCTGAACTTGGGGGGGGGGGGGGGGGGGGGTGGGGAACAAAGGTGGAGCCGGCAGGCTTTGTAACTTTGGCAGCTCCGTTTACGTGATGACTATTTCCGTATCTTGGCTATGCAAGCAAAGAATTTCACTGTCACTTGTCACATGTGACAATAAAGTAAAGTACTCCATCCCATTCCAAAGTTGAGGCTCAGTGTCCTTTGTTACTGCATCACTGACATGCACGGGTTCCAATTCGACTAAATAGTCAAACATCAGGCACAATGACTGCGGTGAGTTGTGTGTCTTAGGCAAACAGCACAAGCTGAAGATCTATTTGAGTATAAAATTAAAACTCGACCTGGCCTTTTAGTAACTTCATGGGAGCTTTTATACCACTCTTGAGAAAAGGATCGATAATGCTTTAGGTTGTCTTCTAATCTGAACTAGTTCCAGAAATGATGTACAGAGTTCAATACTGCTTTATGGTTCAATGAGTGGTCGAGAGCTTTGGGGCAGCCAAGTTCACAATTAGTCGCGATACAAGTAGCTGGTCGTCCGCAAATGCTTCTCTGGGGGGACTGGTATAAATTAATCACTGCCTTAAAGCTGAGGCTCGGTGTCCCTTGCTGCTGCATCACTGCCATGCACAGGTGACTAATTCTACTAAATAGTTACACCATCAGGCATAATAAATGCGATGTGTCTTCAATCCAACCATGTCGACAGATAATCCCATCCACATTCCTCACCATGCAATGCATTCAATATTATCCTTCATGGTCATCCTTTAGAAACTCCAAGCCGAGCCACTGGTGTCATCCTGTTCACTTCTCTCCTCATGTTCAATACTTCAACAGTGTTTTATATGTGACAAATGCAAATGCACAGTGAAATTCATTTTGCATATATTACACATGCAGGCACTACAATTGTTTGCGCCATTATTCAAAGTTCAAAGTCCGGTCGGCCTGCACGCTCGATGTATTGGAGCAGTTCCCACAAACCAACATCCCTCTCCTTGCCCGGCCATCTTTGTGTCTCGGGGGCACCTCCTGCAGCCTACCTGAAGGCATTACCTTGGTTTACTGAACCTTCCTTGCTCCTTGCATCAGTCTTCTCCAGCTCCCTCCCTGTTACGCCATCTACCGAGCCTGAGGTCGGTTTCCAGATTCCGCCTACCGACGAGCCTTCAGGTTCCCGGTCCCGCCGACTGCCAGCCTTCGGGCGGGTTCCCGGTCCTGCCGACTGCCAGCCTTCGGGCGGACTCCAACAAACCTTCAGGCATGTTCCCGGTCCCGCCGACTGCCAGCCTTCAGGCGGGTTCCCGGTCCCGCCGACTGCTAGCCTTCGGGCGGACTACAACAAACCTTCAGATGGGTTCTTGGTCCCGCCGATACTTCGGGCGGGTTCTCGTTCCTGCCGAGACTTTGGACGGGTTCCCAAGCCGGCCGACCAACGAGCCTTCGGGCGGCTCCCAGTCCCGCCTGGACCTGTCCAATTTATTTATTGTAGAACAAACGAATATCTCACCTTTGGCCTTTAATTTGTAATTTTAACCACATACAAAAGCACAAGAAATAGCAGGACTGGGGGACATGGCCCCTCAAACATGCTCGATGATGCAGTAAGATCACGGCTGATTGATCCCAGGCCTTAACTCTGCTGTGCCAATTCCAGATAGCATCAATGCCTCGACCTTTCAAAAATTCATCTAACTCCTCTTTAAATACCTCCAGTGATCACGACTCCATAATTCTCTAGGGTAGTAAATCCAGACATTCACCACCACAGTGAAATCATCTATTGGCCTTTCATTGTATTGCACCACCCCCAAGCAAACCCACCCAGCCATTCCCATCACCTCAACATATTTCATATAACCTCACCTTATTGGAAGGTCAAATGAAAGCGTACAGTTAATGGCAAGACCCTTAACAGCATTAATGTGCAGAGGGATCTTAAGATCTGTCCATAACTCCCTGAAACTGGCAACACAAGTTAAAAGAGTAGTAAAGAATGGCACATGGTACACTTACCTTCATCAGTGGAGGCATTGAGTAAAAGAGTCAGGAAGACATGTTGCAGCTTTATAAAACTTTGGTGAGGCCACATCTGGAGTATGGTGTACAGTTTAGTTTGTCCCATTACAGGAATGATGTGGAGGCTTTGGAGATGGTTCAGGTTTACCAGAATATCTCGTGGATGAGAGGGTATTCGGTACAAGGAGAGAGTGCTCAAGCTTGGATTGATTTCTCTGGATCGTCAGAGTTGAAGAGAGGCCTGATAGAAGTATATAAACTTATGAGAGGCATAGATAGGGTAGACAGTCAGAACCTGTTTTACAGGTGGAAATGTCAAAGTTTAGCGGGAATAGGTTTAAGTTCAGAGGGGGGAAAGTTTAAAGACGATGTGCAGAGAAATTAGAACTAGAACACACTACCAGGAATGCTGGTGGAAGCAGGAATGGCAGCAGCATTGAAGAGACCTTTAGATAGTCCCAAGAATATGCAGGGAATGGAGAGATATGGATCAAGTGCAGGCAGTGGGGATTAACTTGGCCTTAAGTTCGGCACAGATATTGTGGGCTGAAGGGCCTGTTCCGTTTCAGAAAGATTCTCTTCCTGCAGGAACCTGAGCATCAAATGAGAGATAACATTCTGTCATAGTGTTGAGGGAATGTTAAACTTTTGAAAATGTTGTCTTCTGTCTTTCTGTATCTTGATGTATAATCACCATCACTGGTTGTGGCATACGTTGGGAGAGTCATGTGCCAAGTCGCAATTAAATATTAAAGTGGACCTTAAAGGTCAACGTCTTAATATCGATTGTTTCCAACTTGGTCTTGAAGGTCTTAACGTCCGGTGCAGTGCGAATGTCATGGTTGAGATGATTCCGTTTAGGAATTGTCTTTAGGTACAGCGAATACATATAGCCGTCTTTACTTGTCGGGATGATGTTATATTTGAAACCCCCCGATTGCCTGGTCTTTGGTTGTCTGGATGAATTTGCAGATTGAAGATGACTCTTGGTGTTGCTTGGAATAAACCCGTGCGTTTCTTTATAGATGGTCGTCAGGTGTAATTTTGTCCTACGGTCTTGAAGAGTTTCCCACTCTAGATCAGCAAGGATTTTAATGATACTGGACGGGACTACTGTAATCGCCAACGGTGAACCTTGCAGCTCTATTTTGAATTATTTCTATCTTGTCCCCATCTGTTTTGTGTTGTGGATCCCAGACGGAGTTTGGGTCTTATCAGAGTCTTGTAGGCGATAGACTTGGTTCTGTTGTTACAATAGTAAATATTTCCCTTCAGTAATCCCAGCATTCTGTTAGCCTTGGTGGTTGTTTGGTTGATGTGAGGAGACCATTTCAAATCCACTGCTAAGTTCCACTCACAGGTAGGGGTGATGTTTCACCTCTTCCAGGGTGGAGTGCCCCATCTTGTACTTCATGGTAACCGGATTCCTCCTGTGGGTAACTCTCATACTGAAGCACTTAGAAGAATTGAAAGACTTCTGCCAATCTCCTTCCCATTTCACTAAAGCATCAAGGTCTTGTTGGAGTCTCTCCGAATCCTCCATGGATCGTATTCTATTATGGAGAATACAATCATCTGCAAAGAGTCTAACCTTTGAGTGGACCATCGAAGGCGGATCATTGATATATGCCAAAAATAGTAGGGGTCCCAGGACTGTACCCAGATGAGACTTCAGCTCTGTTGGAAGAAACACCCTCCAACACAACCTGTTTGTGACGGTTTGTAAGGAAAGACTCAATCCACTTCAATGTGTTGTTTCTAATTCCCATGTGGCGAAGTTTCATCAAAAGATGTCGGTGGGGGCACAGAATCGAACGCCTTACTGAAGTCCTTGATAATCAGATCCACCTGGCCTTTATCATTCAAAATCTTTGCAAGGTCGTCAACAAGAGCAGATAATCACAGGAACGTACCTTGCGGAAACCGTGTTGCACGTCGAGTAAGATGTGATATTAGTCAAAATGATTCATGATATGATGATGCAGGATATGTTCCAAAATCTTACATGGAATTGATGTCAACGAAACTGGTCTATAGTTTCCGGGGTTACTTCTATCGCCTTTCTTGTAAAGCGGAGTTACGTTAGCATCACGCCAAGCATCTGGTAAACAGCCAGAATTAAATGATTCCTGAAAAATCTTAGTTAACACTGGAGCAATTGAGGAGGCACATTCTTTCAGGATCTTCACAGGAATGGCATCAGGGCCAGAAGCGTTATTTGGATTCACATCTTGCAAGTGCTTCTCAACACCCTGTTTGTTGATAACAATGTTCGGCATGCCAGGAATTTCAGAATCAGGCATATCAAGAACATATTTGTGTCTTCGTTGGTAAAAACTGAACAAAATTGGTCGTTGAAGACGTCTGCCTTGTCTTTAGCAAAGCAAACTTTGGTACCATCAGATGAAGACAATGTTGGGACACCAAACACCTCTTGCCGTTTTGACTTGATGAAATTCCAGAACGGTTTGGTGTTGTTTTTCTCCAAACTCCCACCGATGATATCATGGATATACTCCTTCTTGGCTTTCCTAGTTTTCCTGTCTGTGCGTCTGTGATGCAGTCTGAAAGTGTCCCAAACTGCTGAAGAGCCATGTTTCTTGGCTATTCTGTACAGGCATTTCTGTTTACAAATGTCCCTCTTAATGGAATTATTTATCCAGGATAATTTCCATCTTGAAAAAGTCATTTTGGAGGGTATAAAAACTGTCCATCGCATTCTGGACAACTTGGTTAACTTCAGTCACTAGCTCATGAACAGTCAATGTAGTCGGAAGTCAGCTTCTCGTCGAAGTTCATGAGCCTGTCCCCCATGTCTTCAAACCTGGCTTTCTTGCGGAGACAAACCTTTCGCTTGGCTGGCCAGACTAACTTAGGTTTCACTGATACATTCACAAACCAGAAGGTTATTAAGACAGCAGAGAAAATTATTGGCTGTCCACTACCTTCTCTGAAGGATATCTCCAGCTCGCGTTGTCTAAACCGGGCCAGAAATATAATTAAGAACAGCACACATTCAGGATATGAACTGTTTGCTCTCCTGCCCTCTGGGAGGCGCTACAGGAGCCTAAGGGCCAGAACAAACCGACTTAAAAACTGTTTCTTTCCCTGGGCCATAAGAACTGTGAATGGAAATACATAACTTGATGTGACTCTCACTTTCGTCGCACTTTTTAAAATATTTTCAGCATTTTAGGTGTAAAACTCATTTATTATTTATTAGGTTTTTTATTGGTTTTTATTGATATTGGTATTAGTTGTGTTGGTTCCTATGTTTGTGCGATTGTCTTTGAAAGATTTGCACTGTCGCACTGTTTCAGATGTAGCACTTCTAATTTGGTTGTACTGTTCGTACAATGACAATAAAGGCATATTATTATTATTATTATTATTATTATTATTATTATTAAAAAATATCCGCCTCGTGGTCGCTGATACCAGAAATTACTTCTGTGCTGTCCACAAAAGTTGGTGAGTTTGTGAAACACAAATCAAGCATGTTGTTAAGTCGAGTCGGTTCTTTCACTTGTTGATGTAAGTTGTGATCGAGTGCAATTTCCAACATTGTTTTACGAGGTCCAGCATAAGATCCACCCAGTGTGAACTAGAAATTTGCCCAGTCCACATCAGGAAGGTTGAAATCTCCCACACCAAAGCTTGAGGTGGAATTTTGCTCAGGGCACAATCAAGCTGCTTCACATAGTCAACATTGGTAGCTTGCGAGCGATAGAAAACTCCCACGTACATCGGCGTCATCCCTTGCATACGAATGCTGACCCACATGCTTTCACTATTTGTCATAAGGTCGGTTTCTTCATTTGCGATGAGATTGCCTTTGACAGCGATGTAAACTCCCCCATGTGTATCACCGCCACCTCTGGCCTTTCTGAACGCTTGGTAATTTGGCGGGAAAATTACACCAGAAGTAATGTTGCTATTCAGCCATGATTCTGTCCCTGTTATTATATCAGGACTTTCCGTGTGAAACAGCACTTGGAACTGATCATGCTGCGCTTTAACACTCTGGCAGTTTATATCAACATTATTGATGGACTTGCATTTAGATTTCTGTTTGGTTTTCTTTCCTTGACTAACACTACTACGTTTGGGGCTAGAAGTAGGATGGTGATTGGCTCCAATTTGTCAAGGTCTCAAGGCTCAACACTCGAGTCGGGTGCTGCAGCCAACGGATCAAATGGATTTGTCAATTCAAAACTATCCACAAAGTCAAAAGTAAATGAGGCGAAATTTGGGCGGCCACATAGTACATATCCGACTGTAGGACACATGATTTTGCAAAACTTCAAAGGCTTCATCGCTCATTTCAACACATTGTTTATGATACCATACATTGCAGCCCACATGCTCAATGGCTTGTTGCTTCCACTTTACCGCCTTACTGCCAAACACCACATGGGTACTTGGGTGGCATGGACCAGGATTGGTGTTGATATCAGACAAGCAAACTCAGATGGGTGGCACTATTCAGGTCCTTAATGGCAAAACCATGTTTATGACTTGTTGATGACATAAAAGATAAATGGAACAAGCTCACTGGCATGTCTTCTTTCAATAAATGGAAACATGAAATTCACTCTCAAATGGACAAAAGGGACTATTTTGAAGAGCATGAAAGTTATTCCCAGTGTCCTTTTTTTTTTTAGAGATACAGCGCAGAAACAGGCCCTTCGGCCCACCGGATCCGCACCGCCCAGCGATCCCCGCACACTAACACCCACTAGGGACAATTTTTACATTTGCCCAGCCAATTAACCTACATACCTGTACGTCTTTGGAGTGTGGGAGGAAACCGAAGATCTCGGAGAAAACCCACGCAGGTCACGGGGAGAACGTACAAACTCCGTACAGACGGCGTCCGTAGTCAGGATCGAACCTGAGTCTCCGGCGCTGCATTCACTGTAAGGCAGCAACTCTACCGCTGCGCCACCGTGCCACCGGACGCCGTGCATCCTGGCCAATATCTGTCGGTCAACGTCACTAAAACATTTATCTAGTCATTATCGCATCGCTGATAGCAACATACATTGAAATTTGTGCTTCTTACATTGACTAGATTTCTAAGAGTACTTTATTATATGGTGCTTTGGAAGATCTTGAACAGATGTAATGCACAGCTAAATGAGAGGTATACATCCTCAGCAACTATGAGACATGAGGCAAACAGCACAAGATCTAATTGAGCATAAAATTTAAACTTGACCTGGCCTTCATGGGAGCTTTTATACCACTCTTGAGAAAAGGATCGATAAAACTTTAGGTTGTCTTCTAATCTTAACTAACTAGTTTCTGAAATGATGTACAGAGTTCAATGGTACTTTATGGTTCAATGAGTGGTCGAGAGCGTTGGGACAGCCAAGTTCACAATTAATCGCGATACAAGTAGCTGGTCGTCCGCAAATGCTTGGCTGGGGGGACTGGTATAAGTTAATCACTGCTTAAAGTTGAGGCTCCATGTCCCTTGTTACTGCATCACTGCCAGGCACAGATGACCAATTCTACTAAATAGTTACACCATCAGGCGTAATAAATGCGATGAGTTGTGTCTTCAATCCAACCATGACTCCAGATAATCCCATCCACAGTCCTCACCTCCCCACGCATTCCATATTTTCCTTTAGGATTTTCCTTTAGAAACTCCAAGGCTAGCCACTAGTGCCATCCTGTTCATTTCTCTCCTCGTGTTCAATACTTCAATAATTTTATTTGTCACAAATGTAACTGCACAGTGAAATTCAATTTGTATATATTCCACATGCGCCACCGTCTGTTGGTATCATGATTCAATCCGGTCAGCCTGCACGCTCGATATACTGGAGCAGTTCCCACAAACGACGTCCCTCTCCACTCCTCGCCCGGCCATCTTTGTGTCCCTGGGGCACCTCCTGCAACCTACGTGACAGCGTCCCGGTTCAACCTTCCTTGCTCCTCATGTTGAACTTCTCCAGCTCTCTCCCGGTTACGCAGTCTGCCGCGCCTTTGGGCTGGTTCCTGGTGACGACAAGTGACGAGCCTTTGGGTGAGGTCCCACCGACCGTGAACCTTTCGGCAAACTCCGACAAGCCTTCAGACGGGTTCCCAGTCCCGCCCCGGCCTTTGGGCTGGTTCCCAGTCCCGCCAGCCGATGAGCCTTTGGGCAAGGTCCCACTCACCACGAGCCTTCGGGCTGAATCCGACGAGCCTTCGGGCGGTTGCCGGTCCCGCCGACCGACCAGCCTTCGGACAGGCTCCAACGAGCCTTTGGATGATTCCCTGCCCCGCCCACCATCGTGCCTGGACCTGTGCAATTTATTTGTTGCAGAACAGAACAGGCGGCACGGTAGCGCAGCGGTAGAGTTGCTGCTTTACAGCGAAGGCAGCGCCGGAGACTCAGGTTCGATCCTGACTATGGGTGCTGCACTGTAAGGAGTTTGTACGTTCTCCCCGTGACCTGCGTGGGTTTTCTCCGAGATCTTCGGTTTCCTCCCACACTCCAAAGACGTACAGGTATGTAGGTTAATTGGCTGGGTAAATGTAAAAATTGTCCTTAGTGGGTGTAGGATAGTGTTAATGTGCGGGGATCGCTGGGCGGTGCGGACTTGGTGGGCCGAAAAGGCCTGTTTCCGCGCTGTATATATATGATATGATATGAACAATGAAATATCTCACCTGCGCTCCTTGGCGGCCTTTAATTTATAGTTTTAATCACAGGCAAAAGCACAAGAAACAGCAGGAGATGGCGACTTGGCCTCTCAAGCCTGCTCGATGAAGCAGTAAGATCACGACTGACCGATCCCAGGCCTTAACTCTGCTGTGCCAATTCCAGGCAGCGTCAATGCCTCAATCTTTCAAAAATCAATCAAATTCCCCTTTCATACCTCCAGTGATCTAGACTCCAAAGTTCTCCAGGGTAGTAAATCCAGACATTCACCACCACAGTGAAATCACCTGATGGCCTTTCATTGTACCGCACCACCCCCAAGCAAACCCGCCCAGTCATTCCCATCACCTCAACATATTTCATACAATCGCACTTTATTGAAAGGTCAAATGTAAGGGAAAAGTGTATAGTTAATGGCAAGACGCTTAACAGCATTGATGTGCAGAGGGATCTTGAGATCCATATCCATAGCTCCCTGAAACTGGCCACGCAACTTAATAGAGTGGAACTGAATGACACATGGTATGCTTACCTTCATCAATGGAGGTATTGAGTATAAGAGCCAGGAAGACATGTTGCAGCTTTATAAAACGTTGGTTCACCCCATTACAGGAATGATGTGGAGGCTTTGGAGAGGGTTTAAGGTTTACCAGAGTGTCGTGGATGAAAGGGTATTCGGTACAAGGAGAGGGTTGACAGGTTTGGATTGATTTCTGTGGATCGTTGGTATTGAGGAGAGACCTAATCGACCTGCAACTCCACCTTCAAGGAATGATGCACTGACACTCCAAGATCCCTCTACTCTACAACACAACCCAGAGGCCTACCATTCACTGTGCAGGTCCTGCCCATGTTAGACTACCCAAAATGCAACACCTCACATTTCTTGCATTAATTTCCTTCAACCATTCCTCAGCCCACCTGGCCAATTGATCTAGATCCTGCTGCAATTTTTCACAACCAGTATCTGCAAAACCACCCACTTTTGGATCATCTGCAAACTTACTAATCTTCCCGTGTATGTTCTCATCCAAATCATTGATATAGATGACAAACAGTAATGGGCCCAGCACTAAACCCTGAGGCACACCACTAGTCACAGACCTCCATCCGAGAAGCAACCTTCCACCATCACCCTCTGCTTCCTTCCATGAAGCCAATTTTCTATCCATTCAGCTATCTCTCCTTGAATCCCATGCAATCCAACCTTCCAGAGCAGCCAACCATGCGGAACCTTGTCAAATGCTTTGCTGAAGTCCATATATATATCTCCAGCTCTGCCCTCATCGACCTTTTTGGTCACGTCTTCAAAAAACTCAGATTTATGAGACACGACCTCCCACGTACAAAACCAAGCTGACTATCCCTAATAAATCCTTGTCCATCTAAATGCCTGCATATACTATCTCTCAGAATACTCTCTCGTAACTTTCCAATTACAGATGTTAAGCTCACTCGCCTGCAGTTCCCAACATTTTCCCTGCAGCCCTTCTTTAATAGACGCACAACATTTGCCACCTTCCAGTTTTCCGGCACCTCTCCTATATTTAAAGACGACTCGTAAATTTCAACCAGGGCTTCCGCCATTTTCTCTCTGATTTCCCACAATGTCCTTGGATCTATCTGATCAGGCCCTGGAGATTTCAGGTATGAAGTCTACCTTCACACACGATAGTACCTTCAGTACTACTTTGACCGTGACACTGACTGCTCTCAAGACACTTCTATTGATTGCCCCAAGCTCCTCTGTCCTCCTGTCTTTCTCCTTGGTAAATACAGAGGAGAAATACTCATTGAGGACCTTGCCCATCTCCTGTGGCTCCACACAGAGTTGACCGCTTTGATTCCTGAGGGGTCCCACTCTCTCTCTAGTTACCCTTTTCTCCCTTATTTATAAAACCTCTTGGGATTGCCCTTAATGCTATCTGCCAGAGCTAACTCCTGGCCCCTTTATGCCCTTCTGATTTCCCTTATTACTTGGCTCCTTAGTTCCTGAAACTCCTCCAGGGATGCACTTTAACCCAGCTGCCTAAACCTGTCCCATGCGTCCGCCTTATTCTTGACCAATGCCTCAATTTCTCGATCAGCCCAGCTTCTTTACATTTGCCTGCCTTGCCCTTCACCCTAACATGGATGTGAATGTCGTGAGCTTTTGTCAGCACACTTTTAAAAACATCCAACTTGGCTGATGTTCTTTTCCCATCAAACAACCTGCTCCAATCAATGAGCGAGACTTTCTCATATACCCTCAAAGTTGGCCTTACCCCAGTTTAATGTTTTAACAGGTGGACTATTACAACCTGATTTTACTTGCAGTTGTCTGCAATCTCCTGGCACAGTCGCGCAGCGGTAGAGATGCTGCCTTACAGCGAATGCAGCGCCAAAGACTCAGGTTCAATCCTGACTACGGGCGCCGTCTGTACGGAGTTTGTACGTTCTCCCCGTGACCTGCGTGGGTTTTCTCCGAGATCTTCGGTTTCCTCCCACACTCCAAAGACGTACAGGTTTGTAGGTTAATTGACTGGGTAAATGTAAAAATTGTCCCTAGTGTGTGTAGGATAGTGTTAATGTGCGGGGATCGCTGGGCGGCGCGGACTCGGTGGGCCGAAGGGCCTGTTTCTGCGCTGTATCTCTAAATCTAAAAAAATATTTGCTCTTCTAATTCCCGTTGACTGTTTGGGGGTCTGTAGTACACCCCTAACAAGGTGATCATTCCTTCCTTGTTCCTCAGCTCCACCCATATAAGCCTCACTGGACTAACAGTCCTTAATGTCACCTCTAACTACCGCCGTGACATCCTCTTTAACCAAAAATGCAACCCTCCCCCCTTCTCTTTTACCCTCACCCTTGTCTCTCCTGAAGCTCCTGTACCCCTAGAACATTGAGCTGTCAGTCCTGCCCTTCTCTTAATCAAGTTTCCATAATGGCTACAACGTCCCAGTCACTCGTACCTATCCACGCCCTAAGCTCATCTGCCTTACCCGTCAGGCCCCTTGCATTAAAACATGAGCAGTTTAAACCAACCTTTCTTCCTCGCTCTCTACCTTCCTGCTGCCTATTCTGCCCTCTAACTTTTTTCTCACCACCCTCCACACCAACTTCCAACCTCGAACCTGCCTCTGTCCTGTATGAGATCCCACCCCCTTACCAATCTACTTTAAAGCCACCCGAGGAGTTGGCTGCGCCTAACGGCTGCGGCTCTCTGGCAGTCTGTTGTCTTTTTTTGCTTTTTTTTTGTTTGTGTCGGTGTTGGGATGGTTTTTGTTTCTGTTTTTGGCTGTGTATGTGTGGTGGGGGTGTGTGGTGGGGGTGTGGGGTGGGGTGGGGGGGTGGGGCGGGGGGAAACCTTTATTTTATTAGGTCTCTTCCCCGGGGCGCGGCTCGGCTGCGGGCCTTAACATTGCCGGCGCAGCTCGGCTGCGGGACGTTTCAGTGCCCGGTGCGGCTCGGCTGCGGGCCTTAACATTGCCGGCGCAGCTCGGCTGCGGGACGTTTCAGTGCCCGGTGCGGCTCGGCTGCGGGCCTTAACATTGCCGGCGCAGCTCGGCCGCGGGACGTTTCAGTGCCCGGTGCGGCTCGGCCGCTGGACTTAACATCGCCCGGTGTGGCCGCGGGACGTTTCAGTGCCCGGTGCGGCTCGGCCGCGGGACGTTTCAGTGCCCGGTGCGGCTTGGCCGCTGGACTTAACATCGCCCGGTGTGGCCGTGGGACGTTTCAGTGCCCGGTGTGGCCGCGGGACGTTTCAGTGCCCGGTGCGGCTCGGCCGCGGGACGTTTCAATGCCCGGTGCGGCTTGGCCGCTGGACTTAACATCGCCCGGTGTGGCCGCGGGACGTTTCAGTGCCCGGTGCGGCTTGGCCGCTGGACTTAACATCGTCAGCGCTGTTAGGCCGCGGGACGTTTCAGTGCCCGGTGCGGCTCGGCCGTTGGACTTAACATCGCCCGGTGTGGCCGCGGGACGTTTCGGTGCCCGGGGCGGCTCGGCCGGGGGGCCTTCCATCCCCTTGCGGGGGCTGTGCGTGTCGTTTGCCTCGGTAGGGGTCGAGCTGCCTGTCCGTGGGTGCGGGGGGAAGAGAGGGGAAGTTTTGTTGCCTCCATCACAGTGAGGGGGTGTTTGGAGTCACTGTGATGGATGTTTGTGTTGGGGTCGGGTGTCCTGTGTTCTTTTCTTTTTGCTGTATTTTGTGTGACTGCTGAAATTTCGCTCGGTGTTGTGCCGAGTGACAATAAAGTGTTGTTATGTTATGTTATGTTATTAGTGAACCTGTCCGCCGGGATGTTGGTACCCCTTCAGTTAAGGTGCAACCCATCCCTTTTGTACAGGTCACCCCTGCCCCAGATCCCTATGGTCCAGAAATCTAAATCCCTGCCCCTGCACCAACTCCTCAGCCACACATTCATCTCCCCTATCTTTCTGTTCTTATCCTCACTAGCACGAGGTACTGGAAGCAAACCAGAGATAACTACCCTGGAGGTCCTGCTTTCCAGCCTTTTACTTAATTCCCTAAACTCATGTTGCAGAACCTCCTTCCTCCTCCTCCTACCTGTATCGTTTGTGCCAACAAGCACCACAACCTCCAGCTGCTATCCCTCCCACTTGAGGATGTCGTGCAGTCGCTCCGAGTTGTCCTGGAGCCTGGCACCAGGGAGGCAATGCACCATCCTGGAGTCTCGCCCGCGGCCACAGAATCTCCTGTCCGCACCCCTAACCATCGAGTCGCCACCACGATGGCTCTGCCTGGCGTCTCTCTTCCCTGTTGAGCCTCAGCACCAGGGTTGGAGTCACAGCCCTGGCCGCTACCCAAACTTGTGGTTTTGCCAATCCCGACAGCACCCAAGGGGGTGCAGCTGTTTTGAAGAGGTACAGCCACTGGGGTCTCCTGCACTCCACGTTTACTTCCCTTCCTCCTCATCGTCTACCTTCGCTCTTCCTATACCCGCAATGCGATGACCTCACTGTAGGTCCTGTCCAGGAACCTCTCGCTTTCCCAGATGGCCCTGAAGTCATCCAGCTGCTGCTCCAGTTCCCAATCACGGTCCTTCAGGAGCTGCACCTGGACACAGTTTCCACAGGTGTAGTGGTCAGAGGCACCAGCAGTGTCCCTGACATCCCACATCCTGCAAGAGGTACACTCCAACAACTTGCCTGCCATTTCGACTGCAGCCAAATTACTAATTGAACAACGAGAATAACAGAGATGATTGAAACTTATTCCCCTCTCTGCAGCCGAGAGCCTCCTTGCCAAAGACTATCGAGCCAAAGACTCACACTTTACCTCCACACAGCACTCCCCCTCAACATGGCCGCTCCCAATAGGCCGCTCTACTGACTCTGCTTTTTATCTTGTTTGCAGCTCAATTTATCAGGTTTATGTTGCAACCAATCCAATGGTTAAATTGCCTTTAATTTGTCATGCCTCTCACATTCTCTGCCTTCTGCTGACTCGTCCACCAGCTCAGGTTAAACTCCCCCGCATTTTTTTTTTAAGTTCACGGGAGAACGTACAAACTCCGTACAGACAGTACCCGTAGTCGGGATAGAATCCGGATCTCTGGCGCTGTAAGGCAACAACTCTACCGCTGCGCCACCGTGCCGCCCTAATTTTTGCTCATTTTCTCTCTCTCGCTCTGCTCTTATCGACCGGGTGACCTCTACGATTTACCCCAGGGCATTATTGACCTCACATCATTGGAGATACCCTCATCTGCATGTTTTTTTTAATCTTGCCATTCCTGGAATGTTAACACTGCTTGACTGGGAGAAGCCAGAATTAGGAGCATATTGAGAATGCTGAGATAGGAGGCATAAGACGCGGAGAAGCTATGGCGAGGTACAGTTCCTACCAGATCTATGACGGGAGAAATACAAATCTGTTTGTATTACTACTTCAATAAACGACTAACTAAACTGAAACGTTGTGAAGATCTCTCTGTTGTCGATTTGCGTCAAGATCGATCACTCCAGCCTCCGTGAAATGGTGGTAAGTGGAAAAGACTTTATTGTAAGGATGTTTACGAAACCAAAAAAAAAACAGTGACCCATCAGAAAGACACACCACCTTTAATATAAGCTGCTTTGTTTTGTTTTGGTTGCAGCTTGTACAAGATCTGACCTGTTATACTGATGTGACTTGAATTATACATGAAAGCTATATCGTTATCTGCCGTAATTAACGGTCCAGGTTAATTAGGATAGACAAATGACATACAGTATATTGAACTTGCCATTTCTCTCCCTTTCTTTTCTGAATTTCGTTCTTGTCAGTGTTGGCAGCAACCTGTCTACTATTAATTGTGCCGAAAGCCCATTCCTCAGAGGTGAGCATTAGTTTTATGCTGCATCAGTGTTTGCCACTGTCCACTTGGCTCAAAACAGATCTTTAGAAACATCAGAAGATAGATAAAACAATAAACCATGGAACTAAGAGAATGAAGTGAATAATTCCATTTTACCAAGACGTCATTCCTGTCCGATCTCCTTTAATCACATCAAGGGAGATTTGCTGGCGCTGAATATTCAAGCCTCAAGTAATCAGTAAAAACATTTTCAGTGAGAACCATTTGTGCCAGAGATTCCAGATTCTTATGCTTCACATCACTATTATAATACTGAAGTTCTTGAAAGTGAGGTCCAGTTTGCAAGGCTTCCACAGTGTAATGGGCTACAAAGTGAGGGCCGGCAGTATCGGTGGCAACAATGGGTCCCTCCCTAATGACCAACCCATCCATCCTGCCAGTCTCAGTTGCGTCTGTACCAATGGGTCCTCTGGCAATCATAACGTCGGCCTTTCTGAGAGTGAAGCCGCGGAAAGCAATTGGTCCAGATGGAGTCCCTGGCCACGTCCTCAACTGGCAGAGGTATTTGTGGCATCTTCACGCCCATGTTGGCTTTGCATACAGCCTGTCACCACTGGCTACTTGCCAGCAGCCTCACGAGAAGGTCCAGCCACAAGAGCTCAATAACAACTCCAAGGTCAGACGCACTAATTGGCCTTATCTGCACACGGGTTATGATTGGTAAGAATGTAGGTGAAAGTGGCTTCTGGAATAAGCGTAACACAAGGTGTCTGGCTCGGCTAAGTGTCGTTTGGTCCTTGCTTTCTGTCGTGGGATTCAGTTGATCCTACAACTGGTGACCCCATTGCTTTACGCAACCTTCCACTTACTCACAAAATGTATGACGATAAGAGTGACACAGTGTCAATCGACGAAGTAAAACTCGACGTCCCAAATCTTCTCACAACCAAGGCCGGAGCGTGGTTTTCAATACTAGAAGCTCGATTTCACTCCCTCAAGGTCACGAGCCAACGGACAAGATTCAAGTTCATCGCAGCTTGTCTTCCAGAGCAGATCATAGGGGAAGTAGAAGACGTGCTCCAGGAGGCTCTTAAACCTGAAGAAATGACGCCATACGACGTGCTTAAATCCGCTACCTTGGAGCGAACGCAGCCCAAGAAGCAAGCCCACATTTCGGAGCTGCTGGGAGATGATAATCTCGGCGAAAGGAGGCCCTCACAAATGCTGCGGGGATGGCACAGGCTGGCGGGAGAGGGAAAGATTGACGGCGATGTCTGGAAACAGAGGTTTCTCCGCTGCATACCCACTCTGGTGCAGGGGCACCTGATAGGTATGTGTCAATCGGCCAGCATAGACGAGCTCGCAAAACAGGCCGACATTGTCATGGAGACAACCACTGCGCTGCAGGTGACTGCAGTCAATGCAACAACAGTGAAGCCGGAAAATGCACAGCAGGAACAGCAAATATTAGCGCTCACTGTGCAAGTCGAGGCTTTGGAAGCCCAGCAGGACTACACTCAGTACTCCAGATGTGGCTGAGAGAACATTTAATAAATGTTTTATGTAGCAGCACCATAAATTCCCTGCCCTGGCTAATGAAAGCAAGTATCCCTGAACCTTTCTCACCAAAGCCTGCAGTCAGAGTCCATTGTTCTCCGTGAACCTTGAGGAGAAGACCACGCTGTGGTTTCCATGCCTCCCTTCCTAGTCCGGTCAAGGTGAGTTGTCTTCTTTCGATGATATTTGCCTGGATCAGACTTAGCATTGCTGTGAGCTGGTGGTCATCAACTTGTCCTCCAGGATCCGTTCACCTGTGCAGTGGAGTGCTGCCCTATAGATTGCAGTTTGTGCTGCATGGATACTTTCTGTGCTTTTTATAGCTTCCTCAACAATCTGAACAGACCTTTCATCTTCTCCATTTGAAAAGGAATGATATAGAGATATGTGACTGTGCTTTATGGTATTGCTGTCCATAGACTTCTCACTGAGGCCCATGGTCTCATTCTAGTTCTTCTGTCAATTGATATTTTGTGAAGGTTGACCACCGTTCATTGATGGTCCTTTGGTGCAGACGTCCAAAAGGGTTCACTTTCAAACATAAACAGTGGCTTTGCACTGATACGAGAGAGCTGGCGGTTCATATTTGGCAGTTGTCAACATGCACCATTTGGAGTAACTTCACAAACAATGTCCAAGTCCCCACGGCTTTGGAGGGTAGGTCCTACAATCTTGGTAGGTTGGACACAATGTCTTTAAGTATCCTGGCTTACTCCAGGCCAATACACAAATCCACATGCCACCACCTTCACAAGCACTATGAGAAACTGCTGGTCATAGGCCTCACTTGAGATTCTCTCTTAAAGTGCTCCAAGAAGAGCCACCTAATGTTCCCACTTAATACACTCACAATTTGTGGTCAAGGCATGTCTTCAGCAATGGAAACGCAAATTGTCTCTGATACTGACATCAAATTTGTTCCATCCATCGTGTCATAGTCATAGTCATACAGCAAGGAAACAGATCCTTCAGCCCACTCGTTCATGCTGACCAAGATGCCCCATCTAAGCTAGTCCTATCCATGTACTGTCGGTATCATTTAAATGCTGTTATAGTACCTGCCTCAGCCAATCCTTCTGGCAGCTTGATCCAAAATGTTGCCTCTCGGGTTCATATTAAACTTTAGCCCGCTCACCTTAAACTTATGTCCTCTGGTTTTAGATTCCCCGACCCTGAGTCAAAGACTGTGCGCGTTCACCCTATTTATTCTCGTAGACACAAAATGCTGGAGTAACTCAGCGGGTCAGGCAGCATCTCAGGAGAGGAGGACTGTGTGACGTTTCGGGTCGAGACCCTTGAAGAAGGGTCGCCCTTTCCTTCTCTCCTGAGATGCTGCCTGACCCGCTGAGTTACTCCAGCATTTTGTACCCACCTTCAATTTGAACCAGCATCTGCAGTTATTTTCCTACACTATTTATTCTCGTGATCCCCACATTGGCATTTAATACATTCATTGTTCATGATGTTACACACATACATAATGTTACAAACATACATTACTCTCACACAGTAAGAATCACAATACCCATCAATATAATTTTGATTCAGTCATTCAGGGGATAGCTGAGTTCGACCCAAAATAGTTTGTGTGATCTGTTCTGGGTGTGAAAGGGCACATGCTGGATGGTAGGTAGTGTAAGCTTTTCAATCAGCTTCTTGTTGCAGCTTCCTACGTGTGAGGGGCACATGCTACAGATTGCTCACAAGTCTTACTCATAACACAAGTGATGCCTGAAGGGTCTCGACCCGAAACGTCACCCATTCCTTCTCTCCTGAGATGCTGCCTGACCTGCTGAGTTACTCCAGCATTTTGTGGATAAATACCTTCGATTTGTACCAGCATCTGCAGTTATTTTCTTACACAAGTGATGCCACCATAATTGGAGGCATCACAGGAAAGGCTCAGTATCTTACATGTGTCATACTGGATCAAGAATGATTCACAATCAAGACTCACCTGACACATAACATCCTGTAACCTTTGTTGCTCTCCATCCCAATATCAGGGTAAATCTGTCAGTAACCAGTGGCATGAACCTGCAGCAACTCAGATTGATATTGTATCTTGCCAAAGAAGGATCTGAACCTGTGATGTTTTGCCAATCTATGATGGTTAGTATTACTGTAAACCTTTTCTGACAAGTCGCAATCCACTTCCACTCATCTCCAGATCCAGATACAAATTAGAGATTATGTAAAAGCAAATACACATGAAATTAGAAATAGAAAGACAGAGATTTTAGATGAATGTTTAAATAAACACCCAAATACAGAAAAATTGATATCATATATTTATAATATTCTACTGGAAAACGACGCTCCAAGTACAGAAATATATAGACAATCATGGGAAAATGAATTAGGTCAAATTATTAGACCTGATATATGGGATGAAAGTTTACAACACATACATCACTGTTCGCTAAATGCTAGACACTCTCTTATACAATTTAAAATATTACATAGACTACATTATTCAAAAGCTAAATTACATAGTATTTTTCCAAATATATCTGCCATTTGTGACAAATGTCAGCAATTGGAAGCTAATTTAACGCACATATTCACAAACTGTGAAAAAATCACTAAATTCTGGACAGAAATATTTAAAATAATTTCGAATGTTGTTAATTTGAAGCTGATCCCTGACTCAAACTTAATAATACTGGGAATATTAGAAACAGATCAATTAATAACAACGAATCAAAGAATTTTTATTGATTATAGTTTAATAATTGGGAAAAAATTAATACTGAAATTTTGGAAAGGTCCTACATCCCCCACAATTAAAATGTGGATTACAGGAATGTCGGAGACACTTCATCTGGAAAGATTGAGACTTGTTCTAATGGACAGGTTGAATCTTTTCAGAGGAATATGGTCTCCATTTATTGTATATTTAAAGGGTCAAAATGGCTTGGTGCGGGGACCTGACCGTGGCCTGAATAATGGAATGGAGGAAGAATTATGAATAACAAATCATGGATATATCTCCAATGATAGATAACTTTTTTAATACTCCATTCATTTCTCCAATTTGGATCTCTTATTTTTATTTTATTTTTCTCTATCTCTCCCTCTCTAAAAAAAAAAAAAGTATAGAAATATGTAGAACATAATTGTTAATATTAATAATATCACGAATGTATGTAATAAGTAAATTTTATTAATATGTATTTATGTTTAATAAAAATATTTATCAAAAAGATCCAGATACATAATCTCCTTTTGCAGGAAACCTGTTCTGTTTCATTTGGCAAATGTGTTCATCGAGCATCTGGAAAACCTCTTCAAGTGCTTGCAAACGGTCTTTCTCAACTACAATGACAACCGGTAGTGTCGTGCTGCCAGGCATTTCTCATTGTATCTGTAAACATTCAGGCCCAATGCAGTTTGCAAGATCTCGGGGGCGATTTTACCTTGCATTGTAATTTTGTGAATACAAACCTTTCGTTCAAAAAAAGAAACGTATTCACTGTCACTTACTTAGGTTGTCCCCATCTACATTGAGCTAAACATATCCACAGGACAAGATGAGGTTGCTGTAAAAAATTGCCCGTCAGCTCTGTGTACAAATGCACTATTCATGATCCACTACTTTGTTCAGATTGACCTTATAATCACCATGGAAACAAAACAGCTTTGTGAGGCTTAGAACTACAATTATTGGTGCCACCCGGCAACATTGGTCCGAGGGTATAATCTCTCATGATCAATTTGATTTCTTGATCATTACAAAAGGCACATCATCTGTCACAGTTCCCTTAGCACTTTACCCGGAAAAATCCACGATCCGATTGTGGTATAACGTGGTTTATTATAATATGGCTCTAATCCAATTTATATGTAGAAGAAAATTGTCTTATGGCATAATTAGTATCAAGAAATAAAGTGCGCAATGCAAGTTTTAAAAAAAAACCTCCCCCCCCTTCTCTCAGTTTCCCTCTCCACCACCTCCCTCTCCCCTCCCCCCCACCCCGCCCTCCCATGTCCCCCCCTGCCCACATCCTAAACTATTTTCTCATTTTCCCGGTTCTAACAATGGTTCTTTGACCTAAAACATCAACCATGCTTTTCTTTTCACTGACGATGCCTGATCTGCTGAGTAATTCCAGCATATGCTGCTTTTATTTCAGATTTTCAGAAATTGCAGTTTTCGTGACTTTTAGTAAAGTTTGTTAGTAAAAAGTAATGAATAAAAGATCATTCAGATGAAAGAGTACTCTGTCTATAACAATGAAATCAATGAACAGCAAGTTCAAGAGGCAACTTGCCAAAACAAATCTCGAATGGAATTTTACAGATTGTATAAAAATCATTGTTGTAACTGATTTTCCTCAATTTTTGGTCCACACACAACTCCAACTTGGGGCATCTGCTAGGAAATGCCTTTGTCCTGTCATCAACCCTATTTATTTTCCCTTCATTTTGCAGATTCTCACCACTCTTTTTGATCCCTCTTCCTGCATTCCCCTTCCCCTCCATTTCACATTCTGCTCTGCGCCATTAGCACGCTATCATTCCGAACCCTCTCTGAAATCCCACCTTTTCACTTCCAACTCCATCTACTCTGAATATACCCTATCTTCATCTACGTTAAATAAAAGACTTCAAATTTCAATTCAATTGATTACATATGAATCTGCGTTTACACAGAAAATGTGTTTGTAAAACAGATGCAAGTGCAAGTATACAGGAATTGTTGGCAAGCTATTCAAAGTAAAGAAATGTAATTTTGTCTGCCTCACGAGTAAGATCCAGTTCAGGTAATATAATTCAAAGTAGGGGGAGAAAAAAGACCATTCAATCACAAAAATGGCCTTTTGTGGAAAATTAATTGAGAATAAAACTGTTTTGTTATTTGAAACCACTTTCACTAGACAATATAATTCAGCCTGTGCCCATGGAAAGATCGTGGAAAGTGATATGATGCTCAGTAGCTGCCATTATTTGTTTTCCAACCAATTGGATTTAATTTTATTGAGATATTTTATAATGCGCTGGACAACAGTGCCCTCTTGTGTAAAAGCAAGCAACAACAAAAAAATCCACAGAAAATTAACTTTTGGAATTTCTTGATTTACCTTAAAATATAAATAGAATTTCATTTTGGCCAAGGATGTTAGAAATGGTTCTTCCACCACCACTGATAACATCGATCAGACTGGGTTTATGGAAGTAACATAATCTAGTATAGGCCATTCCTGGGTCACGAATGTCTGACTTTGAACACCCCATGCAGACGAATAGCATTGGGAGACAGGGGGATTGCCAGAGTTGGAGTTTCTGGCTGCTCCAGGGTTGAAGGCAATTTCTGCTGGGTGGACCGGGACACTTCATATCATATCATATCATATATATACAGCGCGGAAACAGGCCTTTTCGGCCCACCAAGTCCGCGCCGCCCAGCGATCCCCGTACATTAACACTATCCTACACCCACTAGGGACAATTTTTACATTTTTTACATTTACCCAGCCAATTAACCTACATACCTGTACGTCTTTGGAGTGTGGGAGGAAACCGAAGATCTCGGAGAAAACCCACGCAGGTCACGGGGAGAACGTACAAACTCCTTACAGTGCAGCACCCGTAGTCAGGATCGAACCTGAGTCTCCGGCGCTGCATTCGCTGTAAAGCAGCAACTCTACCGCTGCGCTACCGTGCCGCCCATACTTGCATGCATACTTCTGCATGCATCTTTTCTCCATCGGCCAACCCACTCCTGAGCCATGACAATCAGCAGCTGGATGAAGTCCAGCAGACGTGTGTGAAAAATAATTTCACTGTGCAGTGGCATATGTGGCAAATAAATGTGGCACTATTGAATTATTGAACGAGGATGGCAGCCACTCTGCCCACATCTGCTCACTCTCCTATCACAGCTGCTCCTGTGATTCTCCCCCACACAATATTTGTGTTCATTTCAGACTTATGAACAGTTCAGGATACCAACAGTTCTCACCAACAAAACAACGCCGTAACTTGGAGCCTTCCTCTGTCACACAAGTGTTTCATAAATGCGGGGAATGAAATCAGTATGACACCACCTACTGTTACATCATTCAGCATTTTTCTTCTACGGCTTAGAGGGACTTTCAACTTAAATATTTGTATCCGATTATATAACCTGAAATTATACATCATAATTGAATGCAAGGAAAACATTCAAGATAAGATACCAAACCTTTTCCCCGGACTAGAAGCATGAATTTGGAATACCTTATGGAGTATCTCAGATTCATATCTCTACTATGATGTTTGAATTAATTTTGAAATCATTAATCAAAAGGATAGTAACAAAAAGTATTTAATACAAGATATTAATGGTGGATAAATTAAGCATTAAAACAATTCCACATGTAGATGACAAAATGTATTAACAAAAAAAGTTTCATGAAATGATTAATCATTTTGCTCCCAGCCTCTGTCAGATGCTCATTCAGATGATATTTTCAGATGTACTGTTTTCAAGCATTTATGCCACTTGGTTTTCTAAAACAAGTGCACAGAGCTTCTCAGTGAAGATGTTTAACAGAAATACATGAGCCCTTGGCATTGCTCAGGAGCAAGATCATTTATTTCTCCTACCTCACTGGAGGCTTTTCCAGTCATTGTCTTTTCTCTTTACACGCTGAGTACATTTCTGTGTGTTTCCAGCACTTTCTCTCATTGTCATGGCTACCTCATTGATTCTACCAAAACATCCTGTTTTCATGTGCCTCCTTCAGATAAACATAAAAATGCCAATATATGTTTGGCTCAGAATATTCAACAGAAATATTACCTGTTTCTTCCAGAATTCATTATATTCTTAAAGTAATACCTCTTCAAATAAAATTAAAAGCCATATGTCCATGTGCAATAACAAAATAAGGAACGCCCTCCATTAATGATATACATAAATTAGACCAGGGTCGACACAAAATGCTGGAGTAACTCAGCAGGTCAGGCAGCATCTCTGGAGAGAAGGAATGGGTGGCATTTCGGGTCGAGACCCTTCTTCAGACTGATATCAGGGGAGGGGGCAGGACAAAGATAAGATGTAGTCGGAGACAAGGAGACTAGTGGGAGAACTGGGGAGGGGATAGAGAGGGAAAGCAGGGACTATATGCAGTTATTTTAGATAAGTAAATTAGAACAAGGTGAGTTCAAGTTAGAATTAACATAATTTAGATTGCTGACCTGACCAATTTTCTCTCTCCCACCTATGAGTCAAGTCAAGTCAATTTTATTTGTATAGCACATTTAAAAACAACCCATGTTGACCAAAGTGCTGTACATCAGTTCAGGTACTAAGAACGAACATACAATGGCACACAAACATAACAGCACATACATAAACAGTTCACAGCGCCCTCTCAGAGGGCCTCAAACGCGAGGGAGTAGAAATAGGTTTTGAGCCTGGACTTATGGAGGGGGCAGTTCTGATGGGGAGAGGCATGCTGTTCCACAGTCTAGGAGCTGCAACCACAAAAGCGCGGTCACCCCTGAGCTTAAGCCTAGACCACGGGATAGTCAGTAGCCCCAAGTCGGCCGACCTGAGGGACCTGGAGATAGAGTGGTGGGTTAGAAGATTTTTGATATGGGGGGGGCAAGCCCGTTTAGGGCTTTGTATGTGAATAGGAGGAGCTTGAAGTTGATTCTGTACTGTACTGGCAGCCAGTGGAGAGAGGCCAGAATACCAGAGATGGAACAACAAACCAACTGCTTTCAAACATTTGCAGAACTGAGCTAACTAACCAGTTACACACACCATCTCCAGGCTCTGGAGAAGATTAATGATTGTGGTTTTGCTACACCAAAACAGGCCATTGCCAAGGTTTATTTTCTCCTCCTTTCATAATCGACGGGTCAGGTCATCTGACATCTGGGAGTCAAGGTAGAAGAGAAGTGGGTCTGGATGGCCTGTGGTTATGACTGGAGAAACAGTACTGGTGCTGGAGGGACAGGGTGGTAGGGATATGTCTTGAAGTGGAGAGCTGCAGCAATTGAGAGGAGAGCAAAGGCGGATTCAGAATGCATTCGGACTAAGAGTGTGGCTATTAATTTTGTCCGTGAGGGAGAGAAAGGTAGAGGACAGGCATGAATTAGCTCCGCTAAGGGGAGCAAATGAATGGGAGATGCAGGTAGATTTGGGAGGAAAGCTTGTTGTTCCACAGAAAATAATTAGTCCTTGTTTGAGGCCAGATATAGTGTTATGGTCAGTTAGTCAGCAGATGGGAGAACTCAGTGGATGAGGCTTATGAAAGGAAAATGTTTAGATATGTAGATTTGGCAGCAGAAGTTGAGCAGAGAGGATGGAAAGCAAGTGTACATACGGCAGATGTGGATTGTAGAGGTTTCTTAGCGGAGAGCGAGGAATGTGCGGACATAGTTTGCGTCAGTCCGCAGAGGAGATGTCGGAGGCAGCAGGTGGATTTTGTGGATAAGAAACAGTGTCAGTTGGGGGTACAGAGGAAATGTATAATGCGAGGTGAGTGTATTCCTTCCGGTTTTATATGTGACTAGATCAAGTGGACCCGTTGGACCCAAACCTCTCCTCACCCCACTCACGCCCCCTCCTCACCCCCCCTTGTGCTTGAACAGAAACTTAAACTTTACATGGCATTTACCTCAGGGATATGCTATCTGACAAAGCATGAAACATGCCAACTTGCATGGGGGATAATCTTACATAATGTACTTCTGATGTGAAAATTGTGACTCATGTTTGAAATGATCAGTCATATTTCTGTGCAGATGCTATTATCACATCACTCCCAACCTAAATGTGTTTTCAATTATGTTGTAAGAAAATAAAAAGCCCAAAATGATTGAATTATTGGGAAGGAGAGCTCAGGGGTGGAATTTCTAGAGATCAGAGTTTAGAAACATAGAAACATAGAAAATAGGTGCAGGAGTAGGCCATTAGGCCCTTCGAGCCTGCACCGCCATTCAATATGATCATGGCTGATCATCCAGCTCAGTAGCCTGTACCTGCCTTCTCTCCATACCCCCTGATCCCTTTAGCAAAAAGGGCCACATCTAACTCCCTCTTAAATATAGCCAATGAACTGGCCTCAACTACCTTCTGTGGCAGAGAATTCCATAGACTCACCACTCTCTGTGTGAAGAAATGTCTTCTCATCTCGGTCCTAAAAGACTTCCCCCTTATCCTTAAGCTGTGACCCCTGGTTCTGGACTCCCCCAACATCGGGAACAATCTTCCCGCATCTAGCCTCTCCAACCTCTTAAGAATTTTATATGTTTCTATAAGATCCCCCCTCAGTCTTCTAAATTCCAGCGAGTACAAGCCCAGTCTATCCAGTCTTTCCTCATATGAAAGTCCCGCCATCCCAGGGATCAATCTGGTGAACCTTCTCTGTACTCCCTCTAAGGCAAGAACGTCTTTCCTCAGGTTAGGAGACCAAAACTGCACACAATACTCCAGGTGCGGTCTCACCAAGGCCCTGTACAACTGCAGCAGAACCTCCCTGCTCCTAAACTCAAATCCTCTTGCTATGAATGCCAACATACCATTCGCTTTCTTCACTGCCTACTGCACCTGCATGCTTGCTTTCAATGACTGGTGCACCATGACACCCAGGTCACGTTGCATCCCCCCTTCTCCCAATCGGTCACCATTCAGGTAATACTCTGCTTTCCTGTTCTTGCCGCCAAAGTGGATAACCTCACATTTATCCACATTATATTGCATCTGCCATGCATTTGCCCACTCGCCTAATCTATCCAAGTCACTCTGCAGCCTCCTAGCATCCTCCTCACAGCTAACACTGCCACCCAGCTTCGTGTCATCCGCAAACTTAGAGATGTTGCGTTCAATTCCCTCATCCAAATCATTAATATACACTGTAAATAACTGGGGTCCCAGCACTGAGCCTTGCGGTACCCCACTAGTCACTGCCTGCCATTCCGAAAAGGACCCGTTTATTCCTACTCTTTGTTTCCTGTCCGCCAACCAATTTTCTATCCACCTCAACACTGAACCCTCAATACCAGTTTAATGGTACTAAAACAGTGCAGAGCTTAAAATTATGACAGGCCAGAATTTGCGGAGCGGAGAGTGCAAAAAAGGGTTGCTGGACTAAAGTTAATGAAATAAGGGAATAAGAAAGCCATGAAAGAAATTTTAAAATAAGGATGATAACTTAAAATTGATTTCAATACAAAAAAGCGTTTTGTAGTTAAATCAAGCTTTGGAATTTAACCATTGTCACAAATATATTAATTATCTGGACCCTCTGGTAAATTAATCTAATTTTTATAAATCAACTCGCGTAGAAAAGAACCTGCAATTTAGTATAGTTTTAAACTGCAAGAGGGATTTCAAGAGGGATTTGGGAGCAAACCGAGAACAAAGTCTCAAGGTCGGACTTGGACCATGGCCGGAGAGGATGATTGAGTGTGGAGGATTGGTGAATCAGACTAAGTGTGCAAAATAAGGCAGCAGGCCTTGGTTGAATTTAAATTTATGGATGATGGAAGGTGGGAGGCCACCATGAGAACTTTGGAGTATTAACGTGCGTAAGTAACAAAGGCAAAGACATTGATGAGAGTTTCAGCTTTTGTATCTACCTTCGTAGCATTGACATATCTCATTTTGGAATGGAGGGAAGTTACCTATGGATTTCCAGAAGCATTACCTTTTTAATGTATATTAATGATTTGAGCAAGAAGGAAGGGGATTGATTTCCAAATTTGCAGATGACACATATCCTGTCAGCATTATGAATCTCCGAGAGATTTCAAAGATATATATTTAGGCTCGAGGAATGGGCATAAGTGTGGCGATTGGTGTTTTAATAATATTGTAAAGATAATAAATAAGTATTTTGGTCGGAGATATGAGAAAAAGCAATAAAAACAGAGCATTATCATAACGGGTATGAAAATAGAGCAGTCTGTAGGTACATGTGCATGGTTTATTGAACCTCACTGGGCATGTTGAGAAAGTGACTACAAATAGAGGCAGAGTACAAGAACAAGAAAGTCGAGTTAGGTCAAGTTGAGTTTATTGTCAAATACCCAAGTATGGTGAGACAGATATAATGACAAACGTGCTTGTGGCAGCATCACAGGTACCTAGGCAACACACAAAAACCATAAATTGTACATAAATGATAAATAAATTCTCCAAAAAGACTACGTAAAACAAAAACAAGACATTTGTGCACAGAAAAAGCAATTAGCAAACAAGTTCATTGCAATGCAAGAGTGTTCCTTTGCCAAGGTGGAATTAGGGTTGTGCAGTCAGTCATGCTTGTAGGAAAATAGCAGTTCCGAAACCTGGCGTTGAACTTCAGGCTTCTGTACCTCCTGCCCGACAACAGCAGCGGGTAGAGGGCATGACACGGATCAGAAAATGGCACCAGAGTGAGTACGTTTGCAGGCAGTGCAGGAAAAGTCATGTTTAAAAGTAACACTGAATCCACTGTGTCTAGAATATTATGCCCAGTCTGGACGCCACTCTTTTGGAAAAATGTGAACGTTGTACAGAATTTGCACAAGAGATTTACCTTAGTTAAGTTGGTTGTCAGGAAAATCTGTGTGGTTATTCTCCTTGAATTAAAGGAGGTTGTGATCCAATTTGGTAGATGTATTTAAAAACATGAAGAATATGCTCACAATGATGGAGGTGAAGAACATGAGGACTTAATGCAGGCAGATGATGGGGAAAATCAGAGGTGTGTTGAGAAAAAGGGAATTGATTACAAGGAAATAGGTTGTGTGTGGGGGGGGGGCTTTCACACATGAAAGACTATAGGTTACAAGGATATAAGTGGTGGAACAGGATTGATAGGAATGCTCTGAAAGCCAGCACGGACGTGATGGATGGAATGTCCTCTATGAATAGAATGAAAGTGATGAACAAAATAATCAAAGTGACATGAGGATATGTATTTTTACGTAGTAAGTGGTCAGGATCACTGGGCTGACAGGAGATGCAGATGCACTTGTTGTGTTCAAAAAGGAGCTAGGTAAATCACAGAAAGGAAGGGATTTTAAGGGTTATCGGGAGAGGGTAATGGAGTAAAACCAGGTGGATTGCTCTTCCACAGAGCTGGCAAAGACGTGGAGGAAGGAACTGTGGATGCTGGTTTACACCGTAGACACACAATGCTGGAGTAACTCAGCGAGACAGGCAACATCTCTGGAGAGAAGGAATGGATGACATTTCGGGTCAAGTCTGAAGAGGATCTCGACCCGAAACGTCACCCATTCCTTCTCTCCAGAGATGCTGCCTGTCCTGCTGAGTTACTCCAGCATTTTGTGCCTATCTTCGCTGGTAAGGACTTGATGGGTGAATGGCCTCTTGCTATGCTGAGACCATTCTGTGATTTGGTGCAACAACCGTTGCTTCCAAAGTTCAAAGGACATGTTTCCCTTTTGCTTCACTAATTTTGATGCAGCATGTTCCAAAATGTTTACATAAATTAACATCAAAATCATAGAACCAAATGGCAGCTATAGAGAAACATTACTCCAAAAGTATTCCATCCTCAATTCTAAATTACTTATTTAAAATGATCTAGTTGTTCAATTTTGAAGTCATAAATTTCAATTAATAGAATTATTCAAATATTTTTTATTACTGAAGCTAAGGAGTTATTAAAAATAGCTTGTAAACATAATTAGTGTTGCTTAAATAAGCCCCAACTTATTTACAATAAAACAAGACAAAGCTTGCCATGCAAAATCACAGAAATGCCAAACGTCCTTGCCTGAAACACAGCTCTGTTGCAGAAACAGCACTTTGTTGAATGCAGTATGAAACTCTGTACTCTAAATCAAATCAGGGGCTTGAAGATATTGGGCAGATATTTTTGGCCTTGTCTCCTAACCTGGAATCGCTGGCTGAGTGCAGAAAAACAATTTTGATGTTCCAAAACTCCTTTGCTGTATCTGTTAAATGACTATAAATAGTGGCATTTGAAATCTGGTCTTGTACATGTTGCCTGTGTTGAATTCACCTCAAAACAGTGTCAAGGAGATATCCTGGGAAGTGCTGTAAAATAAGGAAATACACAATAAATGGAAGGATACGAGAAAATGTACATGGAAAACAGATGGACCTTGGAGTATAACCCTCAAGGCAACAGGACTGGTCAACAAGGTAATTAAACAGGCATATGGGATGATTTCCTTTATTAACTGAGGAATATAATACAGAAGGGTTGTTCTGGTAGAGCTGCACACAACAGTAATGATTTAGATTTAGAGATACAGCGCGGAAACAGGCCCTTCGGCCCACCGAGTCGGCGCCGCCCAGCGATCCCCGCACATTTACACTCTCCTACACACACTAGGGACAATTTTTACATTTACCCAGTCAATTAACCTACATACCTGTACGTCTTTGGAGTGTGGGAGGAAACCGAAGATCTCGGAGAAAACCCACGCAGGTCACGGGGAGAACGTACAAACTCCGTACAGACGGCGCCCGTAGTCAGGATCGAACCTGAGTCTCCGGCGCTGCATTCGCTGTAAGGCAGCAACTCTACTGCTGCGCCACCGTGCCGCCCTAACACCAGGAGAAAACCTGGCTAATGAAATTTATGAGGGGCCATGTGAGGTCATGCACTTCGATAGAGGAATCAAAAGACAGATTATCATCTAAATCGGAAGAATGAAGTTCACAGGCATTGAGGTGTTCTCGTGCATGAATGACAAAAAATCAGCAGGCAGATGCAACAAGTGATTAAGAAGGCAAATGGCATTTTGGGCTTTGTTGTGAAAGGGTTGTAGTTTAAGATTAGGAAGGTGGAAGGTCTTGTTAAAATTAGTATTGGAGGAGGCCACTCCCGGGATAACATGCAGAGTTTCAATTCCCTTTCCAAAAAAGGACACAGCAACATCAGAGGCAATCTAAATACCGCTCCATTCCCAGACTGCACTTTGATAAATCTGATCACCTGGCTGTGCTTCTACTCCCAGCTTACAAGGAGAAACTGAAGCGGGATGTTCAGGAGCAGGAGATTGTGTGGTGCTATTCGAGGAAACAGATGAGACCGATGTGATTGCTTCGAGTCGGTGGACTGGCCCATATTCAAGGACCCTGCGGCTAACTTAGATGCTGTCACAGATGTCATCAGCAAGTGTGCAGAGGATTATGGACAAAATAAGGCGATACGTATGTTACAGAAACCATGGTATTTATTCACAAAATGCTGGAGTAACGTAGCAGGTCAGGCAGCATCTCAGGAGAGAAGGAATGGGTGACGTTTTGGGTCGAGACCCTTCGTCAGACTGTTGTCAGGGGGGCGGGACAAAGGACGGATATAGGTGGAGACAGGAAGACAGTGGGAGATCTGGGAAGGGGGAGGGGAAGAGAGGGACAGAGGAACTATCTAAAGTTGGAGAAGTCAATGTTCATACCGCTGGGCTGCAAGCTGCCCAGGCAGAATATGAGGTGCTGTTCATCCAATTTCCGGTGGGCCTCACTATGGCACTGGAGGAGGCCCATGACAGAAAGGTCAGACTGGGAGTGGGAGGGGGAGTTGAAGTGCTCAGCCACCGGGAGATCAGGTTGGTTAAGGCACACTGAGCATAGGTGTTGAGCGAAGTGATCGCCGAGCCTGCCTGACATCAGTCTGAAGAAGGGTCTGAACCCGAAACGTCACACATTCCTTCTCTCCTGAGATGCTGCCTGACCTGCTGAGTTACTCCAGCATTTTGTGAATAAATACCTTCGATTTGTACCAGCATCTGCAGTTATTTTCTTACACTTACAGAAACCATGGATGAACCACGAGGACCACCCCCGGATGAAGTCCAAATCTGCAGCATGCAAGTCCAATGATCCCGAGCTGTGTAAGAAATCTATCCACAACCTTCGCAAAGCCATGAACGATGCCAAGGGAGAATTCCAGACCAAGCTGGTGTCCAGTTATTGACACAGATACCCGCAGATTGTGGCAAAGCTTGCATGCGATAATCGGCTACAACCGTGAAGGCGGGCAGTATCGGTGGTAACAATGGGTCCCTCCCAGATAAACTCAATGCAATCTTTGCCCGCTTTGAACAGAAGGTCGGTGGAGTCACTCACCCCTCCAGTCTTGGGTGTGCCTGTACCAACAGTTACGATAACCAACATTAGTTCGGCCTTCCTGAGAGTGCACTGTAGGAAGCAACTAGTCCTCATGGAGTCCCGGCCATGTCCTCAGGACCTCCATGGATCAGCTGGCAGAGGTAGTCACAGACTTAACCCTCTCACTATCTGCTCCAAGAAGACCACGATCGTTCCAGTGCCAAAAAAAAGTAAGGGAGCATGCCTTTACGATGACCGTCAAGTGCTACAAGATTGGTCATGGCACACATGAACTCCAGCCTCCCAGCCAATCTAGATCCACTCAATTTGCTTACTGTCGTAACAGATCCACAACGTCATCTCCCAGACCCTAAGCTCAGCTCCAGAACACATAGACAACAGGGACTCTGACATCAGATTCCTCTTTATCGAATATAACCACCTCCCATCCAATCCCATCCAAACTCATCTCCAAACCCCTGGACCTCGGAATCAGCACCCTCTGCTGTCACTGGATCTCTAACTTTCTGACCCAAAGGATGCTTTCTCAGTGCCTCCTTTACCCCCTATATACTCATGAACGTTCAGCTAAATTGGCTTTAACTCCATCTGCAAGATTGCAGATGACACAGTGGTGGGCCAGATCACGAGCAATGACAAGACGGTGCACAGGAAGGATTTGGAGAATTTAGTAATATGGTGTCAGGACAAGAACCTCTCCCTCAATATCAGCACGATGAACAAGCTAGTTATTGTCTTCAGGAAGCATGTCCCAACCAAGCATCAATTGTGCCGAAATGGAAATTTTGCTCCTCATCATAATTGATTCCATAAAGTCTTTTACATCGTTTGGAGAGAGGTGACAGAGCCTTTTATTAGCATGCATTTTTTTAGTGCATCATTTCCAGTTTGAAATGGTTATTCAATTGGATACGAATGCATTGAGAACTAATCTGACTCAACGGTGACCTTTCTTTCTGTCGGACAAGCTTGCACTGTGCTATTGAACTTTAGAGACAAAATGGAACGAACCAAAGGGTAACTCAACAATTGCTTTCTACAATCTTTGAAAGGTGCTAATTAGAACTGAGCCAAACAAGGTTATTTTTTTCCCATCTGTAACCATGGTAATAGGCTTTGAATCATTTAGCAGAGTAAGAAGAACTCTTATTAGTAATCTATTATGTGAATCACAAAGAGGTGCAACCTCCAGTCTGTGGGTGAAATCAGTTACAGTTGGAGAGATAGTCAAAATGCTCTTTTTCAAAGCCAAGCAGATTCGATATTGCTGTTTCTGGATCCTGACAATATTGAATCATAAGAATTTACAATAGGAGGAAGCCATCTTGTTAGGACCAGTTGATAAAAAAAACTACCTGACATAATCCCAGTTTCCAGCATAGGTGACGGTTTCCAGAAGCAGGTGACGGCTTCTCTAATATATATCCAAGTGCTATTTTGATGTCAAAACAGTTCCTTCTGCCATCACCCTTTTAGGTCATGAATTCCAGATCCTGCCACCATCTGGATGACAAAAAATCTTTCCTCACCTCCTCCCTAATCGTTCTGTGATTTATTTTATATCCCTGCCCTCCGTTGTCTTGACAACTCAGGTGGACCCTATTTATCTAGGCCCTACTTAATTTGACAGAACTTAATTAAATCATCACCTAGCCACTTCTTGAAATGTGATTTGTACTGTCTAGTTTAGTTTAGTTAAGAGATACAGCGCGGAAACATGCTCGTCGGCCCACCGAGTCCGCGCCGACCAGCGATCCCTGCAACTGACATTATCCTGCACCCACGAGGGACAATTTACAATTATACCAAGCCAATTAACCCATAAACCCGGACATCTTTGGAATGTAGGAGGAAACCGAAGATCTCGGAGAAAACCCACGCATGACACAGGCAGAACGTACAAACTCTGTACAGATAAGCACCCATAGTCAGGATTGAACCCGGGTCTGGCGCTGTAAGGCAGCAACTCTACCGCTGCGCCACCATGCTGCCCTGCATTAGAATTTTTAAAAATAGGAACTGTCGTTGGGCACAAGGCACCTCAAGCTTGCCTAGCCATTCAGTATGGCTGATCTTACGTATATCTACTTCACTTCTGTGCTAGTTCCCCATAACCTCAGTTCTTTCATCTTTCAAATATCTATCTATCTCCACTTTAATTATGTTTAATGGTCAAACCTGCAGTATCGTCAGAGAAGAGAATTCCAGAGATTCACAACACACTGAGAGAAGAAATTTCTGTGCACCTCACACTTAAGTGACTGGCTCCTTATTTTGTAGCTATGCCCCTTTATTTGAGACTCTCCCTCTAAAGAAAAATTAAGTATCTACTCTGTCAGGCCCCTTAGGATTTATATGTTTGAATGTGGTTGCTCTCATCCTTCTAAATTCCAAGGAATAGAACCCAAGTAGTCTAGCCGCTCTTACGACAGCCTACTCATCCCAGGAATTTTGCCTCGTAAATCTCCTTGTAGAAACACAGAAGTGCAAATGCTGGTTAATACAGAATAAGACACAACATTTTGGTGTAACTCCGTAGGTCAGACAGCATCTCTGGAGAACATGGATAGATGCCATTTCAGGCAGCATCTCTGGAGAACATGGATAGGTGGCATTTCAGGCAGCACCTCTGGAGAATATGAATAGGTGCCATTTCAGGCTGGGACCTTTTTTCAGAAACATCACCAAGCCATGTCTTCCAGAGTTGCTGCCTGACCTACTGAGTTACTCCAGCACTTTGTGTCCTTTTGAAAGTCTCGTTTTTATGTTTAGGTCCACGATTGTCACATGTATCGAGGTACAGTGAAAAGCATGCTGTACAATCAAATCAGATAATACTTTACATAAATACAATCAAACCAAACTCCAGTACAATAGTTAGAGCAAAGGGTGCAGAAAATAGTTCTCAATATTGTAGACAAAGTCCAATGTTTGCAACGGGGTAAAGGTGACTTGGAAAGGACACTAGCATGTAGAGGAACCATTCATAACCCCAATAAAAGGGGGGAGGAAGCTGTTCCTGAGTTTAGTGGTACGTGTGGAAAAGTAGACTGCACAGTAATTATCACAAAACTATTTGTGGGAGCTTGCTATTGTGCGCCCCATTTTCTATGCTTCTGGAATGACAACATTTCAAAAGTACTTCACTAGTTCAGCAGTGCTATGGGACTTTGTGAGGTTGTGATTGGCTTGGTAAAAAACTCAAGACATTGTTTTCTTTTCAATTACTTTAGTACCAGGCTTAATAGCATCCCCACCCTTGTCAACAATGTATTGGACCTGGAGCCATTGGTGGACCTTCATCCCTTTTTCTTGATTTATTCTCTTTCTGTCACAATCCATAAAAGAATGTTTTTATTTTGACAGCAAACTCTTTAATTTAATTGAAATGGAATAGGTCATAATTTGCTAAGTAACATTACAGGCTATTAGATTGTTTAGCACCGTTTACTCTGCAATATCATGGTTGTGTCTAAATTAACCTTCGATCTACTGTCTCTTTTCACATCTTTTTTTAATCTCTCCTGGGTCTGTGTTAATTTTTCATTTTTGATCAGCGTGATGTGATTTTTATGAATGCTCATCAATTTCCTGTAAACCAATTAGATCAACTTCCCAAATTTAAAATCATAGTATGTACATCATCAGTGAGGACGAGCACAGTTATCAACTTCAGGTAACATGGTGGAGTTCATGCTCCAATCAGCATCAATGGCGCCAAAATAAAAATGAGTGACTGCTGCCAGTTTCTTGGCATAAATATTACCAACGAGCGGTCGTGGACTAACCACATTGATGCGACAGCCACGAAGGCACATCAATGTCTCTACTTCTTCAGGAGACTGAGGAAGTTTGGTGCAAATTGACTCTTACAAACTTCTTCAGATGCACCATTTGAAAGCATACAGTTGGGTTGCATCAGTTAGGTTTGGAACTTTGTGCCCAAGACTCCAAATTAATTTTAGAGAGTTTTGGATGTAGCCCAGATAATCGCACTGTCTTAGAAAAAGAAGCAACATAATGAAAAACTTGTCCCACCTTGTTCGTTCCTCCTCCTCGCTGCTCACGTCAGGAGGAAGATACAGAAACTTAAAAGCGCTCATCGCCAGACTCAGGAACAACTTCTCCCCCTCTAACTAAACATAGCACAAAAAGTAAGGAAATTTGTGTTTGGTAGATTATTTCTTTGTTGTAACAATGCTTCTTGGCAATAAATCTTATACCGTTGGAAAGCCTGTTTATTTCCCTTTTAAATGGTGCCACATTTGTAAGGAACATGCATTTGTGGGATGAGCAGCAGAGCTAAGTATGTGGGTTGCGCCCATGAAAAATCTGCCAAATCTTCTCTGCCAATGCCAAACAGCTTATTCTGCCATTGACTCTTGTTCGGTGTTGTTTGGTGGATTGGATGATTGAAGTCTGAAGAAACAAGACATATTGGCAATTTAACAATTTATTCATTTAATAAACAGGAGCCTCAGTAGCGTGTGGAAGAACCATACACAGCCACAACAGCCTGGCACCTCCTCCTCATGCTGGTCACCAGCCTGGTCACACACTGTTGTGGGATGGCATCCCATTCTTCAACCAGCATTTGTCGCAAGTCAGCCAACGTGGTTGTGTTGGTCACTCTGGCACGAACAGCACGCCCAAGCTGATCCCACAAGTGTTCAATGGGGTTGAGGTCAGGACTGCTGGCAGGCCATTCCATCCTCTCCACTCCCAAATTCTGGAGGTAGTTTCTGAGAAACCCTGCTCTGTGGGGGCGAGCATTGACATCTTGGAGGATAGAGTTCGGTCCCAGACTGTGGAGATATGGGATTGCCACTGGTTGCAGAATCTCATCTCGATATCTCTCTGCATTGAGATTGCCTCCAATGATGACAAGCATCGTGTTTCCTGTGAGGGAGATGCAGCCCCACACCATCACACTGCCTCCACCAAAAGATGTTACTCTATCGGTGCAGCAATCAGCATAGCGTTCTCCGCGTCTTCTCCACACTTTGACCCTATGATCCAACTGCCGTAAGCAGAATCTGGACTCATCGCTGAACATAACGTTCCTCCACATGTTCAGGTTCCAGTGCACGTGTTGCCGACACCAGCGCAAACGGGCCTGACAGTGAAGGGCAGACATGGCAGGCATCCTGGCAGCCCTATGAGACCGGAGATCGGCTGCGTGCAGTCTGTTCCGAATTGTCTGGGCAGAGAGCCGTCGGCCATATCGTCCTGCAAACCTTGACTGCAAATCTGTAGAAGACAACCTACGGTTCCTAAGTGCTGACAGGGTGAGGAAACGGTCTTCTTCGGGTGTCGTCTATTTGGGACGCCCACTTCGCGGCCTGTCTCTGACATCCCCCGTTATATGGAACTTGGCCTTCACTTTGGAGATGGTACTAGGGCTCACTCCAAATAATGCCGCAACTTGGTTTTGCGGAACACCAGCTTGAAGTTGCCCTATCGCACGGGCCCTATCCAGATCAGTCAAACGTGGCATGCCGATTCTTGGAGCAGACACCTACTGACCACTGTAGCAGGGCCCATGCTCACAGATGCTGCCAATCAGGTGCCAATCAGGCACCTGATTGTCAGCACCTGGGGGTACCAGAAGCTCAAAACAAGAGTCAATAGCAACAGCAGAATAAGCTGTTTGGCATTGGCAGAGAAGATTTGGCAAATTTTTCATGGGCGCAACCCATATACTCAGCTCTGCTGCTCATCCCACAAATGCATGTTCCTTACAAATGTGGCACCATTTAAAAGGGAAATAAACAGGCTTTCCAACGGTATAAGATTTATTGCCAAGAAGCATTGGGCGGCGCGGACTCGGTGGGCCGAAGGGCCTGTTTCCGTGCTGTATCTCTAAATCTAAAATCTAAATCTAAATCATGCTGGTTTATACAGAAGATAGACACCAAATACAGGTGTAATTCAGCAGATCAGGCAGCATCACTGGAGAAAAAGAATAGGGTGACATTTTGAGTCAGAATCCTTCTTCAGACGGTCAGAGGGAGAATGCATAACTTTCTCTCAGATTGCAAGAGAGGTCAGGATTGAACCTAAGTCGCTGGAGCTGACCGAAAACAACCCAGGTTCTATCCTAACAACTGTAATAATAAAATCTGGATGAAATAGGAGTGTTGATGTGTTATGTGTACTGGATATGAATCAAAACAATAACATTGTTACATGCTGCAGCTTTATAGGCACATAAAATGTTCATTGTTCTGGGTCAATTAAAGGACACTGAAGGATATATCATCAATGGTAGGATTTCTTTTTAAAATCTGGAAGTGAAGATATTTAGAGTTAAATGGAGTTATAGCTGTCCAGGGACAAAATAAAAATGACATCTTGGTCTACATACAAAGTGCCCTCCATAATGTTTGGGACAAAGACCCATCATTTATTTGCCTTTGTACTCCACAATTTGAGATTTGTAATAGCAAAAATCACATGTGGTTAAAGTGCACATTGTCAAATTTTATTAAAGGGTATTTTTATAATAATAATAATAATAATAATACATTTTATTTATATAGCGCTTTTCATATACTCAAAGACGCTTTACAGAGATTTTGAGAACATAGGGAAATTAATAAATAGATAAATAAGTAAATAAATAAATGAACAGAGAAAGGAGACAGTAGGTGAGGTGACCTTCAGTGGTTGAAGGCAGTACTGAACAGGTGAGACTTCAGCGATGTTTTGAATGTGGTGAGTGTGGGGGAGTCTCTAACGGTTTGGGGTAATGAGTTCCATAGGGTGGGAGCAGCGATGGAGAAAGCCCTGTCCCCCCAGGATCTGAGTTTAGTCCGGATGTGGGGGGATAGGAGATTGGCAGCGGCAGAGCGGAGGGTGCAGGTGGGAGTGTGCCTGTGGAGGAGGTCGGTCAGGTAGGATGGGGCCAGGTTATGGAGGGCTTTGTAGGTTATGAGGAGGATTTTGTACTGGATTCTCTGGGGGATGGGGAGCCAGTGGAGTTTATAAAGGACGGGGGTGATATGGTCACGGATCGAGGTGTGTGTGAGTAGACGGGCAGCGGAGTTTTGAATGTATTGAAGTTTATTGATGATTTTTGATGATGATTTATACATTTTGGTTTCACCATGTAGAAATTACGGCTGTTTCTACATAGTCCCCCCATTTCAGGCACCATAATGTTTGGCTTCACAGGTGTTTGCAATTGCTCAGGTGTGTTTAAATGTCTCCTTCATGCAGGTATAAGAGAGCTCTCCAGTCTTTCCATCACCTTTGGAAACTTTTATTGCTGTTTATCAACATGAGTACCAAAGTTGTGCCAATGAAGTCATTATGAGACTGAGAAACAAGAATAAAACTGTTAGAAACATCAGCCAAACCTCAGGCTTACCAAAATCAACTGTTTGGAACATCATTAAGAAGAAAGAGGGCACATGAGCTAACTAATCGCAAAGGGAATGGCAGGCCAAGGAAGACCTCCACAGTTGATGACAGAAGAATTCTCTCTATAATAAAGAAAAGTCCCCAAACACCTGTCCGACAGATCAAAAACACTCTTCAGGTGTGGATTTGTCAATGACCACTGTCCGAAGAAGACTTCATGAACAGAAATAAAGAGGCTACACAGCAAGATGCAAACCACTGGTTTGCTGCAAAAATAGGGTGGCCAGGTTACAGTTTGCCAAGAAGTACTTAAAAGAGTAACCACAGTTCTGGAAAAAGGTCTTATGGACAGATGAGACGAAGATTAACTTGTATCAGAGTGATGGAAAGAGCAAAGTATGGAGGAGAAAAGGAATTGCCCAAGATCCAAAGCATACCACCTCATCTGTGAAACACGGTGGTGGGGGTGTTATGGCCTGGGTATGTATGGTTGCTGAAGGAACTGGCTCACTTATCTTCATTGATGGTATGACTGCTGATGGCAGTAGCATAATGAATTCTGAAGTGTATAGACACATCCTATCTGCTCAAGTTCAAGCAAATGCCTCAAAACTCATTGGCCGGTGGTTCATTCTACAGCAAGACAATGATCCCAAACATACTGCTAAAGCAACAAAGGAGCTTTTCAAAGCTAAAAAATGGTCAATTCTTGACTGGCCAAGTCAATCACCCGATCTGAACCCAATTGAGCATGTCTTTTATATGCTGAAGAGAAAACTGAAAGGGACAAGCCCTCAAAACAAGCATAAGCTAAAGATGGCTGCAATATAGGCCTGGCAGAGCACCACCAGAGAAGACCCCCAGCAAATGGTGATGTCCATGAATCGCAGACTTCAAGCAGTCATTGCATGCAAAGGATGTGCAACAAAATACTAAACATGACTACTTTCATTTACATGACATTGCTGTGTCCCAAACATTATGGTGCCCTGAAATGGGGGGGACTATGTATAAACACTGCTGTAATTTCTACATGGTGAAACCAAAATTAAAAAAAAGGCCTTTATTACAATCTGACAATGTGCACTTTAACCACATGTGATTTTTTCTATTACAAATCTCAAATTGTGGAGTACAGAGGCAAATAAATAAATGATGGGTCTTTGTCCCAAACATTATGGAGGGTACTATCGATGCAGTGAACATAAGGGGAGTCAGGGGAGAGGGAGAAAAGAGGTATGGAATGGGTAAAGTGTGAAAAAGGACAGTTCAAAGCAGACGTTGTTTGAGGAAATGTAGAATGGTTCATTGTTGGCTGAGCTGAGGGGAAGGTGACGACGAGGCACACAAACAGTAAAACTAATCAGGAGGACAGTTAAACTAGTCAGGGAAGCAGGTGGGGTGGGATGGAGAGTGAGGGAAAGCAAGGGTTACTTGAAGTTGGAGAAGTCAATGTTCATACCGCTGGGGTGTGAGCTGCCCAAGAGAAATATGAGGTGCTGGTCCTCCAATTTGCGTTTGGCATCACCCTGTCTGATAATGGAGGAGGTCCAGGACGGAAAGGTAAGTGTGGGAGTGGGAGGGGGAATGGGAGGGGAAAAGGGGGAATGGGAGGGGAAAAGGGGGAATGGGAGGGGGGAGGGGGACTGGGAGGGGGAGAGGGAATGGGAGGGGGAGTGGGAATGGGAGGGGGAGAGGGAATGGGAATGGGAGGGGGAGAGGGAATGGGAGGGGGAGTGGGAATGGGAACAGTTAAAGTGTTTGGCGACCGGGAGATCAGGTTGGCCCAGGCGCACTTAGCGGAGGTGGGACTATCCAACCATGTTGGTTTCGCGAATGAAGCTTCCACTTCCGCCGCCCGCCCGGGACCGGAAGTGCTCCGCGCGCAGTGCTCATCGGGAGCTGTAGTTCCCATCACCATCCAATCAGCCACCGCCGTGAGGAGACAATGGGCTGCAGCCCGCGAGCAATGGGGCGGTGAGGATCCCCACCGAGGCGCCGCACCCACACAGGGACACACACCCACCCGCGCACCCCCCCACACAGGCGGACTGGACCGGACCGGACCGGGCACCGCACGCAACTGGTAGGAGCCGCGCACGGTCTGGCTATGCCCGTGTGTCTCGAAGTGGATCCGCTTGAGTGTGTCTCTGTGAATGTCTATCTAAGTGTATGTGCCTGAGTGTGTGTGTCTGTCTGAGAGTTTGTGTGTGTCTGTGAGTGTGGGGCTGTGTGAGGGTGTCTCGAGAGTGAGTGTGGCCTGTGAGTGTGTCTGTCTGTGAGTGTGTATGCTTGTGAGTGCGTGTGCCTGTGCGTGAGTGTGTGTGTGTCTGTCTCTGACTGAGTGTGTATGTGTCTGTCTCTGTGTGTCTGAGTGTGTCTGCCTCTGACTGAGTGTGTGTCTGAGTATCTGTATGCGAGTGTCTGTCTGCGTGTGAGTGTGTGTGTCTGAGTGTGTGTTTGTCTGTGTCTGAGTGTGTGTGGACCTGTGTGTGTGTTTGTCTGAGTGTGTGTGGACCTGTGTGTGTGTTTGTCTGTGTCTGAGTGTGTGTGGACCTGTGTGTGTGTTTGTCTGAGTGTGTGTGGACCTGTGTGTGTGTTTGTCTGAGTGTGTGTGGACCTGTGTGTGTGTTTGTCTGTGTCTGAGTGTGTGTGGACCTGTGTCTGTGTCTGAGTGTGTGTGGACCTGTGTGTGTGTTTGTCTGAGTGTGTGTGGACCTGTGTGTGTTTGTCTGTGTCTGAGTGTGTGTGGACCTGTGTGTCTGAGTGTGAGTGTGTGCTGTGACATAGTTGTCCGGGGAGGTGCCAGGCGGTTGCGATTGCAGTGAGGGAGGGAGGGAGGCGGTTGGCGGTTGCTCCACCTCCGCCATGTCATGACCTGATGAACACGCGAGGAATGAAATTAAAATTCCGTAAAGGAGAACGAGTTCTCTGCTTCGAGCCGGACCCGACTAAAGCCAAGGTTTTATATGACGCCAAGGTAGGGAGGGGCCCGGCTGGGTGGCGGGACCGCCCGGGGGAGGCTGGCTGGCAGCCGGGGGGAGGCCAGGCCCGACAGTGGGGAGAAGGCCAGGCCCGACAGTGGGGGAAGGGGGGCAGTGGGGGAAGGCCAAGCCCGACAGTGGGGGAAGGCCAGGCCCGACAGTGGGGGAAGGGGGGCAGTGGGGGAAGGCCATGCCCGACAGTGGGGGGAGGCCAGGCCCGACAGTGGGGGAAGGCCAGGCCCGACAGTGGGGGAAGGCCAGGCCCGACAGTGGGGGGAGGCCAAGCCCGACAGTGGGGGAAGGCCAGGCCCGACAGTGGGGGAAGGCCAGGCCCGACAGTGGGGGAAGGCCAGGCCCGACAGTGGGGGAAGGCCAGGCCGGGCAGTGGGGGAAGGCCAGGCCCGACAGTGGGGGCAGGCCAGGCCCGACAGTGGGGGAAGGCCAGGCCCGACAGTGGGGGAAGGCCGGGCAGTGGGGGAAAGCCAGGCCCGACAGTGGGGGAAGGCTAAGCCCGACAGTGGGGGAAGGCCAGGCCCGACAGTGGGGGAAGGGGGGCAGTGGGGGAAGGCCAGGCCCGACAGTGGGGGAAGGCCAGGCCCGACAGTGGGGGAAGGCCAGGCCCGACAGTGGGGGAAGGAGGACAGGCCCGACAGTGGGGGAAGGAGGACAGGCCGGCAGTGGGGGAAGGAGGACAGGCCCGACAGTGGGGGAAGGAGGACAGGCCGGCAGTGGGGGAAGGAGGACAGGCCCGACAGTGGGGGAAGGATGACAGGCCCGACAGTGGGGGAAGGAGGGCAGGCCCGACAGTGGGGGAAGGAGGACAGGCCCGACAGTGGGGGAAGGAGGGCAGGCCCGACAGTGGGGGAAGGAGGACAGGCCCGACAGTGGGGGAAGGAGGGCAGGCCCGACAGTGGGGGAAGGAGGACAGGCCCGACAGTGGGGGAAGGAGGACAGTGGGGGGAGGCCAGGCCCGAAAGTGGGGGAGGAGGCCGGGCCCGACAGTGGGGGAAGGAGGCCAGGCCCGACAGTGGGAAGGAGGCCAGGCCCGACAATGGGGAAAGGCCAGGCCCGACAGTGGGAGAAGGCCAGGCCCGACAGTGGGGGAAGGGGGGCAGTGGGGGAAGGCCAGGCCCGACAGTGGGGGAAGGCCAAGCCCGACAGTGGGGGAAGGCCAGGCCCGACAGTGGGGGGAGGCCAGGCCCGACAGTGGGGGAAGGCCAGGCCCGACAGTGGGGGAAGGCCAGGCCCGACAGTGGGGGAAGGCCAGGCCCGACAGTGGGGGGAGGCCAGGCCCGACAGTGGGGGAAGGCCAGGCCCGACAGTGGGGGAAGGCCAGGCCCGACAGAAGGGGAAGGCCAGGCCCGACAGTGGGGGAAGGCCAGGCCCGACAGTGGGGGAAGGGGGGCCCGACAGTGGGGGAAAGGGGAGCAGTGGGGGAAGGGGGGGCAGGCCCGACAGTGGGGGAAGGCGGACAGGCCCGACAGTGGGGGAAGGAGGACAGGCCCGACAGTGGGGGAAGGAGGACAGGCCGGCAGTGGGGGAAGGAGGACAGGCCCGACAGTGGGGGAAGGATGACAGGCCCGACAGTGGGGGAAGGAGGGCAGGCCCGACAGTGGGGGAAGGAGGACAGGCCCGACAGTGGGGGAAGGAGGGCAGGCCCGACAGTGGGGGAAGGAGGACAGGCCCGACAGTGGGGGAAGGAGGGCAGGCCCGACAGTGGGGGAAGGAGGGCAGGCCCGACAGTGGGGGAAGGAGGACAGGCCCGACAGTGGGGGAAGGAGGGCAGGCCCGACAGTGGGGGAAGGAGGACAGGCCCGACAGTGGGGGAAGGAGGACAGTGGGGGGAGGCCAGGCCCGAAAGTGGGGGAGGAGGCCGGGCCCGACAGTGGGGGAAGGAGGCCAGGCCCGACAGTGGGAAGGAGGCCAGGCCCGACAATGGGGAAAGGCCAGGCCCGACAGTGGGAGAAGGCCAGGCCCGACAGTGGGGGAAGGCCAGGCCCGACAGTGGGGAAAGGCCAGGCCCGACAGTGGGAGAAGGCCAGGCCCGACAGTGGGGGAAGGCCAGGCCCGACAGTGGGGAAGGAGTCCAGGCCCGACAGTGGGGACGGCCAGGCCCGACAGTGGGGGAAGGCCAGGCCCGACAGTGGGGGAAGGAGGCCAGGCCCGACAGTGGGAAGGAGGCCAGGCCGGACAATTGGGAAGGAGGCCAGGCCGGACAATGGGGAAAGGCCAGGCCCGACAGTGGGAGAAGGCCAGGCCCGACAGTGGGGGAAGGCCAGGCCCGACAGTGGGGGAAGGGGGGCAGTGGGGGAAGGCCAGGCCCGACAGTGGGGGAAGGCCAAGCCCGACAGTGGGGGAAGGCCAGGCCCGACAGTGGGGGGAGGCCAGGCCCGACAGTGGGGGAAGGCCAGGCCCGACAGTGGGGGAAGGCCAGGCCCGACAGTGGGGGGAGGCCAGGCCCGACAGTGGGGGAAGGCCAGGCCCGACAGTGGGGGAAGGCCAGGCCCGACAGAAGGGGAAGGCCAGGCCCGACAGTGGGGGAAGGCCAGGCCCGACAGTGGGGGAAGGGGGGCAGTGGGGGAAGGCCAGGCCCGACAGTGGGGGAAAGGGGAGCAGTGGGGGAAGGGGGGGCAGGCCCGACAGTGGGGGAAGGCGGACAGGCCCGACAGTGGGGGAAGGAGGACAGGCCCGACAGTGGGGGAAGGAGGACAGGCCGGCAGTGGGGGAAGGAGGACAGGCCCGACAGTGGGGGAAGGATGACAGGCCCGACAGTGGGGGAAGGAGGGCAGGCCCGACAGTGGGGGAAGGAGGACAGGCCCGACAGTGGGGGAAGGAGGGCAGGCCCGACAGTGGGGGAAGGAGGACAGGCCCGACAGTGGGGGAAGGAGGGCAGGCCCGACAGTGGGGGAAGGGGGACAGGCCCGACAGTGGGGGAAGGAGGGCAGGCCCGACAGTGGGGGAAGGAGGACAGGCCCGACAGTGGGGGAAGGAGGACAGTGGGGGGAGGCCAGGCCCGAAAGTGGGGGAGGAGGCCGGGCCCGACAGTGGGGGAAGGAGGCCAGGCCCGACAGTGGGAAGGAGGCCAGGCCCGACAATGGGGAAAGGCCAGGCCCGACAGTGGGAGAAGGCCAGGCCCGACAGTGGGGGAAGGCCAGGCCCGACAGTGGGGAAAGGCCAGGCCCGACAGTGGGAGAAGGCCAGGCCCGACAGTGGGGGAAGGCCAGGCCCGACAGTGGGGAAGGAGTCCAGGCCCGACAGTGGGGACGGCCAGGCCCGACAGTGGGGGAAGGCCAGGCCCGACAGTGGGGGAAGGAGTCCAGGCCCGACAGTGGGGGAAGGAGGCCAGGCCCGACAGTGGGGGCAGACCAGGCCCGACAGAGGGGGAAGGAGGCTAGGCCCGAGCCTGGGAGAGGGTCGCCAGACAGGCCCAGGGAGGGAGGGAATGTTCTGTGGTGATATCTCGGGTGATGCAGGCAGATATTCCTGGGATGAAGTGGTGTTAGGGGAGGCGGGAGTGCGGCCACCCAGACAGAGGGTGGGGGTGGCAGCCATCGCCCACTCTACCAAGTCCAAGCGTTTGAAAAGTTTCTCCTCCGTAGCTCTCTATCTAATCAAGTGCCGGCTGAACGGGTGGCAGGGTCCAGACTGCAGTTGTGATGCTGGAGATGAGAGACAGGGGTACAGATCTTCACTGCTGGGTGTTTCAGGTGGGGGAGGCTGGGGTTGGACAAGCCAGCCATGACATGTCACAGCACCATTGGCAGATGACACTGCTGCTCCCTTTTCCTCATGATGTTGGCCGGTCCAAGTGATGGATCCAGACAACTTCAGACTGGAGGGCGCAACATTCCAACTGTGAATATTTGCGAAGAAGGCAGCTCCTGGTGCGTCCCGGAGAGCAATGTGCAGCCGTGCTGGAGCCAACCCGCCGAGAAAGCCTGGACTGAGGAACAAGGACGGGCCTGCCCTGGCAGCCGGGCGAGGAGGTGTGTGTCGTCGAGTGAGGAAGGCAGCCGACCGAGGACAGGACACGGGATTCCCGGCCGTCGGTCGAGGGCGCGCCGCCGAGAACAGAGGGACCCGGTGTGGGGGTCCACCAAGATCAAGTATAGACCCGGCATACGGGTCCACCAAGACCAAGGATAGACCCAGCATGGGGGTCCACCAAGATCAAGGATAGACCCGGCATACGGGTCCACCAAGATCAAGGATAGACCCGGTGTGGGGGTCCACCAAGATCAAGGATAGACCCGGCATACGGGTCCACCAAGATCAAGGATTGACCCGGTGTGGGGGTCCACCAAGAGCAAGGATTAACCCGTTGTGGGGTTCCACCAAGATCAAGGATAGACCCAGCATGGGTGTCCACCAAGATCAAGGATAGACCCTGTGTGTGTGTGGGGGGGTGGGGTTGCTGAGAACAAAGATGGACTGGGGGGGGGGGGTGGAGACGGAAGAGGGACCATCGGGATGACATTGAATACTTTTGTCACTTTGTTGGCGCCCTTTAGGGGGGGCGTCTCTGCATGCTTTTATATTGTATGCAAAACAAAGAATTTCTCTGCACCAAGTACATGTGACAATAAAGTATCAATCTATAAAGCAATTTTGACTTTAAAAAGTCCTCAATCTTATTTTATCCTATGCAGCTCCTGGCAATATGTTGCCACACAGATTGGTGAGGATCCTTCAGTAGATTGTCGAGATCGATTTGGTGGCAACTCAAGTAGAGGAGGAGGAGGGAATTATTTGAAGATGGCGAATGCAATGATCTTGCACATTGGAATCTCCAACTTCAAGTAATACCCCTTCCCCCATCCTTGTGCTCCTGATCTCCTGGTGCTCCCCCTAAACCCCCACCCATCACCCTGCCCCTTTCCCCTCCTTCATATGCTCATCTTCCATCCCGAAGCCCCCCAGTTCCATTTTATTCTTCCTCCACCTGTCCCCTCACTCCAGCTTTGCATTTCACAACTTCTCTCCTTATCTGACACCCAGTTGCCTCATTTTCTCCTCTCACCATTGTTACTTCACCCAGCTAACAATCAACCCCCCCTCCCTCCTCAAGCATCAACTTGAAAATATGTCTTATTGTGGATCATTAATATTGGAGGAAAGAGTTGTATGCTAGAAATCTTTGATTCCTGCTTATTGAGCATAAGGCCCATTCTTTGCATGTGCTTAAATAAACACATTCAAGATGACTTGGAGCTTGTGCTCCAGTCATGCATGCACAAGGATCCTAAGTATAGCATCTCATTGAAGTTGGGGTGATTTTTGTTTCTGGAATAGGTTGAACAATCTCCTTTGTGTAGGTTAATTCCATTTCAGCAAAAGGTCGAAGGATACATGGTGCAACTTTACAGCGAGAAATGTCAAAATTATTGGGGTGTGTAGATGGAATCTGGCTAAAAGCGTGTCTGTAGTTGGATCGGCAGTGTTGAGGATCATTGGTTAAGATTGCAGCTCGTATGTTGTAATCTTGGAGACAAAACATGGTGATGAATTTCTTGGACAATTGTGTTTGTGAAAGATGCTCTACCTCTTCCTCTATTGATAAAGTCAGATTTTCCTGACGTTAGTAAATATTGGTTGATTTTGTTCCCTGTATTTCTTTTAGAATCGGTGAGTAGTGAATATTGTGCTTGGAAAATGTAATCCATGTTGATTTGGGGTGCAGATCAAGGGCTACAGGGATGAGGAAGATTGCTTTAATCGGCAGCTCCAGTACTTGGAGCTGCAAAAGCAAAATGGTAGAAATAGCTAATTTGGCAGCATCTGCATGGAGGGAGAAATAGTTAAAGTTTCAGGGTATACCCCTACATTAGAGCTACAACGATGAACAGTCAGTGAGCGAGAATAAAGAACTATTTCTCTCCAGTGAAACTGGTTGAGTATTTATACCTATTTCTAATTTTAGCTGCAATGGTTCTGAGCTCTGAATTCTCTCCCCCAATCTTTCTGGTCTACCTTTCTCGTGATTAGGCAATCAATAACTGATATTTCTTTCTGTGGCTTAGTTTTTAAAAATTATATCTATTGTTCATACTCATCCTAACCACCTTGTAATGTTTGCTTCAATAAAGGCCCTACAGATATAAAAGTCATTGTTTGCTTTTTGATACAGTGAAAATGTTGGATCACAGCAAGCCTCCTTACTTACTCTTCTCTGGGGGGGCAAAATTTACAAGTGCTGTAAGCATCACCTAGACATCATCCAATATTTGACCATTTATCTTTTATACCTTTGAGTTTCATCGTGGACTAGATAAGCACCATGGTATTAACAACCTCTTTTAAATTGATGTTGATTCCAGGTAATCCCATTCCCAGTCTGACCTTTCTGTCATGGGCCTCCTCCAGTGCCATAGAGAGGCCCACCGGAAATTGGAGGAACAGCACCTCGTATTTCGCCTGGGCAGTTTGCAGCCCAGTGGTATGAACATCGACTTCTCCAACTTTAGATAGTTCCTCTGTCCCTCTCTTCCCCTCCTCCTTCCCAGATCTCCCTCTATCTTCCTGTCTCCACCTATTTCCTTCCTATGTCCCGCCCCCCCTGACATCGGTCTGAAGAAGGGTCTCGACCCGAAACGTCACCCATTCCTTCTCTCCCGAGATGCTGCCTGACCTGCTGAGTTACTCCAGCATTTTGTGAATAAAATCCTACTTCAACAGTTGCTGAATTATACTATCCATAATATTCGGAACGAGGGTCGATTGCATTTAAGCTAATGATATGCAAAGTCGCCTTTTTTGAAAGCAAGTTATATAAAATTTCGAAACCCTCTTTTAAAAAAAAAAAAATGGTTTTGAAGATGGGTGTTTCTTGATTGGATTGGTTCTCATAGTCATCCTGTAGTGTTTTGGTGAATAACTTGTTTTTAAACTGCATTATTGCAAAATTATTTTATCATCAATTTTCAATTATCTGCTTCTTCTCTTTGTAAATAGGCTTGTGATATGATTTAAACATTGCAATTATTTATGTTGACACAAGAAAGGGCAGGTGCTGGAATCTTGATCAAAACACAAAGTACTGGAGGAAGTGGGCAAGTCAGGCAACAGTTATGGAGGAAATGAACAGGTGATGTTTCAGATCAGGACCCTTATTCAGACTGAGACTGGTGGTAGTAGCAGCGGGGTGGAAACTGGAAAAGATAGGTGGGGAGCTGGACAAAGTCTGACAAGTGATAGGTGGATACAGTTAAGGAAAAAGAAGTGTCAGATAAGTAGACGAGGAGGAGGGAATGACTTGAAGATAGTGAATGCAATGTTCTTGCACATCAGAATTTCCAACTCCCCTCCCCGTTCTTGCGCTCCAGATCTCCACCCAGTGCTCTCCTTAAACCACCCTCCATCACCCTGCCTCCTACACCTCCTTCATATGCTCATCATCCATCCCTAAGCCCCCCAATTCCATTTTATTTTCCCCCATCTGTCCCTCCAGCTTTGCATTTCTCAGCTTCTCTCCTTATCTGACACCCAGTTGCCTCCTTTTCTCCTCCAACCATTGTCACCTCACCCAGCAACCCATCACTCCCCCACCCCCCTTTCCTCCTCCCACCAGCATCACTTGCCATGCTTTGTCTTCACTCTACCTCTCTTCCAGCTTTCATTCCCCGACAGTCGAACGAAAGGTCCTGACCCCAAATGTCACCTGGACATTCACTTTCCAGATGCTGTCTGACCTGCTGAATTCCTCCAGCACTGTGTTTTAATTAGTTATTTACGCTGTTGGATGCTTGTCATTTAACAGTTTTAATGTGGTCCACACCTGCCAGCAGAATTTGTACTTAAATTAAGGCAAAGTTCTTTTTAAACTATTGTTCCAGTATTACTTGAGGGGATATTGTGACATTTTCTTCTGTTCTTTAGTTTCTTTGTTGATTCATTTGTATACTGTTATTTCTTTTTGGACTTCCCTTAAAACTTTGATTAAAGAAGTATCCAACCACTTGGTCTTTGAAAATTGAAATCTAAAAAACATAGCATGGATTATCAGAAGATAAAATCCACAACTTAACATTTCAGCTTTTATTAAAATATTTTTAAAAATGGAGGAATGGTCATGATGTAGCTGCAGGAGTTTTATCCACTTGTTTTTAGAATTTAAAAAAATGTTTGCTCTATAAAATAATTCCACTTTTTGATTATTTTCTAATTTACAGATTGTGGATGTTGAAGTTAGTAGAGATGAGAAAGACCGAAAAATCCCAGAATATCTGATTCATTTTAATGGTTGGAACAGAAGGTAAGAATTTTTTTTTTGTATTTTCAAACGAAAACCTTGTCATCTGTTTGTGAATGCGTAAATTGCTCTGGCTAGTTTGGCCCGTCTTTTAAAAAAATAAAGCAATAGCACATGATAAATCTGAAATGGAATATAGCAAACATGGAGTTGCAGGGATTAAACATGCCACAGTGGTGTAAAATGTTCATGTCACTTTCTCACCGAATGGCAGAGATATGATGGTTTGACACAAGAAAATGAGAGCAGGATAAAGCCATAAGGCCCCTCTACTCTGCTCCGAAGTTCAATATGGTCATGACTGATCATCAATATTTTGACATCAATCCTTTCAAGCTCCTTCGCAATCTTGTACGATTAAATAAGGTCACCTCCCGACATCTGAACTCCAACAAAGCTTCTTAATTCCTAAACTCTGTCTTTGTAGGAAAATCCTAAGCCCCAGAATGAATCTAGTGGATTTTGTTTTGGCCTGCCTCAAATTCTACAATGTTCATTTTTTTAGATAAGTGTCAAAACTGTGCACACTGTTCCAGGTTTGGCTTCATCAATGCCATAATTGCAATAAAACCTCCCTTTTAGTATATTCAGTTCTCTTTGTATGAAAAAACAAAATACCATTTGCCTTTTTAACTATTAGACTTGCCTGCTAAAATTGTGATTCATGCACCCGAACATCTAGATCTCCCAAAGCTTTACTTATTTGCATTTTATCACAATTTTATCACTCACCCTTCTACCTTTCTTCATATAGGTAAAGTTAGAAACCTTGAATTCCACTCCTTCCTCCAAGTTGTGAATGAAATCAGTGAATATCTGAGGCCCAAGATTCGATTGCTGGGGTTCATCCCTTCCAACCTAAAAAATCACCATTTATTTCACCTTTTTAATTTATGTGTGACAACCTGTTTAAAAAAAAAATATCCATCCTAATATGTTCTTCTTTCCCCTCAACTCTTAGCTTATGTACCAGCCTCTTCAGTGACATCTTGTCAAATTTCCTTTGGAAAATGAATACGTTACATCTACGGGGTTACCTATATCAAATTTTCAGGTCCCATTCTCAAACAAAAAAATGACCAAACCTGTTGAGCGCAATTTACCTTTCACAAAATTGTGTTGATTAGGATTGATTATATTCAATTTTTCTAATTGATTAGTTATTTAATTTTTGACTAGCATTTTGCCAATATTACATATTATACAAACTACCCTGTCATTCCCTGCCTTCTGTTGTCTTCCCTTTTTATTGAACAAGGAAAGATTGTTTTCCAGTCTTTGGGACTATAGTAAGCTGCAAAGAATTTCCATCTCTGTTCTCTATCTCTGCGTCTGCGTCCTTTAACACCTTTGGGTGCAGACCTTTGGTTCCAGCCAATTTGTCTGCTTTAGCCCTTAGTTTTTCTCATACTTTATCCCCTGTGATTGGTCTTTTTTTACAATTTCCTGTACTTTAGCCTGTATGTTATTTTGCAGCTCTTTCAGCAACTCTTATGGTGAAGACTGATGCAAAACAAAACTTGCCATTTCTTTGTCTCCTGTTGTTAATTGACCACCCCCATTCTCTGGAGGTCCCATGCTTAGTTTTGCTGCCTTCGCCCAATTTACATATCCACAATAACTCTGCTTGATTTGGTATTGCAGAAAGTTTATTCTCAATTTTCTCCTGTCTTTTGAGCTTTCGAAGACAAAGGAACATATCCCAATGTACAAATTCGTACAAAGCGAATTTACAGAAAACTCTGCTTTAAGTGTCGAATAGGTCAGGAGGACACATTATTGGCAACAATGCTGAATACAAGATTGAACTGTCAGCTCCTTATGCCAGTTTACCCACTAAACAAAAATCAGGTTTGCTGCTGTTCCAAAAACACCCCATTTCTCTGGCATACCACCAGCCCTTGCCACATTGTATGCCTTGCTTTTCAACACATTATCTTTGACCTCCTTTGTTCATGACGAGTTGCATCTATTTCTCATGGAATTTCTCTTTCTAATTAGGATATGTTCCTGCTGAGTGTAATGCACCAACTATTTTAATATGTGCCACTGTTCATCTACTGAGCTGTCTTCTATCTTGTTTTTCCATTTCACTTTGGAAATCTCCACCTTCAAACCATTATAATTGTCTTTACTTAAGTTGAAAGAGTAAGAAAATAACTGCAGATGCTGGTACAAATCGAAGGTATTTATTTCACAAAATGCTGGAGTAACTCAGCAGGTCGGCAGCATCTCAGGAGAGAAGGAATGGGTGACGTTTCGGGTCGAGACCCTTCTTTAAGTTGAAGGTGTCTAAGAAACAATCCTTGACTTATTCCACAAATTCTAATATAGTACCCAAATGCTTGTTACTTGAGGATTCTACTTTTACTAAGTGAAGCCTTCAGCAAAAACTATAAACAGTCACTAGCTTTATAAATCTCCTTTTAATGTAACAAAAAGTCCATGCTTTAGAGAGATGTGATCAGGGCAAAAAGGAATTTTGAATCAAAGGAAGAACCATCACAATGCATTGGGGTGGACTTTGTAAAATGTATAAGCAAACCCAACAAATTAAATAATGATAAAGTCATGCAGCATGGAAACTGGCCCTTTCACTCAACTTGTCCGTGCCAACCAGATGCCTCATTTAAGCTAGTCCCATTCCCATGTTTGGCCATATCCCTGTAAATGTTTCCTCTCTGTGTACTTGTCCAAGTGTCTTTCAAATACTGTTATTGTCCCTGTCTCGACTACCTCCTTAAGCAGCTCATTCCATGTACCCCTCCAGTTCCTTTTAAACTTTGCCCCTCTCACCTTAAATCTATGTCCTCTGGCTCTTGATTCCCCTACCCTGGGTGAGATTGCATTCATCCTATTTATTCCCCTCATGATTATATACAATTCTATAATTTCACCTCTTGGCCCCCTGCGCTCCAAGGAACAAAGTCCGAGCCTGCCCAACCTTTCCCTGTCGACAAGAGAAATGGTCAAGCAAAACAAAATACTGGAGATGAAAAGCAAATTGGTGAATTATCATATTAGCAACAAGAGCAATCAGTCTGAAGAAGGGTCTCGACCAGAAACGTCACCCATTCCTTCTCTCCTGAGATGCTGCCTGACCTGCTGAGTTACTCCAGCATTTTGTGAATAAATACCTTCGATTTGTACCAGCATCTGCAATTATTTTCATAGCAACAAGAGAAATCAGTGCCATGCAAATTGGTTTAGTTTGTTTAAAAAAACCCCAACTAATTCTGATTTATATACCATTAAAATATAAAACAACATTCTTTATTAATACTGGAATATGTTTTAAAGAAGTGTGTGTGCTTTTGCTCTTTTTCTTCTACATGCATTAGTGTACAAACCCTACTAGATCAGTTACCACATGTTCAAGTTGATGAAATTTCAGATATTGCACATTATTGATTATGTGTGTCTGGTATTAGCCAGCTTCAGAATTCATGGTTTTCTTTATCATGTTGGAAATCCCTATGCCCTGCCTTTAGGTGTCGACTTATGCATTAGTAAATGCTGTGTCCTGATGCACATTGCTACGGTTGTTTCCCCGATGATGTTTTTCATACTCTGGGTGCATTTTCCTTTTGTGTCATTATTTTCTGATGGAATCTGTAAATTATGCACAAGTCCCAGGAAGTGAAAGAGCAACAATTAATTTTGTTCACTTCCTAGTAATACTCCTTATTAGCATTTAACAAATACCTATCTTCATCCAAGTTTAACCTGCTGTATGACATTATTTGCAGATATGTATAACTCTATTTTCCTGAGTGATTCAATAGGTTTTTTCACCATTTTATTTGGGAATGTCTAATTGAAATGCAAATTTTAATTCCTATTGTAACTTTTTGTTTAACTTTTTGGTGATTCATGAAGAAGCTTTGATTTATGAATGTTACCACATTGTTACTGCAAAGAAATATTGCTCTTAATTTTCTCCTCTATTCCACATGTCCTTTATGCCATTGCATTTTCTTTTGAGTGTCCTGTATCTATTTGGAATTATACAAGAAAGAAATGTAAACTCTTGCTGTATTTCAAACATTTATTGCATTGATATAATCTAAAATAATGTTGGTGTGTGTACATTGTACTTGTTGCTGTATTCTTCTAAATACCGATCAGAGGTATTGTGATAAGAAATTGGACATAAACAGCCAAGAGCCACACAACTTCTGTTTGACATACCTCAACCAAATTGTATTAATGGCATGTGTTCTTAATTTTATGAATTACATGGATCTTGCAGGGCCTTCATTGAAATAATGCATACAAATGGGGTTTGACTCCATCGATTTGGCTTTTCTGAGCACTTTCAAATTCAACCAAGGTATACTGTGAGATGTTTTTAACTTGCAAACTGATCACTTTCCTTGGTATATGTTTGAACCAGAGTTTGTATCTGCTTTTTCATTGTACAATGATTTGTATTTTCTTGAAATATTTTTGTTTCACTTTGTCATAACCTCAGATCTTTGAGAGATGGAAGCTTTAGTTTGCAGTAAGGAAGGCTGTAAAAGTGTACAGCAGGATATAGATCAGCTACAGAAATGGCCAGAGAAATGGCTGATGGAGTTTAATCCGAGCTAGTGCAAGCTGTTGCACTTTAGGAGGTCAAATGTAAGGAAAAAGTATATAGTTAATGACAAGACCCTTAACACCATTGATGTACACAGAGTTTAGGGTCCAAGTTCTTTGCTTCTTGACAGTAGCAATCCAAGTAGATATAGTAGTAACAAAGGTGTATGGTATACGTCCACATATCATGTTTCTGTACACTGTGGATGGCTCGATTGTAATCATGTATAGTCTTTCCATTGTCTGGTTAGCACGCAACAAAGGTTTTTCACTGTACCTCGGTACCCGTGACAATAAACTAAACTGCGTCATGTTACAGCTTTACAGGACTTGGTTAGGCCACATTTGGAGTAATGTGTGCAGTTCTGGTTGCCCCATTAAAGGGATGATGTATAGACTGGAGAAGGTGAAGAAGTTGTTTACCAGAACTACAAGGAGAGGTTAGACAAACTTGGATTATTTTATCTGGAGCATGGGAGCCTGAGTACATAGAAGTACATAAAATTATGAAAAGCATGGATAGGATAGACAGTCAGTATCTTTTGCCCAGGGTGAAAATGTCAAAGACTAGAGGGCATAGCTTTCAGATGAGAGAGGCAAATTTCAAAGGAGATATGCAATCGATTTTTTTACACTGAGATTGGTGGGTTTCTGGAACTTGCTGCCAGGGGTGGTGACAGCGGCGGATGTTGGCATTTTCGAGGCACATGGGTATGCAGGGAAAGGAGTGATAGTAGCCATGTGCAGACAGAGAAGATCAGTTTAGCTTGACATCCTGTTCAGCATGGACATTGTGGACTGATAGGCCCTTTTCTGTATTGGTCTATGGTATATTCTATGTTTTCACATTTGAGCTAAAATGTTCTGGCTGGTGAGTCATTGTGAACTGATTATAATGAGAAGACTTAACAATTTTGTTCTTCAAATTGTTCAATATGTTGTGTGTATTGTTGAATTCTCTTGCTAACAAATCATTGAACATGCACTGGACCTGTGAAGTCACTCATTGCAGTTGAAATACGTCATTGTTTATTCTATTAATTACAGATAATTTCCTATTTTAGTCGTTTTTACAATGAATGCATCCTTCAGTCCAGGTGGAATAAATAACCAAGCTGGTTAATTAATGAATAGTTGGAAATTCAACTTGTTTTAAGTATCAGGCTGTGCTGTAATCTAAGTTTTTATGATCGCCATTTGATCATAGTTCTAAAAAGGAGATGTAGAAGCAATTGAAATTGGTGTGTAACTGTAATTTGCTGCCGGGGGTTGGTGGGAGAGGCTGATGTTGGCATTCCTGAGTCTTAGATAATTTCATGTATGGACAGTTTGTATAATTTGGAGAATTTGCTACAAATTATAAACGGTGTAGGATATAGGTGTTGCTCTTTGATTTTATTTTCTCAAAAATTATTAATATCTTTGGATCATTCTTAGAGATTTTTTGTACATTTGAACATACTAAAACAATGTTGGTTTCCAAACAGTACTGTGTATTCACGAGAATCTGGAACAATTGTAATGGCTGCTTTGAAATCTAAAGATTATGCTGTATAACTAAAAAGACAAATCAATGTGCTTTTTTTTGTATGAACTGTATATTCTGACGTGATGACCAAGATTTTGTTCATTTGGAATATTTTTGGATAGAGCACATTGTTATTTGAAATTCTGCGAAGGATATTTTGAAAATAAAATGTTAACTCTAATGTTTTAAATTTTTCTACATTGATCTCTTTTGTGCAGAATTAATATTTCATCAATTGTATAGCATTTTTTAAATTTCTTGAGATATTGCTGCATATTGTTTTTAATCCTAAACAAGCAGCCCTTTTGCAAATTGCATTTTTAATCCTTTAACTGACCAAGTAAAATTACAGTATCGTATTTGACAATAGATTTATGGTATTAAATGGGTTAATTACTTTGTTTTGGTTTTGTAACTTTTTTTTATTTGTTTTTGTTGCCTTTTTATTTTTATCTGTCTTTATCCTCCTGTCTTTAGCTGGGATAGATGGGCAGCAGAAGATCATGTACTTCGTGACACGGATGAGAATCGCAGATTACAGCGTAAATTGGCCAAGAAAGCTGTGGCTCGCATGTAAGAATAATTTACGTGATGTAAGCATCGTTACATACCCCAAAGTATTTGCAAAGTATATAGAAAATACTCGGCTGCTTGGTCAGATAACGGAATAAATCTTTCACCTAAAATCTGGTATGAAGTTCCGAGGTTCCGTCCAAAGGATAAATGAACTGAAGTTTGAGAAGCAAATGAAGTGTCACCGTGCTTATTTCCAATACAACATGTTGCCAGCGCACAGATATAGTGCATTAGAATTGGTCCCCACTAAGAATGGGCTTAAAAGGTGAGTATATGTCGCAACTAGAGTCGGCACAAAGCCACAACATGAATTACTCAAAAATATTTATTGAAAGTTCTTTTGTTTGATTGTGACTGAAGGCCTTTGCACAAATATTGCTTTGTTTAGAGATTAATTATCATTTATCTTTCAAGACAAATTGCTTGGTCAGATAACTCGTAAATCTTTCACCAGAGGGATTGCAATGCCAAGCAGAAACTTCAGTACACCACGCGTACAGAAATCTCTTGTTTGACATTGCTTCAGAGATTTCTATCTCCTATCTACAAGGCTGTGAAAAGGGTACCTCGGAGCACGCCCCACTTTCCAAAAAGTTTTCTTCAAACTGTGTGCAACAATGCAAGTGTTCACCCAAAATAAATGACATTTTATGTAGCTGTCTTTGTGCTGGAATTCAACTGTTGAGAAATGTTAATTAGGTTAACAAACTTCAAATTGTTGAACATAATAATAAAAAATATTAACTGCTGTCTTGGTGGTAAAAAGGAAAACAACAATGTTTGTATAACAAACACAGTTTAACGATCAAGGATGCATCATTCCTTTGTATCGTGCTCTTGTTTTTAAAAGCTTGACAATGTGCCGTAACAGCTAAGTATGTGTTATTCAGAGCTGTATCATTTGTGAGTATTTCAGTGTCTTAACATATGATGCCACAGACACTTATGGACTCTTCCAACTACAGCCTAATGGAATCAATTCATAATAGACTGATTTGTTTAATGTTAACTTTCACACAATTAGGAAAAACAAAGGGAAAAAGAAACGTCGTTGCCGGCTGCCTGGTGTTGACTCAGTGCTAAAATGTCTTCCTGTTGATGAAAAAGAAGAGAATGATGAAAACTGTGAGTATATGTTTGCCAAATGATATTTATTTTATTTAAAGCGTAGATAGACATAAAGCTGGAGTAACTCAGCGGGTCAGACAGCAGCTCTGGAGACAAGGAATCGGTGACGTTTCAGGTTGAGTTCCTTAGAAACATGGAACATAGAAACAGAAAAATAGGTGCAGGAGTTGGCCCTTTGAGCCAGCAGCGCCACTCAATACGATCATAGCTGATTATCTAAAATCAGTACCCTGTTCCTTCTTTTTCCCCATATCCCTTGATTCCTTTAGCCCAAAGAGCTAAGTCTAACTTTCTTGAAACAATTCATTAAATTGGCCTCCACTGCCTTCTGTGGCAGAGAATTCCACAGATTCACAACTCTCTGGATGAAAAAGTATTTCCTCATCTCAGTCTGAAATGGCCTACCCCTTATTCTTAAACTGTGACCCCTGGTTCTGGACTCCCCCAACATGTGGAACATTTTTCCTGCATCTAGCCTGTCTAATCCCTTAAGAATTTTGTGTTTCTATTAGATCCCCTCTCATCCCTCTAAATTCCAGTGAACACAGTCAACCCATCATATGTCAGTCCCGCCATCCCGGGAATTAACCTGGTGAACCTACGCTGCATTCCCTCAAAAGCAAAAATGTCCTTCCTCAAATTAGGAGACCAAAATTGCACACATTACTCCAGGTGTGGTCTTACCAGGGCCCTGTACAACTGCAGAAGGACCTCCTTGCTCTTGAACTCAAATCCTCTCGCAATGAAGGTCAACATGCCATTAGCTTTCTTCACTACCTGCTGTGCCTGCATGCTTACTTTCAGTCACTGGTGTACACGCACACCCAGGTCTCGTTGCACCTCCCCTTTTACTAATCTGACACCAATCAGATAATAATCTGCCTTCCTGTTCTTGCCACTAAAGTGGATATCCTCACATTTATCCACATTATACTGCATCTGCCATGTATCTGCCCTCTCACCCAACCTATCCAAGTTACCCAGCAGCCTCAGAGCATCCTCCTCGCAGCTCACACTGCTACCCAGCTTTGTGTCATCTGCAATCTTGGAGTTGTTACATTTAATTCCCTCATTTAAGTCGTTAAAATTAATTGTAAATAACCAGGGTCCCTTTATTTAAATCAGGGAAGATATCTGGTTTGATTACTAAGTTGTCATGAGGAGGAAAGATTGCACAGAGATGCTTCATGTCCACTGTAAATTAGGAGTGTGACAGGGCTTGATTGAAATTTGTAAGATCCTGACATGTCCTGACAGGGGGATATAGAAAGGATGCTTCCTCTTGTGAAAAAAAACCTTGACTCACTTAAAAAAAATTTAGGGGGAGGTAATTTTTTTTTTTAGGTTGGTGGACCTTTGGAACTTCTACTGAAAAGGTATTGAAACCAGATTCTTTGAATTTTTAAGGCAGAGTATTCATTCTATGTTCCTTCTATTTCTCTCAAATTCCCTCTCCCCTGATTCTCAGTATGAAGAAGGGTCTCAATCCCGAAATGTCACCTATTCATTTTCTTCAGAGATGCTGCCCGACCCTGCTGAGTTACTCCAGCTGTTTGTGTCTATCTTGGATAAATGTTTGACTGGAATGTTTCGGCTGACCTGATAGTTACTGTGATCTTATTGAACAGCAGAGCAACTCAAGGGGCCGAGTAGTCTACTTTTTATGTATGTAAAGTAACCTGAAAGGCAACTGAAATAGAAGTTACTGGAAATACTCTTCTGTTACAGAGCATCTGTAGGGAGCAAAATGAAGAATGCTTCAAGTATGTGGGCTGTTGAGCGTTTCTTGTACTTACTGTTTTTACTTTGGACGTCCTGCACCTGCAGTGTTTCATTTTGAAGTGTTGCAGTGTATAAATTTGCCAGCTCTTGGAGTGAAGTGCTTAACTTGCTTAATAGTGCTGGCCAATGGTGTCGTTTACATTTAATTGACTGGGATTTTCACATTAGCCAAGTTGGTCAGTGACACAACTGCAAGAGATCTTTGAACACTCAGTATCCAGACCCCTTCACTTTTCCCACATTTTGTTATGTTACAGCCTTATTTTAAAATGGATTAAATTCATTTTTTTATCACCAATCTACACACAATACCCCATAATAAAAAAGTGAACACTTTCACTTTTAGAAATTTTTGCAAAGTAATTAAAAAGAAATAACTGAAATATCACATTTACATAAGTATTCAGACCCTTTACTCAGTACTTTGTTGAGGCACCTTTGGCAGCGATTAGATCCTCAAGTCTTCTTGGGTATGACGCTACAAGCTTGGCACACCTGTATTTGGGTAATTTCTCCCATTCTTCTCTGCAGATCCTCTCAAGCTCAGGTTAGAGGGGGAGTGTCGATGCACATCTATTTTCAGGTCCCTCCAGAGATGTTCGATCGGGTTCAAGTCTGGGCTTTGGCTGGGCCACTCAAGGACATTCACAGAATTGTCACAAAGCCGCTCCTGCGTTGTCTTGGCTGTGTGCTTGGGGTCGTTGTCCTGTTGGAAGGAGAAACTCCTCCCCAGTCTGAGGTCCAGAACGCTCTGGAGCAGGATTTCATCAAGGATCTCTATGTACTTTGCTCCGTTCATCTTTCCCTCGATCCTGACTAGTCTCTCAGTTCCTGCCGCTGAAAAACATCCACACATCATGATGCTGCCACCACCATGCTTCACTGTAGGTATTGTATTGGTCAGGTGATGAGCGGTGGCTGGTTTCCTCCAAACGTGACGCTTGGCATACAGACCAAAGAGTTCAATATTGGTTTCATCAGACCAGATACTTGTTTCTCATGATCTGAGAGTCCTTTAGGTGCCTTTTGGAAAACTCCATACTGAGGAGTGGCTTCCGTCTGGCCACTATACCATAAAGGTCTGACTGGTGGAGTGCAGCAGATATAGTTGTCCTTCTGGAAGGTTCTCCCATCTCCACAGAGAAACTCTGGAGCTCTGTCAGAGTGACCATCGGGTTCTTGGTCTCCTCCCTGACCAAGGCCCTTCTCCCCCGATTGCTCAGTTTGGCCAGGCGGCCAGCTCTATGAAGAGTCCTAGTGGTTCCAAAGTTCTTCCATTTAAGAATGACGGAGGCCACTGTACTCTTCGGGACTGGCAATGCTGCAGAAATTGTTTTATACCCTTCCCCAGATCTGTGTCTAGGCACAATTCTGTCTCGGAGGTCTACGGACAATTTCTTCGTCTTCATGGCTTGGTTTTTGTTCTGACATGCACTGTGAACTGTGGGACCTTATATAGACAGGTGTGTGCCTTTCCAAATCATGTCCAATCAATTTAATTTACCACTGGTGGACTCCTATCAAGTTGTAGAAACATGTCAAGGATAATCAATGGAAACAGGATGAACCTCAGCTCAATTTTGAGTGTCATAGCAAAGGGTCTGAATACTTATGTAAATGTGATATTTCAGTTATTTCTTTTTAATTACTTTGCAAAAATTTCTTCACAAAATGCTGGAGTAACTCAGCAGGTCAGGCAGCATCTCAGGAGAGAAGGAATGGGTGACATTTTGGGTCGAGACCCTTCTTCAGACACATCAGTCTGAAGAAGGGTCTCGACCCGAAACGTTACCCATTCCTTCTCCTGAGATGCTGCCTGTCCTGCTGAGTTACTCCAGCATTTTGTGAATAAATACCTTCGATTTGTACCAGCATCTGCAGTTATTTTCTTGCAAAAATTTCTAAACACCTGTTTTTGCTTCTTCATTATTGCTTCTTCATTCTTCATTATTGTGTAGATTGATGATTTAAAAAAAAAGAATTTAATCCATTTTAAAATAAGGCTGTAACGTAACAAAATGTGGAAAATGTGAAGGGGTCTGAATACTTTCTGAATGCAGTGTAAGTACTACTGGCAACTAAGAGTGATTTAATACTGATTTCAGACTCCTTGGTGCATGTGTGATGCGAGCTGCTGATTTAGTGACCGACCTGTGAATTTCTACTCTCACATTTTAGCAATAGAAATCAACTACTCTTGATGAAAATTGCAAATGAATATTGCCTGCATTTGTTCAGAGCTTTTGGAACACTGGTGTAAATGTTCTAGAGTTTCATAGCTGAAATATTATAAATGGTAATCTCTGCCTCAGAATTACCAATCTTTAACTCTTTTTAAATTTCCCAACACACGAGGGGTAATGGAGTAGAGACCGGTTTTGTGGTTTTTTTCTCCCAAAATTGGTACTACATTATATTAAGATGAGTGCATTCTTTACCTCTTGCCTCCACTCCTTTCACATTCTCTATTCCAAACTATCGGAATTCATCAATGCAAAAGCTTCAAAGGCCTTTACTTTTTTTTGTGTTAATCCCCAAAATTGAAGATTTTGAATATTCGTTCCACACAAAGAAAATCAACTTCATTAAGTTGCTTCAAAGACCGTTTTCCAATATAGATTTAAAAATACAATAAAACCAGTTTAAATGAAAGTTAAATCCGTAATCTCCGTGAAATATTAATTGTTTATAATTACACAGCAAGGAGAATCAAAAATTAGAAATATTAAATTGAGCTCAGTGATCTTTTTGTTTTAATATATTAAATTGGCCTTGTTAGTCGTACAGTTTGGAATCAGGCCCTTTTACCCAACATGCCCCATCTACACGAGTCCCACCTGCCTACATTTGGCTTATATATATATATATATATCCCTCTAAACCTGTCCTATCCATGTACCTGTTTAATTGTTTCTTAAATGTTGCGATAGTCCTTGCCTCAACTACCTCTTCTGGTAACTCGTTCCATACATCCACTACACTTTGTGTGAAAAAGATGCCCCTCAGATTTCTATTGAATCTTTCTCCCTTCATCTTAAACCTACAGTGACCTCCATAATGTTTGGGACAAAGACCCATCATTTATTTGCCTCTGTACTCCACAATTTGAGATTTGTAATAGAAAAATATCACTTGTGGTTAGAGTGCACATTGTCAGATTTTATTAAAAGGTATTTTTATACATTTTAGTTTCACCATGTAGAAATTACATCTGTGTTTATACATAGTCCCCCCATTTCAGGGCACCATAATGTTTGGGACACATAGCTTCACGGGTGTTTGTAATTGCGCAGGTGTGTTTAATTGCCTCCTTAATGCAGGTAAAAGAGAGCTCTCAGCACCTAGTCTTTCCATCACCTTTGGAAACCTTTATTGCTGTTTATCAACATGAGGACCAAAGTGGGCCAATGAAAGTCAAAGAAGCCAATATGAGACTGAGAAACAAGAATAAAACTGTTCGAGACATCGGCCAAACAGGCTGACCAACATCAACTGTTTGGAGCATCATTAAGAGGAAAGAGAGCACTGGTGAGCTTACTAATGGCAAAGGGACTGGCAGGCCAAGGAAGACCTCCACAGCTGATGACAGAAGAATTCTCTCTATAATAAAGAAAAATCGCCAAACACCTGTCCGACAGATCAGAAACACTCTTCAGTAGTCATGTTGTGGATTTGTCAATGACCACTGTCCACAGAAGACGCCATGAACAGAAATATAGGGGCTACACTGCAAGATGCAAACCACTGGTTAGCTGCAAAAATAGGGTGGCCAGGTTACAGTTTGCCAAGAAGTATTTAAAAGAGCAACCACAGTTCTGGAAAAGGGTCTTATGGACAGATGAGACGAAGATTAACTTGTATCAGAGTGATGGAAAGAGCAAAGTATGGAGGAGAAAAGGAATTGCCCAAGATCCAAAGCATACCACCTCATCGGTGAAATACAGTAGTGGGAGTGTTATGACCTGGGCATGTATGGCTGCTGAAGGTACTGGCTCACTTATCTTCATTGAAGATATGACTGCTGATGGTAGTAGCAGAATGAGTTCTGAAGTGGAAAGACACATCCTATCTGCTCAAGTTCAAACAAATGCCTCAAAACTCATTGGCCGGTGGTTCATTCTACAGCAAGATAATGATCCCAAACATACTGCGAAAGCAACAAAGGGGTTTTTTAAAGCTAAAAAATGGTAAATTCTTGAATGGCCAAGTCAATCACCTGATTTGAGCCCAATTGAGCATGCCTTTTATATGGTGAAGTGAAAACTGAAGGGGCCTAGCCCCCGAAACAAGCATAAGCTCAAGATGGCTGCAATACAGGCCTGGCAGAACATCACCAGAGAAGACACCCAGCAACTGGTGATGTCCATGAGTCACAGACTTTAAGCAGTCATTGCATGCAAAGGATATGCAACAAAACTCAAGACATGACTACTTTCATTTACATGACATTGCTGTGTCCCAAACATTATGGTGCCTTGAAATGGGGGACTATATATAAACACAGCTGTAATTTTTACATTGGGAAACCAAAATGTATAAAATTGGCCTTTATTAAAATCAGACAATGTGCACTTTAACCACTTGTCATTTTTTTCAATTATAAATCTCAAATTGTGGAGTATAGAGGCAAATAAATAAATGATTGGCCTTTGTCCCAAACATTATGGAGGGCACTGTATATACTCTGGTTTGTAATTTTTTGTACTCTGGACAAGAGATTTTGTGCGTTTACCTGATATTCTCATGATTTTATACTCCTCAAAAAGATCACCCGTCATCCTCCTGTGCTTCAAGGAATAGAGTCCCAGCCTGTTCAAACTTTCCCCATAGCTCAGGCCCTCGAGTCCTGGCAACATCCTTGTAAATCTTCTCCATACCCCTACAACTTTTCAACATCCTACCTATGACATGGTGCCTCGAGCTGAAAACAAGACTCCAAATGTGGCCTCACCAACATCCTAGGAGCAACATGCCCTCCCAATTTCTATGCTCAATACTCGGACTGATGAAGTTCAGTGTGCTAAAAGCCTTTTTGACCACCTTATCTACCTGTGATGCCACCTTCAACGAACTTGATAATCGTGCCAAGTACGCTCTCATCTCATTGTTATTTTGATTGTTTGAAGTAGAGGAAGAAGGCGAGTTGCTGCTTGTACTCAATGGCTACAATTCCATGACTTCATGAGTCACAGCTTGGAAATGGGTCTTTTGGCCCAACCTGCTCACGTCAACCATGATGCCCATCTACACTAATCCTGCTTGCCTGCGTTTGGCCCTATCCCTCTGAACTTTTCCTATCCATACACTTTTCCTATCCAAATGTCTTTTAAATGTTGTTATAGTACCTGCCTGAACTAACTCCTCTGGCAGCTCTTTCCATATACCCACCATCCTCTGTGTGGAAAAAGTTGCCCCTCGGGTTCCTATTAAATTTTTTAAATGTAGAACCCTCTGCTCTACAACATTCCCCAGGGTCCTGTCGTTCAATGTAGAGGTCCTGTTCTGGTTTGACTGCTCAAAGTGCCTACCTTGCACGTATCTGCATTAAGCTACATTAACCATTCTTCACCCTTGGTGCCCGACTGCAAGATCTTGCTGTAATTTTTGATAACCATCTTCACTATCTTTGATATCACCCACTTTAGAGTCATCTGCAGACTTAATAATCGTGCCATCTTCCTTCTCATTCAGTTTGTTGATATAAACCACAATCACCAATGGGCTCAGAATGGATCCCTGAGGCACAGCACTAGTTGCAGGCCTCCATTCTAAAAAACAACCTTCCATCATCACCCTCTGCACCCTTCCATGAAGCCAAATGTTTCTCCATGGCTCCCATGCGATCTAACTTTGCAGAGCTGCCTACAATATTGAACCTTGCCAAATTCCTTGCTCAACTCCATATAGACAATATCTACGGCTTTGCTCTCATCAACCTTTTTAGTTTACTGCAAAAAACATGGCCGGTTTTGTATTATACTATCTTTTATGTACAAAACCATGCTGACTATCCTTAATCAACCCCTGTCTATATATCATCCCTCTGAATACTTGCCTACCACAGATGTTAGATTCACCGGTCTATAGTTCACAGGCTTTCCCTTGCAGCTTTTCTTAAATAGAGGCACAGCATTAGCCACTCTCCTGGCACTTCACCTGTGTCCAATGATGATTTGTATATCTCAGCCACCCTGATCAGGCCTGGAGGATTTATCTATCTTCATATGCCTTAGTACTTTCAGCACCACAACTGAAATTATGACTCTCCTCAAGACATCTCCATTAACTGTCCCAAGTTCCCCACCTTCATGACTTTCTCCATGGTAAAAACAGAGGAGAAATACTCATTGAGAACCTTGCCATCTCCTGCGGCTCCATATAAAGATGAGTGCTTGGGTTTCTGAGAAATCCTAGTCGCTCTCTAATTACCCTCTTAATGTACATAAAACCTCTGGATTTTCCTTAATATTATCTGCCAGACCTATTTCAATTAAAATGAGGAATGGACGTGTCGTGAGTGAAAAAACCTTGTATGTACAACCTTCAGGAACCTTAAATCTGAACTAGGTGCCAAATCTAGAGCATTCTTGGAGAATAAAATGAAGCTATTTATGCCTTTTGTGAGTAATGAAGCGTTTTCATTTCATCTTGCCAGACTTTTATTCATAATGGGTCATGTTCCCTAAAGCAGTGGCGTGAGTTCCTAAAGCAAAATTTGTCTTTAAAAAAAAAAAAAAATAGCTCTGAGCTTGAGTTTACTAACGGCCTGTATGTATATTGACGATTTCATTGGAATATTTTTCCCTTTTGAAGCTTTAAGTGCTACTTCAAATGATGAGGTTGATGACGATGGTGATGACAATGAAGACGATATAGATGGTTCAGATGAAGAATTATTAGACTGTGAAGATGACAGTGAACCAGACGAGATAATAGAAATGGTAAATAGAAAAGTAAATATTGGAAGCGCTCAGCAGCTATTACTGTTTCTATGGAGTGTGAACCAGAGTAATTGTTATGGGGCTTCTGCAAATGTATTTTTCTCCATCTGGTTGTAAGTTGAATGCATTTCTAATTGAATTTTCAGTAACATGTCTGAAAAGGATTTAATCGTATTATTCCCACAATTTCTTTTGTGGGTAATTGGGTAGATCCAAAATGATCATGCACAAATTAATTTATCTATGGACTGGTTTCCATTGACTTGCCAGTAAACTGAAGCTCAAAAGGTGGTGAATTTAATATGTTGTTAAACTTTGCAGCATTGCTGAATGCAACTGCAATTTAAAATCCTTTTCCATGAATTACTATCCCTTACCAAGGTTTAAGGAAAATAGAAAGATTATAGTGATTACTGTATTAGTAACTTTGAAGTTGTGAAAATCGTATTGAAATAATGTAAATTGTTTCTTGGAAATCTAGAAGGAAGATCAAGAGACTTGCTCGAAAAAAGAAATGGAAGAAAAGAGCATAAATATAGAAATTCCAGAAATTTTGAAGAAGAAATTAGAGGATGATTGCTATTATGTCAACAAAAGAAAAAAGGTAAGACTTATTTGTGAAATATGACATTTTGTTTTTGCAACTACCTTTGGGTCGCCATTTGGCAAGTTTGAATAATGAAGAGGTTTGCTTCGAGAGCCTTTATTGCATGATATCATGGAGAGATGGCAGCAGTTAACTGCTTCACAGCAGAAGTTCTCTGACTTCACAGCAGAATTAGCCGACAGTTATACTGTGCAGCAAGCAACTTTTATTTTTTGTTAGAAACAACAATACGAAAATAAACTTCGTCCTTGGCTATATGTTTTCCTATAACTATCATCTACTACATGGGTATTAATAATTTCATTAGTCATAATGTACTTTTTATTTATGTTAATCTTATTCAACAACAGATGGTTAATACAAGTCAAACATAACACAAGGGCATCTTGACATTATTCTATCTCATCTTTCAAGCAGACCACGCCACTGCCGCCTCTCCAAGCCAATCATAAGCCCCCATTTACGGCAATATTTCTACGCTTCTAGTGGTAGGGGGCGAGGGTGGTCTACCCAGCTTGACATTTCATCTACTATTGTAATCCAGCATCCTATAACTTTCCACTGGGAAAACAAGCTTCTTATCTCTGTGCTAATTTTGTCATGTTTACATTCACCATTCTACACGTTCCCAGACAAGAGGTAATGCGTCTGATTCCTTATTTTGCCGATTCTCACGATCCTCTCCTGCACCTGGTCAATGAGAGCTGCCAATTGCCACATCCGCACACGCTTTTGTTACCTTGTTTAATTCCAATCAAAATTAAATAAGAAAGGATTTTAATTTTTTTCTTCCACAAATATAATTTTCCTTGCATCTGCATTTTCAAATACTTGTATTTTTATAACTGTAGTTCAACAAAATATAATGGTTGGTCTTGTTTTGACAGCTGGTGAAGCTGCCATGCCAGACAAACATTATTAATATTTTGGAATCCTACGTGAAACATTTTGCGATTAATGCAGCTTTTTCAGCCAATGAAAGATCTCGGCATCATCAGAGCAACTCTCAGATTCCAATGAATCCTCATTACATCCCACCTGAGAAGAAGTAAGTGTAACTAATGACTTTTGAAATTCTAAATGTGCTCGATTTTATGATCAATGGTGAAAGCTTAAGTCTTGCAATTCATTGCACTTAAGCATGTCCACCGTCTTCAAATGGGCTTGTGCATTGAAGCTCATTGATAAATCCATTCTGTGCAGCGATCTGGGATCTTAAGAGCAGAACGCATTGTGTTCATCAATCCACCTGGTGAATCTTAAAGAGTTGCTGGGACTCTTGATTCAGAAACTATGAATTAAAATTGCATTATGCTATGTACTGAAAGCAAAGGGTAGGTGGGCGCTTTGTAGGCAGACACTTGTTATTTATATTTTGCTGCTCTTCCCTTTGCAGTGTTGAACTTTGTAAAGAAATGGTGGACGGTTTAAGAATCACATTTGACTTTTCTCTGCCGATGATTTTGCTCTATCAGTATGAGCATGCCCAATTCAAGAAGATTACTTCATCCAAATTTTATGTTCCAATCAAGGAAACATTGTCACATATTAGGTAAGGAAAACAGATTGTATCTCTGAGAACATTATTATTAAAACAATCCTTTTATTCATATATGTTTGGAGTAAATTAACTATTCAACAGTGTGCAGTATTTATATCTGAGCTTTATTGCAAGGTTTCCTAGAAAAATATATTTAAAAAAGCAGCAACCATATTTCTTTAGTGGCTTCCACATTCCCCCTTTGAAGCACTTTAGAGAGAGAGTAAATTCCTTTTGAAATGTTTGCTATGTTTGAAATGTTTGTCAACAAATGCAACAGATTGTTTCTATGCATTGTGGTCTTACAAAACAGATAAGTAACCAGGTCACCTACATAAACGGAATCAATATTGAACTCATTTTAAATATGAATACTCAAAATTTACTATTTCAGATAGTGCCATCAAATCTTTATTTACAACTAAATGCTTTAATATTTCAATATTGAATGATATTATCTCCAACAATATAGTATTCTATCCTACGTGTTGCACAAGCAGATAGTGGTAAAGAAGGCGTATGATATGCTTCGTTTCATCGGCCAGGTCATTGAATATAAGAATTAAGTCGTCGTGTTGCAGCTCTCTAAGGCTTTGGTTAAGCTACATATGCAGTATTGTGTGCAGTTCTGGTCACCCCACTACAGGAAGGATGTGGAGACTTTGGAGAGGAGGCAGAAGAGTTTACCAGAATACTGACAGAAGGAACAGCAGATGTTGATTTACAATAAGAGACATTGTGCTGGAGTTACTCAGCAAATATGGCAGCACATCTGGAGAACATGAACAGGCATTTGGGATGGGACCCTTCTTCCAGCTTGTCCCCTCTCCATGTTCTCCAGAGATGCTGCCTGACCCCTGAGTTAGTCCAGCACTTTGTGTCTTTTACCAAAATGCTGACGGGATTAGAGAGCATTGGGATTGTTTTCTCTGGACATCGGAACTTGAGGGGAAACTTGATAGGTTTGTAAAATTATGAGAGGCATTTATAAATAGGCTCAAAACATTTTTTTCCTTGTCAACTACTGGAGGGCACAGCGTTAAGATGAGAGGGGCAAAGTTTAAAGGGGTTTGTACAAAGCACGTTTTTAGCGTTGGCTGCATGGAATGCACTGCCACTAAGGTACATTAGTGGCGTTAAAGGGACGTTTAGATGAGTGCATTAATATACAGGTGCTCCTCAACTTACGATGGGGTCACATTCCGAGAAGCCCATCGGAAACCGAAAATATCGTAAGTCGAAATGCATTTAATACACCTGATCACGTGGCCAGAAGCGAGCTGCGGGTCACTGCCATTTGCACCATCGCAGAGTCGAAATATCGTAAGGTGGGGATCCTCAGTACAGGAAATTGAGGGATGTGGATCACATGCAGGTAGAGGAGGTTAGTTTGATTTGGCAGTATGGTTGGAAAACGCATTGTGGGCTGAAAGACCTTTGTGGTACTGTTCTTTGTTCTATGCATGCATATTATTGAACTGCTGACCTGGCTTTATGGGCTTAAATATCAAATCACCGATCCAGTTTTGTCGAGCTTTTTTTGTTTGCCAATAATTTTTTTAACTTTTTAATTAATTTTTCAGTATCTCTATATGACTCTTCCCCCCCCCCCCACTCCACTTTTATGGGGCTTTGGATGATGATGAAATTTTGGCACTTATAGACTTTTGAGGAAAACATTGAATCGGACTTTAAAAGACTTCAGGAGGTCATAGATGAGGAATAAAACTTGGATATATCTGAAAGATCAGATCGTTGTGGTCCATGTGGGTACCAATGATGTAGATAGAACAAGGAAAAAGGTTCTGCAAAGGGAATTTGAACAGCTCGGCACCAAATTGAAGATGTTGGGTCATTGCGGATAGAGCTGAGAAATTGCAAGGGTAGAACGACACAAATGGAAGTTATTTACAGGCCCCCAAACAGTAGCCAGGATATAGGGTAGACATCAGGAGATACAATCAGCATGCTAGAAAGGCAATGTTATGGTGGTCATGGGAGATTTCAATATGCAGGTAAACTGGGAAAAACAGTGTTGGTACTGGACCCCAAGAAAGGGAATTTGTAGAGTGCCTCCGAGATGGTTTCTTAAAGCAGCTTGTACTGGAGCCTACCAAGGAAAAGGCAATTCGGGATTTAGTGTTGTGTAATGAATTGGATTTGATAAGGGAACTCAAGGTAAAGGAACCACTTGGAGGCAGCGACCACAATATGGTAAGATACGTTATTGCCTTCCATCACGGTGCGCTGTGGTGGATGTTTATGTTAATTTTTATGTAGTTGTGTGTTTTGCTGCTTTTTTGGTATGACTGTATGGCAAATCAAATTCTTTATGTTTTTACATACTTGGCTAATAAATTAATTACAATTACAATACAATTACAATTCTAATTGAACCTGCAATTTGAGAGGGGGAAGGTGAAATTGGATGTGCCAGTATTACAACTGAGCAAAGTGATTACAGAAGCACGAGGGAGGAGCTGGCCAAAGTTGACTGGGAAGGGACCCTTGCAGGAATGACGGAATAGCAATGGCAGGAATTTCTGTGAATAATTCGGAGGATGCAGGACCTTTTCATTTCAAAGAGGAAGAAAGATTCTAGGGGGAGAATCTAGAATCTGGATGAGTATTTAGAAGTTCATGAAAAAATAAGCCAAAGTCAGCATGGTTTTGTGAAGGGGAGATCTTGCCTGATGAATCTGCAGGAAGTTTTTGAAGATAGGACAGACAAAGGAGAATTCTGACGAAGGGTCTCGACCCGAAACGTCACGTATTCCTTTTCTCCAGAGATGCTGTCTAACCTCTGAGTTACTCCAGCTTTTTGTGTCGTATCCAGTTTAAACCAGCATCTGCAGTTCCTTCCCACACAAAGGAGAGTCAGTGGTTGTTATTTACCTAGATTTTCAGGAAGCCTTTGATAAAGTGCTACATGTGAGACTGCTGAGGAAGATGGTATCGAAGGCAGATAGTATCATGGATAGCAGGTTGGCTGGATGGCAGAAGGCAAAGTGGCAATAAAGGGGGCTTTTTCTGGTTGACTGCCAGTGACTAGCAGAGTTCTGCAGTGGTCGGTGCTGGGACCGTTACTTTTCATGTTGTATATTAATGATTTAGATGAGGGGTTGAAGGGTTTGTGGCCACGTTTGCGGACGATATGAAAGTAGGTCGAGGGGCAGGTAGTGTGGAGAAAGCAGGGACTCCGCAGAAGGACTTGGGCAGGTTGGGAGAGTGGTCATAGATGTGGCAGATGGAATATAGTGTGACATATTGTGGAGTCATGCATTTTGGTAGTAGGAATAAAGGTGTACACTATTTTCTAAATGAGGAGAGAATCCACAAATCGGAGGTGCAAAAGGACTTGGGGTGCTGATGCAGGATTCTCAAAAAGTTAATTTGTCAGTTGAATCGGTAGTAAGGAAGGCAAACGCAACGCTAGCATTTATTTAAGAGGGCTAGAATACAAAAACAGGGATGTAATGCTGAGTCTCTATAGGGTGCTGGCCAGGCTGCATTTGGAGTATTGCAAGCAATTTTGGGCACCACATCTGAGGAAGGATGTGCTGGCTGTGGAGAGTGTCCAGAGGAGGTTTACAAGAATGATCCCAGGAATGAGTGGGTTGACATATGAGCGTTTGATGGCACTAGCCTTTACTCGTTGGAGTTTAGAAGGATGAGGGGGACCTCATTGAAACGCACCAAGTAGTGAAAGGCTTGGATGGAGTGGATGTGGAGAGGATGTTTCCACTAGTGGGAGAGTCTCGGACTAGATGTCATAGCCTCAGAATTAAAGAACGTTCCTTTTGAAAGGAAATGAGGAAGAATTTCTGTAGTCAGAGGGTGATGAATTTGTGGAATTCATTGCAACAAAAGGCTGTGGAGGCAGTCAATGGATATTTTTTACGGCAGAGATAGATTGATTCTTGATTAGTGCGGGTGTCGGGGGTTACGGGGGGATTGGGGTTAGGAGGCCGAGATAGATCAGCATTGATTAAATTGCGGAGTGGACTTGATGGGCCGAATCGTCTAATTCTGCTCCTAGCACATGACTTAATTGCATGTTATTTAAAAGCCTATTTTGCTTCTGATTCCAGAAGGGACTCAGAGGGCCAGGATAATGAAAACATATTGGTTATGAATCAATGTTCCAGTAAAAGTAAAGAAGATGCAATTAAACCTTTTTTAGAAAGAAGCATTTTGATAAGGCCAGTATGGAAGCACTCCTTCCTACAGTTGGTCAGATGGTGATGAGGAATCATTAACAATTTTTAAAGAGACTAGAGTTTGGGATATTATTCTTGTATTTAGGGACAGGTGTACTTTGCCACAGTGGGTCAAACAAAAATCGTCAAATTGTTTTAAGGGCAAGTTGCACAAATATTTCCATCCAGAGAGGGGTAGAGATTGTGGAAAGCGAATAGGGCAGTAGAAGCATTCAGTTCAGATTTTTCAGGGCAGTTATTCTGCCCCTTGGTAACATTTTTACCATAATTTGGATAAAGAAAAGCAGGTCTTTTCACTGTTAAACAGTAGAAAAAAAACTTGGCTGAACAAAAGTCACAGGCAGGGATTTTTTGTTTAGGAACTTCTAAGGTTCTGAGTAGTTCCATCATAATTTGAGGTAACTATAATCCAGCAAGGCGTACTGTGTTCATTCTCCATTCAGTTGTCTGTCTTGTTACTTTATTTGTTAAGTGATGTTTTTAACACTAAAATAATTTGTGTTCAATATCAAATGATAAATCGCTCACTGTATTTTTCTTTTACTAGACCTCCGAAGGAACATTCACCAAGCCCCCCTCCTCTTCTGAACCCATCAACACCTCAATCCACAGACAGCCAGCCATTGTTGGGAGACCCTTCAACACCAAAGAGACGCAGGATTGATCCTGAATCCCTTCATTCGTTGAGGCGATCAACAAGGCATGCTTCAGGCTGTGATAGATTGTCTGAAAGCAGTGCATCTCCTCAATCAAAACGCCAGTTTTATGAATCTACCCAAATGCCCAGGTTACTTTTACACTTAGAAAAAAGTGAGTATTCAGTATTCGAATCTAGAAACGAATTTTCTCTAATTTACACAGGAATATTCTTGTTAACATTCATTTTTTTATTTTTGTTGCATTTTTTAAATGTTCCTCCTGGTGGCAGAGATACTGTATTAATATTTAAGGGATTTAAAAACCTGCAACATTATAGTGAATTATTTTTTTAGGTTGGGGTCACAACTAAACGACAGTGTAGGATTAATGGATTTGACTAGTTCAGAATGATGGAAGCAAATCTTATTTTCATTTATCTGGAATAATGCTCTGAATTTAAGTCTGCTTGATCAGCTCTGACTATCATGGCTGAACAGCATTATAGTGATGAAAATGGGATATTTTTCCAATCTTTGTGTAACGTTTCCAAAGCTGGTGTAACGTTTTGTTGTGATGATTGAGTTAAATTCTGTTTTCTGACGTGCATATTTGACAATTTTATTTAATATCACAAATTATATTTTGTCAATTTTTCTTCTATGGGATGTATAAACTGTGAAAATTGTGCATGAAAATAGTTCATGTTTTTTTCTTCATGGTATTTTAAAAGAAATATTACTTAATATTTGTTTTGTTTGAATGTATTTTAAAGAAACTCCTGTCCACAGTGGGAGTTCATCTCCTGTCGCCCTCACACCCAGTAAAGAAGGCGTTGCAGTGTTTGATGGTAGAAGAACTAATGAATTAAACGAGGTATGGTTCATTTGCCTTTTTCTTGACTTGGTAAATGCACGCGATAGTTTGTTAGTTTTGTTTGGTTTATTGTCGGTGAAAAGCTTTAGTTGCGTGCTAACCAGTCAGCGGAAAGACTATACATGATTACAATTAATCCATTCACAGTGTGCAGATACATGAATAGGGAATAACGTTTGGTGCAAGATAAAGCCAGTAAAGTTCAAAAGTAAGAAATGTTGCCGTCAGTGTTTATCTGCAACAAACATGTTAGGGAAATTGCAGAATTGACATCCTTTTGGATAGTATTGCTATTTAGTTTTGCAGTAGAAACTATTTATATTTTGTCAAACAACAACTATTTGAAAATGCTACTTAAGTTCGAGGAGCAGAATTAGGCCATTTGGCCCATCAAGTTTACTCTCATTGAATCATGGCTGACCTATCTTTTCCTTTCAACTGCATTCTCCTGCCTACTCCCCATAACCACTGACGCCCTTGCTAATCAAGAATCTGCCAATCTATAGGTCCGTCAGGCAAGATCTCCCTTTCACAAAACCATGCTGACTTCGACCTATTTTATTGTTTACTTTTAAGTACTCAGAAACCTCATGCTTTATAATGGACTCTAAAATCTTACCTACTATAGTTTTTCATTCTTCTGCTTCACTGCCTTCTTGAGCAGCAGAGTAATATTTACAATTTTCTAATCGTCTGGAACCACTCCTCCAGTGATTCTTGAAAGATCACAGCTAATACCTCTACAATCTCTAAAGCCATCTCTTTCAGTACCCAGGCAGGCAGTCCAAGTGACTTATCCACCTTCAGGCCTTTAAGCTTCCCTGGCACCTTCTCCATAGTAATAGCCACTCCACTAACTTCCATCCCCTGACTCTCCTGAATTTCATGCATGTTACTGATGTCTTCCACTGTGAAGACTGATGCAAACAACTTAGTCAATTCATCTGCCATTTCTTTATTCCCCATTATCAATTCTCCTGCATCATTTTCCAGCGGTCCAACATCCCACTCTTGCCTCTTGCTACTCTAAGAAACCATCTCGTAGACACTCAACAAATTCACTCTCTGAATCCAGTACCAACCTAATTTTCCCAGTCTACCTGCATGTCAAATTCAATTCAAAGGAAGTCCATCTCATCAATACAATACAATACAATATATCTTTATTGACATTGTACAGGGGTACAACGAGATTGGGAATGCACCTCCCATACGATGCAATAAATTAATTAGCTAATCGGTATAAATTTATACAACCCAGTGAAACAAAATTAGGAACAGATTTAAAGCAGTATAAAGTTCAAGTAGGTCTGTGCTGGTTCACTGTGCGATGTGACCATCCGGTTCAGCAGGACCGGTTCATAGCAGCTATGGCCCTGGGGATGAAGCTGTTCCTGAGTCTGGAGGTGCGGGCGTAGAAGGCCTTGTAGCGTCTGCCCGATGGTAGAAGTTCGAACAGACTGTTGCAGGGGTGTGAGGATTCTTTGTGAATGCTGGTGGCTTTTCTGAGGCATCGTGTGTTGTAGATGCCCTCCAAGGCTGGTAGCTGTGTTCCGTTAGTCTTCTGAGCTCTATAGACTACCCGCTGAAGAGCTTTCCTCTCTGCCTCCGTGCAGCTGAGGTACCACACGGGGATGCCATGTGTTTAGGACGCTCTCTGTGGTGCAGCGGTAGAAGGTCGTCAGCAGCTGTTGGGGCAGACCAGACTTTTTCAGTGTTCTCAGGTAGAACAGTCGTTGCTGTGCCTTCTTGACCAGCGCAGCGGTGTTAGTGGACCATGTGAGATCCTCCGAAATGTGAGTGCCCAGAAACTTGAAGCTGGACACTCTCTCCACACTGTCGCCATTGATAAAGATCGGAGCGTATTCCCCGTTGTGTGATCTACGGAAGTTGATGATCAGCTCCTTGGTCTTGGAGGTGTTTGGGGACAGGTTGTTAACTGAGCACCAGTCCGCCAGGTTCTGCACCTCCGCTCTGTAGTTTGTTTCATCCCCATTGGTGATCACCCCGATCACCGTTGTGTCGTCTGCAAACTTGACAATGGTGTTGGTGTCGAATGCAGGAACACAGTCGTGTGTGAATAGGGAGTAGAGCATGGGGCTCAAAACACAGCCCTATGCACAGCCCCATCAGGGTGATAGTGGAGGACAGGTGCGGGCCCAGTCTCACTGCCTGTGGTAGCTTCATCAAGGTCCAGGATCCAGTCGCATAATGGCGAGCTGAGGCCTAGCTGGTGGAGTTTGGTGATGAGCTTGGTGGGGATGATCGTGTTGAAGGCAGAGCTATAGTTTATGAATAGCATCCTCTCGTACGTGCCCTGTCTCTCTAGGTGAGTCAGGACAGTGTGAAGAGCCAGAGAGATGGCGTTCTCTGTGGATTTATTTGCCCTGTATGCAAATTGATGTGAGTGCAGTGAGTCAGGGATGCTGGATTTGATGTGTGAGAGGACCAGCCTTTCAAAGCACTTCATGACTATCGGCGTTAGGGCAACAGGACGGTAGTCGTTCAGGTTGGTGATTTTTGCTTTTTTTCGGCACCGGCACTATGGTAGCCGACTTCAGGCACTTGGGAACCGTAGCCAGAGATAACGACAGGTTAAAGATCCTGGTGAATACCTCAGCCAACTGTTCAGCACAGTCCCTCAGTACCCTTCCTTAAACTCCATCCGGGCCTGCAGCCTTGCGTGGGTTGACCCTTCGCAGAGCGCGTTGTACATCCTGTGTGCTCAATGGTAAGACCTGTCCCTCCGCCTTGGCTGGGGTTCTTCCCCTCATGGTGGTATTGCCCGTTTCGAAGCGGGCAAAGAAGGTGTTAAGCTCGTTGGTTAGTGTGGCATCGCTGTGGGGGCAGGCAGGGCTGCTCTTGTAGCCAGTGATGTCCCTGCCACATGCTTCTGGTGTCCGTGGTATTGAAGTGGTCTTCAACAGTTGAAGTGGTCAGAACAGTTCCCTCCTTCCCCAACACTGTTACAATACTTTTAAAGTTTATTCTCTCTGCATTAAAGACCAAACTCTTATGCTAGGTTGCATATGGCAATGAATTGATGTTTAGGATTAAGTGAACTTGAACCTTGAACAGAATTAATTATGTTATTTGGGCATAATGTATGATGTACAGGTCAGAGTGGTGCAGTGGTTAATTTACTGGACTCAGCAGCCTGAGGTTAATATAAATGATTCAGAGATGTGAGTTTCAGTCCCACCATTGCACATGAGGAATTTACATTAAAGCAATTTAAATTTGCAATTAAAAATGAAGGCTGGTTTCAGTGTAAAACATGAAGCTGCTGCTGCCTGCTGAGTTAACCTGCTGAGTTACTCTAGCACTGACAGTCTTTGCAAGCCCATCTGGTTCACTGATGTCCTTCAGGAAAATGAATCTGGCATTGTGGCGGCACGGTGGCGCAGCGGTAGAGTCGCTGCCTTACAGCGAATGCAGCGCCGGAGACTCAGATTCGATCCTGACTACGGGTGCCGTCTGTACGGAGTTTGTGCATTCTCCCCGTGACCTGCGTGGGTTTTCTCCGAGATCTTCGGTTCCTCCCACACTCCAAAGACGTACAGGTTGGTGGTTAATTGGCTGGGCTAATGTAAAAATTGTCCCTAGTGGGTGTAGGATTGTGTTAATGTGCGGGGGTCGCTGGGCGGCGCGGACCCGGTGGGCCGAAGGGCCTGTTTCTGCGCTGTATCTCTAAATCTCTTTTCAAAATCTCTAAAATCTTTATCCAGTTTGCCAAATGTGACTCCACACCACTTCTGCATTTATCTTTTAAGTGCCACCTCCGTTCAGAGGCAGACACAAAATGCGGGAGTAACTCAGCGGGTCAGGCAGCATCTCTGGAGAGAAGGAATGGGTGACGTTTCGGGTCGAGACCCTTCCACAGCTATGTCTGTTTTCTCTGTTCAGGCAATTGGGATGGTCAGTAAATGTCAACCTTGTCTGTGAGGACCACACCCTGTGGATGAATGAACAGAAAAAAATACTCTACTGACTAGATTACCGTTGCAGGAATTAAAAGTGACGTGGTTTTTGTCATTTAAAAAATAAATTGAATCAGCAAAAGCATGTGATTGAGAATTTTTTTTCATATTGTGTTTAATAGGTATTATCTTGGAAAATGATGCCAGATAATTATCCATTAACTGAACAACCTCCTGCCCCCTCTTACATCTATGGAGCTCAGCATCTTTTGCGACTGTTTGGTACGTTTTTGCAGATTTTATATTCAGTGAAATTGGATGAAGATAAAATATATTATACTTCAATGTATGTTTGTTCAAAGTGGAAAAATAATCTATATTTAAATTTCAGAATAGAAATGCAATCAATGTAAGGAATTTTAAAAAATGACATGAAACCTCTAATCTCAAGTCAAATTTTAGATCGTTGTGGGAAACAGCAGAATAATAATATTGATTAAGTAGTCCTTTCAAAGAGCCATTGAAGGTGTCTTCACTTTACAATAGAGATGCCTTTTCTATAAAGCACAAGTTCAGCTTATAACTAACCAATACAAAAATGAATTTCACTACATGTGACAAATAATGTATCATACCAACTAAAAAACGCATTCCACTTAACATTCAAAACCAATGATACTGATTAAAACATTGTATAAAAATTGCAGGATCTTACAGCAATGTTCTATAAAGCATTGCAAGTATACAATAAAATGCCATCAAGTCCTGGAGTCATTGTAGCATCAGGATGTCTAGAGTTCTGAATTAGTTGCTGATTAAGTGTGATCCAAACAAACTTTGAAAGGATATCCAGAAAATGCAATCTCTTTCATTTACTCATTTACTGTAAATCTACCCTGCTTCACTTAATCTACCTTGCCCATAATTTACGAATAGCCAATTCCCCTACCAACCCACATCTTTTGAGATGTCGGAGAAAACCAGAACACTTGGAAGAAACCCATGTGGTCACACGGAGAATATGTTTAAGGATAAGGGGGAAGTCTTTTAGGACCGAGATGAGAAAGTTTTTTTTCACACAGAGAGTGGTGAATCTGTGGAATTCTCTGCCACAGAAGGTAGTTGAGGCCAGTTCATTGGCTATATTTAAGAGGGAGTTAGATGTGGCCCTTGTGGCTAAAGGGATCAGGGGGTATGGAGAGAAGGCAGGTACAGGATACTGAGTTGGATGATCAGCCATGATCATATTGAATGGCGGTGCAGGCTCGAAGGGCCGAATGGCCTACTCCTGTACCTATTTTCTATGTTTCTATGCAAACTCCACCAAGACCACACTGGAAATCAGGACTGAACCCCGGTTACTGGTATTCTGATGCAGGAGTTGGTGCCCGAGCACTTTAGTAAATATTACAAATCGCATCAGCATATGGAATTATGAATACATACATGAAAATATATAAAAGGTGTTGATTTGTTGGTCTTCCCAGCAAGTTCTGGAAAATGAAGAAGTATGAATATGATTAGACATTGTTTCTTTATTAAATTGATTGATTATATCATCTTCTGTTTTGTACAGTGAAGCTGCCAGAGCTCTTGGGCAAGATGCATATTACCGACAGGAACCTGAAAGTCTTGGTAAAGCATCTCAAGTTGTTTCTTCGGTAAGATTTTAAAAATGTGCTCGTATAATTTTACAGAGCTTGTGTTAATTAACTATACTGCATTAGGAATTGACAAACTTTAGTTAGAACATGGTCCAAGATACATGTGGAATCACACACTATGAAGTGGAGAAAGCCGTCACGATCTTTGTGCAAGATTCATTGTTAGGACTGTCTTGGACATGTAAATAAAAGATTGACACTGGAAGGTTGATGTTTATAGTTAAAATAAAGATCTTTCAGTATTTGTTCAGCCTTGTTAAAACTCATCATGTTAATGATTTGATGCTTGCTTTGTATCTTTATATCCAGGTTTTTGGCTGAATACCAGGAGGATTTTTTCCCAGAATCTGCTTATGTAGCTGCGTCAGAAGCTTACTATTGTACCAAACGTCCCCAGGCTATCTACTGAAGCATTAGCAGAACTGTGAATTAACCTTCACAGTCACTTTTAGCCTTGTGGTTACAGATTAAAGAAAGTAAACGATCTTCAGCAGCTAAGAACAAAAAGAGGGCTTATGTTCTCTTAAGTGGTGCTGCCTACTGGAAATCTGTTGACATTACATTGTGGAGATGGACCACTTAGTGTTTGAACTTGCCACTTTTGCTTTCATCTCTGCTTGTTTTTGTGCATGTATCCAGTTCTCTTTTGATGAATCAAATGACTGCAAATTGAAGTCTCCGACAAGCAGACAAAATGCATTCTGAAATGCAAGCTGCCTTTATTGAACAAGAGACTTAATTCATTTCTGCACAAAATTGTTTTGAGGTCTATCTTAAAGTAACGAGGAACCACGTTTTAACGTGAGATTCTAAAAAGTTGCAAGTTGAAGTAAAAGTAATGTATTATTTGCAGGAATGCTTCCTTTTCTGATTAGAAATAAATGTTTGCTGTATGGTAATATTTTATTTTAATGTTAGTTAAGTTTCTATTCAAATTTCAATTACTGTTTGTGTGAGTGCTCTTCTATGGTAGACCACTATTTGTATCTTTTTTTCCAACTAAGCTGTTGTCACAAAAGTTCTAAATTTATTCTTTGGAACCGCACCTCATTTGTCTCACTCTGGCAAGTGTACAGGTTGCGTCATTGTGATTGTGTGATTATTGAAGGGGAACTAATTTAGCAAGGTGCAAGGTGGTTCTTGTTACTTCTCACTGAATATTCCAGGGACAGTTTTTCCATCCAGCAGTATGACAATATAGCACTTTAGGCTATATGATGTATGATATTTGGCAGGATATTTGATGACCATGTTCTACTAATTAATACATCTGTAATTTATCTCTGTGTGCAGCACTTGGTTGATCATATTGTAAATCATAATAGTAACAGATGATCAGAGACAGAGCCTAGACCAGCAGTTATATGTGCAAAAAATGGTGTTGCTAAAATTTCAGCTGGGAAATACTGATACAGGTACAGTACACAGTGGTACAGCTCTGAACTGTTTTCTTGCAGTACGGAGATTCAATCCTGCCTCTGGAGTTTGCATGTTCTCCTTGTGACCACTCTGGTTTCAACCAGGTGTTCTAGTTTTCTCCCATATTCTGTGTAAATCTCCTCAGGTGTGCAGGTGAATGGTAGAATCTGGGGGAGTTAATGAGAATGAGAAGAGAATTTAAAAAATGGGCTCAATGTTGGGTTTATGTGAATAGTTGGTTGATGGGGAGTGTGGAGTCGGGGCCGAGGGGCGTGTTTCCATACTATATCTTTCTATGGCTGTTAACCCACTGGTAATCCAGAGAAAAATGGAAACCAACTGCTGCCTGACCTGTATATTTCCAGATTTCCATGAAGAAAACAATGTTTTGTTTCAAGATCCTTTCATTGACATGAATGTTAGTTCAGTTTCTCTTTCCATAGAGTATTGCTTGACCTGAGTTTTTCCATGGTTTTATTTTCAGCACGAATAATTGTTTTGCTTAATTATTTCGAGGCCAGCGCCATCAATCCAGCAACTCAAGTTCACATCCCTCCATGATTCTCTTTGGCAGTTAAATTCAGTTAATAAACTGGAACTTGAAATAACTAAGCTTTGTAATGGTGATTAGAAAAGTGACCAGATTGTCAGTGAGAACCCAGCTGTTTTACTGGTGTTCATCTGAGAAGGAAATCACTGAAATCTGCTGTTCTTGCCAGATCTGTCCAAAATATGAATCCAGGCCACTCCCATATGGTTGATTAGTTAAAATGCCTTCCAAAATATCCTTGCAGGCCACTTGGTTCTCACCACTTGCTCGAAGGGTAATCAGGGAGGGACAATAAAGATTGCCCTTGCCAGCAATCCTCAAATTCTGTTTATTTTTTTAAAGCATCCACTTGAATCCATGCAAAAATCTTTTTATTTTATTTTATTCATTTTAGTCTCTATTAGAAAACCATTGGAAAATGTAAAATACTATATTGATATCCGAAGTCACAATACCAGAGAAAACAAAAGATTAATTGCCTTCTTTATGTCATAGGAGCAGAATTAGGTCATTTGGCCTTTTGAGTCCACTCCGCCATTCAATCATGTTTGATGTATCTTTCCCTCTCAGCCTCAATCTCCTGCTTTTTACATGGTCGTTTAGAAGGAACAGTTAAATCTACAAAACATACAGTGCATTTGTTTGCTATTTGGATTAATCAGCAGTTGAAATACTAGGAGTAGAGAAAATGGACACAAAATACTGGAGTAACTCAGCGGGACAGGCAGCGTCTCTGGAGAGAAGGAATGGGTGACTTTTCCGGCTGAAACGTCAGCCATTCCTTCTCTCAGAGATGCTGCCTGTCCCACTGAGTTGCACCAGCATTTTGTGTCTATCTTAGGTTTAAACCAGCATCTGCAGTTCATTCCCACACGAGGAGTAAAGAAGGTAATTTATCAGATTGTTGGTAAATACTACTAATCACTTAAAAGTAGGTCACTTCTGTTCAACTTCATTTCTATGCCCCACTGAACCTTGTCCCTTTAATTGCAAATATTTGTGCAATTAGAGTATTTGAAAATTAAAAAAATTCTAATACTCATCCAAAAAAATAATGGATTGTGAAGGACATTGCTGATTACAGTGTCTGTTTTTGTACCTGTCTTTCACGTAGTGAAACTTCAGAGGAAGTCGTCACCAAGTGATCTCCAGAAAGGTACCTGCAACAGATGGATTTCAAGGAGCAATTCACAAAGCTAGAGCACCAGTGAGTTTTAGGGATAAAACATGAGAGCTTGAAGCATTTATTTTGAGACACTATGTCAAAGATAGCAACCATTTTGAGGTACAAGGTTAAGTGAGATTGGTTATATTTTGCTTTTTAATTTCTGGTAACCTCCTTCCATCTTCCCTCCTCTGCCTGCCTACGGCCAGTGTGTTTCCCTTACCCCTACCCATCCCCAAAGCCAAAGTCCTTAGCTCATGAAAAACACTGAGGAAGAATGGCAAACAAAATGGTTTTTTTAATATCTACTTTTACCTGATTGTCATAGCAATAGATAGGCATTTTCTTTATTTGTATTTATATTGTTAACAAGTTTGAAGTTCCTTGAATAAGTTGCAACAGTATTTGGGATTATAATATTTCTGATAACCATTGCTTCCCAGTGCTGTTCATCTTTGTGCGCTTCTTAAAAAAAATCTTGTTCCTATCTCTTGCTGAATTTAATTGTCATTGTGATGTTAATTGTGTGGTAAAATTCAAATACCAACACAATGTGAGGGAGGGGAAGTGGGGGGGGGGGGGGGGGGAGGAAGATTTAAGAGGTACTTGAAAGGCAACCTTTTTGTACAAAGGGTGGTTGGCACATAAAGTAAGTGGCGGAGGAGGTAGTTGAGGCAGGTACTATCATAATGTTTAAGCAACATTTAGACAAGCTCATGGATAAGGTGGGTTTAGAGGGAAGTCGGGCAAATGTAGGCAGATGGAACTAATGTAGATGGGGCATCGTTGTCAGCATGGGCAAGTTGGGCTGAAGGGCCTGTTTCAATGCTGTGTGAGTGTACAATTTTTAAAAAATTAGCAGAATTATAAAACTCTTAACTAATCCTTGGTTGATGCCATCATTTGAGGTTAGAAAAAGGATATCTGATGTGCTGAGGTGGTGCTCTGAACTTTTAACCTCTGGAATCTGAGCTGATTTATCATTTTCATTTGCATCCAGAGATTGCAAGACTCATTTCAGCTTAATGTGGCAGCTAATCATTCTACAATCAACACAATCCAGACTCTAATTAAAATTGTGCAGAAATAAGAACTTTGCATATCTTTCTTAATGATGCATTTACAGTAATGTGCTGCTTAATTGTGGATACAAAATGAGTTTTAACCCAAAGTTCCTGAACTTTAGTATTTTTCCAATTTATTTTGTTGTAAATTCTTAAAGGGGAAAATTACTTTGTTACACTAATTCTCTAAGTAAGTGCATTCTATTAATATCTAATGTATTTCCCTTGGATGTTTAATGCGTTGTTACCTTGTCTTTTGAAAACTTATAGGTTGTTGTGAAATTTAAATGAACTATTTCATCAACTGTCAGTTGATAATGTGTAATTATACAAAATCTGGAATCTGCAGTTGACTTTATTGAACATTTGTCATTAAAATTGCTGTGGTATAACATCATGATCTTTATCGCAAAAAAAGCTAGTTCTTTTGTGATCAGGAAAAGATTTAAATATGATTTAATTCACTTTTAAAAATAAAATATCTGCATTTTTAATGAATCATGAAGGGCTAGATTTGTGGCGTGTCGGAATTTTTGTTTCCAGTGAACAGTGTTGAAAATTTAGCTGGCTGTGTCGATGTCTGATTGGAGGAGATTGACGTAATCTTGGAACTATTTTTTGGACTTGATCATTTTATTGTGCATGTTTATACTTTCCACCGCATTTATTCACTAGAGAGAAAGTCTTCAGTTATTTTAATGCTACTAAATAATTATAATTGTTAATTACAAGTATGTATTTTATCCATTTGGAAAGGATCTGAACCCATTCAATTGCTAAGAACTAAAGAAATATTGATTAGTTGCTCTGGCCTCAATTTCATCTGTGCTTGTGGTACCAATACTTCAAGACAACAAATGAATTTAACTGAAAGGTGTTCTAATAAGTTCCATTTGGTTTTGACAGCGCAGCATTATTTTCAAACTGCTGGTAACTTAGATTGGCAAATCCTGCAGACTTTTTTCTGACACAACAGTGTTGTTAATAATTTGAGGAAAGAATACTAACTAGGATTTTGGAAAAGCTCGGTCATCCTTCAATTTAACTTCAAGAGATAGTTAAAAACGAATAATTTAGCTGATCAGGATTTTGTCTATAATATGTTGAATGAATGTGCAGAATTTCTGCACCCTTGTGCAGAATTTCCTGTTTTTGTGTTGTTTTGCTGCCTTCCAAGGGAATGTTGAAATTAGTGTTGAAGTGGAGGTGAGACTGAAGTGATTCTGGCGAAAGAGCTACCCTAGAAATCTACTTATGAAAAGCCCTGACAAAGAAATCATCGCAAGATAATTTTGGTCTTGTTTGCTAGCTAAAGATAATGTCTACCAGTAACATGGTGGGTGAAATGGGCCATATTGGAAAGAATGTGACTCGGTAAACGATGGCCACTAAAAAACATGTGACTGGCAAATACAATAAGGAATTCAAGCGGGAGTATTTGGCACCCATTTTGCCCAAGCCGACTCTATGATTTGATTTAGTTCATTGTTTATCCTGCTGCAGCTTTCAATCTTCTGAGGAGCTATTGTATTTAATGCACCATGACAATTGATAAACCTGTTGTGATGAAGCAATAAGGTATTGTTTCAAAAAGATTGTAGAATCCCAGTTTGCATTGGGAGTATGCAACGTTAAATTTTGCTCTGTAAAATGGAACATGGAACTAGTTGCTTGTGCTTTCAATTTTCACGACCTCGGTGTACAGCAGTAGCTTATCCCTTGTCACTAACTAGTCAACAGAAAATATTGAGGCAATGGTAAAATATTTAATTTTGAAAAAAATATTAAGGCTTTAGGTTGGATGGTAAACTCTATGTTTTTGGACATTATTTTTGAGATTTTGTATAATTTGTGTGTTTGTTTGCGTCCATTGCTGCTGCAAGCAAGATTTTTTGTATCTGTGCTTCACTGTCTTTGTATATGTGACAATAAACTTGAGCGACACGAGAGACTTCAGATGCTGAATCTTTAGCAAAAACCAAACTGCTGGAGTAACTGGTCAGGCAGCACCTGTGGAGGGCAATGGATCGGTGACGTAGGATCAACTGAATCTCACGACAGAAAGCAAAGAACAAACGACACTTAGCTGAGCCAGACACCTTGTGCCCCGTTTATTCCAGAAGCCACTTTTCCCTACATTCTCGCCAATCATAACCCGTATGCAGATAAGGCCAATTAGTGCGTCTGACCTTGGAGTTGTTATTGAGCTCTTGTGGCTGGACTGTCTCGTGAGGCTGCTGGCAAGTAGCTAGCAGTGACAGGCTGTGTGCAAAACCGGCGTGGGCGTAAAGGTGCCACAGCTCCCCCCTCAGCCACCGAGTCATACAAGGTGGCGACTGCCTGGTTTTGTCCTGCCTCATACCGGTCTGGCGGGTTGATTTTACGGCCTGATCTTGTTTGGTACTGCAGTGTGAGAGGTCTGTGACAGGAAGTGTTGGGTCTTGTGACTTTGCAGGTTTGGTGGGTGAGGAAGTCGGTTGGTTCTCGACGTTTGCTGGCTTTAATTGGTCGATGGATAGTGTTAGTTTTTCCGGTCCCGTAAATCACGAAACCTTTGGGCAGGTGTTGGGTGCCTTGGTAAGGGCCATCGTATGCACGCTGACGAGGTCAGCGGACAGCGTCGTGTTGGACCAAAACATGTGTGCAGCGTTGGAGGCACGTAGCCCATTGCAGGTGTTGGCCTGAGTAGCTGCATAGTTCGCTGTAATCGAACGACATACCTGCTTGGATCATAGGATCTGTCTGTGGAGATTGGCTCGACAAATTCGCCGGGCAGCTTCAAGAGTTGTGTCATAAACCATTTCCTCCGACGAACATCCAAGGTCCGCTTTCACTGCTGTACGACTGCCAAGCAGAACCAGAGGCAACCATTCACTCCAGTGCGACACGTCTCCGGCTGCCAGAGTGGCTTCCAACTGGCGATGGAACCGTTCACTCAGGCCGTTCGCTTGTGAATGATACGCATTCGCTCGGATCCGATTCGTATCCAAGAGGTCGGTTAGTGTTTGAAACAGCGCAGAGTCGAATTGTGGTCCTCGGTCTGTTGTGATCGTACTTGGGACCCCAAAGACCGAAATCCATCGGTCAACAAAAATGTGGGCTATTGTTTCCGCTGAAGTGTTGATGACTGGGATCGCATCTTGTGAACCGGTCTTCACAAGTGAGCACATATGTGTAGTTTCTTGACGGTGGGAGTGGGCCGAGCAAGTCCAGGTACATGTGCTCGAAATGGGTGTTCGGTACAGGAAACTCACCAAAAGGGGTCCTGGAGATCTCGGATTGTTGACACGGTAGACAAGTCCGCCCATAATCCAACGTCACGCTTGATGACAGGACAGATGAAATGCTCGGAGATTAGTTTTATCGTAGCCTTCTTGCCCGGATGTGATAAGTTGTGCAATGCGCTGAAAACTTCTCAACGCTTCGTCCTGGGCACAAACGGCCTTGGTTTGCCAGTGGAAGTGTGACACACGATGGTTTCTCTCGTGTCACCGACAGGAACATCTTCCAATTTTAGGGCTGTATGCGTCCGGTGGTAATGGCTAAGATCGGGATCAGTGTGCTGCGTGCTAGCCACGGCATGAGAATCTACGAGTGTGGCCGCATTCAGAGCATCCACCACCAGTCTTGACAGGGCATCGGCAACCGGATTTGCTTTTCTTTGAATGTGCCTGATGTCACTGGAGAACTGCGGAACGAAGTCCAAGTGGTGGATTTCCCGCGGTGACGATCTCCCCGCACTTGTGCAAGGAGTGTATGTGAGTGGATGTTGATCCGTATAAATAGTGAAGCGACGACCTTCCAACAGGTGGCGGAAATGCTTGACGGCGAGGCACATAGCCAAAGGTTCTCGCCCGAACGTGCTGTACCTCATCTGAGTGGATCGTAATTTTGTGGAAAAGAATGCCAGAGGTTCCCACCTGCCATTGACTCACTGCTCCAGGACTGCTCCCACGACGTGGTGAGTGAAAATGCGGCATTGGGCCCTTGATGGACCAGCATAGTTGCATCGGGGAGAGTCCTCTTAGTGACATTGAAGGCTTGAACTGCATCCTTGGGTAAACACAACGGTTTGTTTGAAGACGGTTTGTGCGAACATTTGAATCAGTTGGTCAAGGGTAATAGGGAACCTGCGGCGTTTGGTAGAAATGTATGCATTCAAGAGAGAGCTAGATAGAGCTCTTAAGTGTAGCGGAGTCAAGGGGTATGGGAAGAAGGAAGGAATGGGGTACTGATTGAGAATGATCAGCCATGATCACATTGAATGGTGGTGCTGGCTCGAATGGCCGCCTCCTGCACCTATTGTCTAAAGCGGCGGTAGAAATTCATCATCCCCAAAAATTGCCATAATTGGTTTAACGAATTTGGCACTGGGTAGTTTTGGATTTCCTGCACCTTTGATTCACCGAGCAGGATACCGTTCTCCGTCACGCGATGCCCGAGGAAAGTGAGTTCGTGAGCGCCAAGCACGCATTTGTTCGTGTTCATGACAATCCCATATTCGTCAAGACACCGGAACAGTAATCCAAGGTGTTTCTTGTGTTCGTCTTCGCTGGAGCTCGCTGCCAACACGTCATCGATGTATGCGTAAACAAAATTGAGGCTGGAGAGTACGTTGTCCAGGAAACGCTGGAACAGTTGTGCTGCGTCCGTAATCCAAACGGCATCCGTAGAAACTCGAACGTCCACAACAGAGTGACCGCGGCTGTCTTGGGAATATCGCAGGCTCGACCGGAATTTAATAATACGCATACACGAGATCGATGCTTGCGAACACCCGCTTACCCTGTAGGCTTGCAGAGAAATCCTGCAAATATGGGACGCTGTATCGATCTGGAACAGCGGCAATGAACGGTAGTCGCTGCAGCGTCACCACTCTGGGAGATTTGGACCATGTGAAGAGTTGATGCCCAGCAGCTCTTAGACCTGCGAATGATCCTGAGCTCCAACATATGGTCAAACTCGACCTTCGCGACTTTGAGGCGATCTACGGGTAACCTGCGTGCTCTTGCCGAAACTGGAGGGCTAAGGGTCTGAATATGATGCGTGACAGTGTTTGATATCGTTGTGCCGGTTATTGTGCCAGTACATTGCCCCACCTCCCCTCCCACAGCACCTGGGTCACAGTCACCAACCACTGGCTGCGTTCTCCAAGATAGCGGATTTAAGCACGTCGTATGGCGTCATTTCTTCAGGTTTAAGAGCCTCCTGGAGCACGTCCTCTACTTCCCCTGTGATCTGCTCTGGAAGACAAGCTGCTAGGAACCCGAATTTTATATACAAAATATGTGAGATGAGGATTGAAGAGATCCAAATTGTGAAAGCAGAGGAAAGAATATGAGTGGAATGGGAGGGGAAAAGGGAGAAATGGTGCGATTCCACCAGCACAGGGAAGGAAGGGTGGTGGATATGGGGGTGAGGGAGAGGGTTGTTTGTCGGTTACTTACATAAAATTGGAGTATTCAAGTTTAAGACCGTTAGGTTGTAAGCTACCCAATGAATGAATATGAGGTGCTATTATTCCACTTTGCGTGTGACCTCAATCTGACAATGGAGGAGGCCCAGAATAGAAAAATCAGAGTGGGAACAGGAGTTAAATTGATTGGCAGCCTGGAATTCAGCAGGCCTTGGCGTACTGAGCGCAGGTTTTGGGGAAGCGAAGATGTGACTGGTGATGGGATCGCAGTGAAGGTGGCGAAAATGTCGGAGAATTATGTTTTAGGTGTGGAGACAGGTGAAGTGAAAGGTAAGAACCAGGGGAACTCTATCACTTATACTGTTGGGGGGAGTGTGAGCGAGAGCAGAACTATGGGACACAGGAGACTTGGGTGAGGGTTCCATCTTGAGAGCAGTCAATTATGGGGAAGGGAAATCTAGTTAAGGAAGAAGGGAAAATTCCAGGAAACACTGGTGTTGAAACGTGTCTGAATATCTGTGGGGGAAGCCATAGATACTGGGAGAATGGCCACTTTTGTAGACATTGTTCTTTTCACTTCCCACCCCTTATGTACAACTTAATTGAATTCAAATATTTCCCAGTACTGATGAAAGATTATTGACCTGAAATGTCAATGCTGATTTCTTTCTGTGCATAATTTGCTTGACCTGTGGAGCATATCTAGCATTTTCTGGTATTTCTTATTTTAGGTTTCCAGCTGTTGCAGTTTTCCTGACTTCCATTTTTGTATGAATGTTTGGGGTCTGTAAGACCACATATAAGGTATTGGTTATCTTGGTTTAGGAAATTGGTGAATGTCTTCTATCTGTATGATCATAGTCATGATGTGTATGAGAATCTTGCTTAAACTCCTTGTAAGATTATTGATTTAGTTTTTTATTCACAAAATGCTGGAGTAACTCAGCAGGTCAGGCAGCATCTCAGGAGAGAAGGAATGGGCGACGTTTCGGGTCGAGACCCTTCTTCAGACTAGTTATAGTCATCTATCTGCTCTGGTGGTTTGGAGAATCCATGTGTCAAAAATACAGCTACAGTTTCTGATTCTTGATTATTGTCCCAAAGGGTCAGCAGGTTGTTGAGCAGACATTGCCCTTTCACTCCATCCTACACTGCCTTCTGTTTATTTATAAAACCATCAGGTGGCGCAACAATATCATCAAAATAAAATCAATTGATTGTCTGAGTGGATTTTGAGGGATCATTTGTGTCCCCAGAGACCAGTAATGGAAATTTTGAGGATGGGCGAAGATTGTGATTTTGACCAGGCTGCTGATGAAATCTAACACATCGGAGTGAAGTCCTGCTCTTTGGCAGCAAGAGTGAAGGAAATGTTAACATGTCAGTTGTTTAGAATTCTAAAATTCACAGAGGCACAAAGTGCAAAAGATGGAAAGTTATGCTGAATGTGCAAAACACTGGTTGCCATAGTGAGGTCCACCGGAAATTGGAGGAACAGCACCTCATATTTCGCCTGGGCAGTTTGCAGCCCAGTGGTATGAACATCGACTTCTCCAACTTTAGATAGTTCCTCTGTCCCTCCCGTCCCCTCCTCCTTCCCAGATCTCCCTCTATCTTCCTGTCTCCACCTATATCCTTCCTTTGTCCCGCCCCGACATCATGGAGGAGGCCCATGACAGAAAGGTCATAACTCAGCAGGTCAGGCAGCATCTCGGGAGTAACTCAGCAGGTCAGGATACAAGGGATACTGGGTTAGTTAGCGTGACAATCGTGATGAATGCCGTTATTGGATTTCTGATCCAATCGTTCATTATCTGTGGATCACCAAAGAAATATTACTACTTCACCAACAATCTGGGAGCATCATTTGTTTTAAGTATGACCCTCAGTGATATTCCCAAGGATGATTTAAAACTGGCTCACCGCCAGTCCAATCGAATTCCCTCACGTTTTTGCCTCTGCTTTGAAGCAGAAGCCTTAGACCATTTCAACCATTTTTGAAGATGTAAGTTCCAGTTTTGCTAAAACTCATGAATTTTTATGATGATAAATTGTTAGAAAATTTCAAGGCATTGGTTTATCTTGCCACTGGCAAAAAAAAAGAACATTAATCCTACAGAACCAAAGACTACAAATTTATTCCTGTGCCGCTTCTGGGGGAAAGTGGCACATTTCTTTAATGCCTTTATTGGGGAAGATCTGGCTGAACAAGGCTAGCCATCGCTGATGCCACCTTGCGTGTGCCAACAAGCCCATCAGTTTGTGGATGACCCTTTCTCAGGATTGTGCTGGTAAGAAAGCATCCCAGCTTGCATGCAGATGAAAGTGGATTCCAAACATTCTGCTTCTCTTCACTGCATTAGAAATTAACTATTTTTACCCCTGGCAAGTGTGAAACAATTGCAAATCAGACAGTTTAATACGGGTGTGCACAAAATTTGTTTATTCTAATATTATTATCGCATGTACAGTGGTACTGGGAAAAGCATTTGTTGCGTGCTATCCAGTCAAATAAGTGACTAGACATTATTACAATCAAGCTATCACAGTGAACAGATAGATAGATACAAGATAACGGGTATATTATTAAGTGCAAGATAAAATCAGTTCAAAGGTCTCCAATGAGATAGATGGAAGGTCCAGCTGGTGTCATCGTCAGCGATGGCAGCCTTGCCAACGGTCTGTCTGTCTTTTTGTCTTTTTTTTGTTATTTTTAGTGTGTTTTAAAAGTTTGTGTTATTCTCTGGTTTGTTGGGGGGGGGTCGGGGGAAACTTTTATTTCAATCTCTTACCTTACCGGAGATGCAAATCTTTTCAGGATCGTATCTCCGGTCGCTCTGCGACCTAACATCATGGAGCTGACGGCCTTGCTCAGGACTAACTTTGAGCCCCACCATGGGGACGTGGACTTACCATCGGAGCCTGCGATCACTTGTCTGCAGATGTCACCATCGAGGAGCTTGCAGTCTCGGGTAGCAACCGATGTCGGGAAGCTCCAAGCCGCAGAAGTAGATCGGCCGGCACGGGGCAGCTGAGATTTCACCCCCCCCCCCTGATGCCAGAGCTCGAACGCCCTAATGCGGAGGGCCCACCGCCGGCTACTGGAGTCCAGATCGTCCCTTCAACAGAAGGTTCGAGGCCCCCGACCGCGGGAGAACAAAGACGGGGAGAAGATTGAACTTTTTTCCGCTTTCCATTACAGTGAGGAATGTGGAGGAGTCGCTGTGGTGGATGTTCATGTTAAAATGTATTTTGTGTGTTCTGTTGCTTTTTATTGGTATGACTGTATGGCAAATGAAGTTCCTCGTATGTTGCAAAACATACTTGGCTAATAATGTTTGTGATGATTATGAGAGGACAGTTCATTTGCCTGATAACAATTGTGAAGAAACTGTCCCTAAATGCCTAGTCGGCACGGTGGCGCAGCGGTAGAGTTGCTGCCTTACAGCGAATGCAGCGCCGGAGACTCGGGTTTGATCCTGACTACGGGTGCCGTCTGTACAGAGTTTGTACGTTCTCCCCGTGACCTGCGTGGGTTTTCTCCGAGATCTTCGGTTTCTTCCCACACTCCAAAGACGTACAGGTATGTAGGTTAATTGACTGGGTAAATGTAAAAATTGTCCCTAGTGTGTGTAAGATAGTGTTAATGTGCGGGGATCGCTGGGCGGCGCGGACTCGGTGGGCCGAAGGGCCTGTTTCCGCGCTGCATCTAAATCTAAATCTGGAGGAATGCAGTTTCAAAGTTCTGTACCTCTTGACTGATGGGAGAAGAGTGACCGGGGTTAAAGTAATCCTTGATTCTACTGGTGGTCTTGCCGAGGCAGCGTAAAGTGCAGCCGAAGTCTGTGGAAGGGAGGTTGGTTTGGCATGATTGTTTGGGCTACATCCACAACTCTGCAATTTCTTGCGATCTTGGATGGAGCTAATCCCAAACAATGCTGTGATGCATCCCAATGAAATAATTCTACAACACATCTATAGAAGCTGGTTTGGGTTATTTGGGAGATGCCAAACTTCCTAATCCTTCTAAGGAAGCAGAGGCGTTGATGTGCTTTCTTGGCAATAGTTTCTACTTGGCTGGTCCAGGACAAATTGCTGGGGATATTTATTCTTAAAAACTTGAAGCTAATTCAATGCCATTAATGTATACTGGTGGGTGTGTGTAATGCTTCACTTCCAGAAGCCAACCACAATCTCCTTTGGCTTGCTGACATTGAGGGGGAGGTTGTGGCTTTGCCACCAGGTTTCCTTCCTGTATTCCGTCTCGTTATTATTTGATATCCGGTCCACTACGGAGGTGTCATCTGTGAATTCGTAAATTTATTGTAAAATAAGGTTAACCAAGGTGAGGAATAGAATTGTTGGAGGAGATGGCAGATTTCTTAAGTGTGTCCTCACAATTAATCCATTTTAAGAGGACTTGGGTGCCCTTTGCGGTATGTTACTGATATGGTGGGGTTGTGCAAACAGATCACAGGATAACAGAGGTAGGAGAAGGCTTCAATAATAGCCATCCCTCTTGCAATCACCTGTTCCTTTGGAAAGAACTATGAGCTAAATTATAGACCCAGAAATAGTATTTTAAATACTGCATGCAAAACGATAACAAATTAATGTGCATTTGGAGCGGGAGAAATGATTGAAATAAAATGTTAAAGCAGACAAGCCATTTTGTATCTGCTTCATGTGAACTGCCTCTTATCTGTTTCTCATCCAAATGTAATGGTTACCTTGCTGGGCCCCTCTGTCCTCCATGTTCTGCTCCAACATACCTTTAACGTTTTCTATACCATTTGCTTCAACTGCTGTGATAGCTGGTTCCATCCTCTCACATTTAATATGATAAAGAAGTTTCTTCTGAAGTTCCCCACTGATCTTTTGGTGACGGCCTCACATAGTTTCTGGTTGTGGTCTTCCCTTCACGCGGAAACAATCTCTCCGTGTTAATTCATCAAAACCTTTCAGAACTTTAAAGACCTCTCTCAGGTACCCCTTGGCAATCCTTTCCCATAAGAAAAGAGCCGTTTTCTCCATCCTTGATACAATAAAGATCAAGAAATGTAAGACGAGAAATTGTTCTGTTCATCCTCATCAGTGCCACCATGTCCTTATTATAATACATTGAACACAACTATATGCATTTCTCTCTGAGCTGTGCACCCAAGATTTGATGCAAGTTTATTCAAGTAATAAATATTTACAAAGCATCTTCTTTTTAACAACCCCATCCGACATTTCCGGAGGTTACACGTTCAATACAGGTATTCCTTTCCAAATTTACATTGAAATTACACAGTATCATTTATTTGGAGGGGCGTCTCCACCGCACCCTGCCCCCCATGTCCAGCAGCGGAAGGACCCTAGACCGGTCCTCCCCCACAGGGCCTTGGCGTTAGCTGCACCGAGCTTCAGTGCGTCCCTCAGCAATGGGCTCGGTATGCAGCATGTCGCTCACAGCAGGCCTGCTGCCAGCACCACTGTGGAGTCGTTGGCCTCCCAGGGCACTCCTTCAGGGTTAGCTTTCTGGACCACAATGAGTTTTGAATGCTCGACCTAAAACGGCAGCTTTAGCCTCGGTGCCCAGGTTTGGGCTCTCTGCCGGCCAATTTAGCCGTCTCATTTGCCGGCCGAGACGTTTCCAGCGGGGACCTTGCAAGGAGGTACTGCTTGTTGTGTACTTGAACCCAAGATACAGCCGTTAATGTGGTCTGCGGCCGGCAGAGGGGTCCACGGAACTACGGCCTCGGGTGTCCGACAAGACCGCCTCACACCAGGTGAAAAGCTGTCCTGGGCATGGACCCCAGCAGCTTTCTGTAAGAATTAGGATTTTCATGTGATTTTAGACAAGTTACCATGGGCTGGGATATGAGGGGGGGGGGGCAGGAGAAGGGGGAGGGTATAGTGGGAGAAATGGGCGTGCACAAATGTGAGTAAATTTTTAAAAAATGTTTTGCAAGTCTATTTAATGTTTTTTAGCTTCCACCGTCTAATGGTAAAGATAAGTAGAGCATGTAACAAATGCAGAGACCAGCTTTGTGATTGCCTTGTAAAAGGTATTTGTAATAGCCAGCAAATGAAAGCTCCTGCCCTATGTCACTTTTATTTCTTTCATTCACTGGTGCTGACTTGACCTTGTGTTACATTAACAGTCTCTATGTTCTCTCATATCTTTAATCTCATGACTCCCACTCTTCTTTCCTTGCTTTAAAATTGCTGGTCACGGTCTCTCGACTTCAAACTGGGCTAAATTATTTTGTTCTCTTGCAGCTTTTCTATTCTGAAATTGAGATAAGAATTCTACAAGTATCTCGGATGTTTAAAGTTAGTGCATGAACCTGAATTTTAAAAAACTGCAAATCATGCTGCATTTAAAACCTGTTCTTTTCACACAATATTTCAATAGACAATAGTTGCAGGAGGAGGCCATTCGGCCCTTCGAGCCAGCACCGCCATTCAATGTGATCATGGCTGATCATTCTCAATCAGTACCCCGTTCCTGCCTTCTCCCCACACCCCCTGACTCCGCTATCCTTAAGATAATTTCAAGCTTGATTGTTTCTTAAGACTTTGAGCTTAAAGCATATTTACTGCTTCAACAGCTTGACATCAGATGCTGCTTTAGATTTAGATTCGCCACTAACATTATCCTACACACCACTAGGGACAATTTTTTAAAAACATTTACCCAGCCAATTAACCTACATACATTGTAAACATGCTTGTCAACACTTAGTGTGGGTTTTCACTGGTTTGTGACATAATAGCCACACTAATGATGAGGATAGACACCAAAGGCTGGGGTAACTCAGCGGGACAGGCAGCGTCTCTGGAGAGAAGGAATGGGCGACGTTTTGGGTCCTGATGAGGAGGGTGGATGACGCTGGGTTCGGCAGTGACCACACCGGCACTCGCGGTAAGGTTAACTCGCATCGTTTTATTGTGTTTATCGTGCTAAGAAAGTCCAGGACTGCAGGGGGCGCTGCCCCTCGCATGTGCGATGACGCCGGTGATCTCGGGCTTGTCCCTCCACCTTAATCCTGGTCTTCCATGGAGGAGACATGGTGATTTCAGGCTCCTTCCTTTAGTTCGCCCTTGCCTCGGGAGGAGGTGCTGACGGCACAGGTTTCTTCCTGGCGGCTCAGCTTTGGGCTTGAAGTGGCGGCGCTGGCAGTCTGGGTTATTCTGGCGGTCAGTCTTTGTCACTTGTGTATGCATGGGCACAGTCCCTCGTTGTCCATGGCAGAAAGAGGTTCTGGCATCTCAGGCTTACCCCAGCCACTCGGTCGTAGCCTCGGGTGGAGGCATCAGCTGTCTTGGGCTTCTTTCCCGGCTTGACCACATGGTGGCACTGATGGTCTCGGGTTTGGCCTAGTGGCTCAGTTTTCCTTGGACCTGAAACGGGAAGACAACTAGGAGGGAGACTTTGTCTCTGTTCCTCACTCTCCTCTTTCTTCCTTTTTCTTTCTTCCTCTTTCTCTTCTGCCTCTTCTCTCGTCCTCTCTAGCTAGAATTCCTGGGTGTTATAGGGAGTAGGCTGACAAGTTTCAAGTGGTCAACCAATATTAGCTAATTGGACCCAACAGTTACCAATGATGCTGAGGATTGGCCTTTCCTGGCCTTTCTGCCAGTGATAGAGATCAGAGTGACATCCAAGGGAGAGCTGGCTATCACAGTTGTAGAAGGCCCAGTTGACGACTCAGTTTGAGGCCGCTAAGGATTGAGCACGGCTCAGTGGATTCAATGGCTGTTATTTTTAAAATGGGAAACTGACATATGTGAGAGGATTAAAGTTGGGGTAACAAAATTTGCTACAAAATAATGTTTGTTACACAATTAATATTGCCTTGGTGTGTTGTATTAGGGAGCATGATTCCCCCTTTAACTTTTTTGTAAAGAAGTTGATTTTTTTCAAAAATGAAATTCTTTAATGGTTAGAAATGTAACTTTCAAATTTGAAATTAAACTTGTTCTGATGTAATGTAATACTGGATGATTTAAATGGAGAGTTCTCGGGAATGATCTAATGCTTCAGAACGGCTTTCGAAATCAGCAAAGTTAAATATCATTTTTTTATAGAGAGGGACAGTAATGATATGTGTTCTGGTACATCGAGACCACTATGACCATAAACCACCCATTTAACATTAATCCTTTTTTCATCCCATTTACTGTGTTTCCCTGCCTTTGACACTTGATTCTAATACTCGCCCATGCTCTAGGGATAATTAATTTCTCACCAACCAGACTTTAGGATGGTGGTGGAAACTGGAGTGCCCAGAAGATGGCACAGAGTGCCCGAGTGATGACACAAGGAAATGCAGATGCTGGAATCTTGAGCAAGACGCAAAGTGCTGGAGTAACTCAGCTGGAGGATACGGAAAGGCCATGTTTCAGGTTGGTATCCCTCTTCAAGCTGATTGTAGTTGGACGCAGAAAGCTGGAAAAGAGAGGTGGGAGCAGGACAAATATTTTGCCTCAATCGGCCAAAGATTTTGTCACTGCTATAAATCCTCTACCAGGTCTGACCCATCTTGGATTCAAGAAGCTGTCCAGAAGGTTCAGGAATCCACATTGAGGGACTGAGTCCTCCAAACCTACCTGCATGAAGTCCTGGACGTGACACATGCATGCAAGTACAGTATTTCAGCTTGAATGGCGGAACAGGAGAACTAACATCCACATGATTTCTCATTCATAGATTGAATGATGGAGTTAAATTACAGCGATTATTAAGAGAGTAGGATGCAAGTAAGATTGTAACATTTCATTCCAGTTTGATCCTACTTTGAGTACAAAAATGCTAAGTAAAGGCTGTTAACCTGGACTCACTCCAGGGAATAAATATCTTCATGATCTTAATGGCATAACTTAATGAAGAAAATTTGTAGATTGTGAAGCAAAGCATGTGAAAATATGCAGTGATTGAGGGTGAACTGAGTGTGGAACCCTGAGCCATCCCAGTCCTTCCTTTAGAGGGAGCTAGTGCTTTATCTTTCTGAATATTTATTGAAGTCGTCATAAGTTATCTTTAAAAGGCATCAATTAACATTTTGAATGTGGTCTTTAGTTATGTTAAGAGTTGATCTGTTCAGTTCATTTTAGTGTCATGTACACTGAGAAAAAGCTTTTGAGTGCTTAACAGCCAGCAGTAAGATGATACATGATGACAATCGATCCATTTACATTGTATGGATGCATGATGAGAGAAAAACGTTTAGTGCACGGTAAAGCTGGTCTAACCTGTTGGAAGTGCAGAGTAGACATGGGACTGCAGATGCTGGAATCTTGGGTAAAAACACAATGCTGGGTGAATTTGTGGGTCAGGCAGCATCTGTGGAGGGAAATGAACAGACAATGTTTTGGTCGAGAACCTTCAGACTGATAGAGTGGAGAGGATATGGCTGGTAGAAGAGATTGGGGCAAAAACTGACAACTAGATCAGGTGGAGGTGTTGACTGGCAATTGACTAAGTGGAGGAGAGAAGGTTGAATAATTTAACCAAGGCTAGAGGTAACAAGTGAAGAAGACAAAAAGGTGCAAATGGTGTGAAGTTAGAAGGAAGATTACTGGTAGAAAGTGGTGAGGGGAAATGGTTATTAAAGCCACAAATTCACAGCTGTGTTCTGCCAAGTGGTAAACCCATCACTGGTTCCTCCCGAGATCCCTATAAAAAACAGTTTTAAACCAGTTTGGTTCATTACATGTGATATTAAGAAACAACAGAGCTCTGGTGATAACAGAAGTTGTGTCCCAACAATAGGCCCAAAGAATATCCTGATTGGAATTCTGAAGAACTGTGCTCCCAAACTAACCAGCCTCCAGCCATTTTGTTCCTTTACAGTTACAATACCTGCATGTACATGACAATGTGGGAAACTAATCAGGCGAAGCGTTTCACGAAATGAAGACAAATGCAATCTGGCTAATTACCACCCAAACTGTTTACACCTTGTTATTCATTGGAAAGTGTCATGGACAATAAACAATAGGTGCAGGAGGAGGCCGTTCGGCCCTTTGAGCCAGCACCACCATTCAATGTGATCATGGCTGATCATTCTCAATCAGTACCCCGCTCCTGCCTTCTCCCCATACCCCCTGACTCCGCTATCCTTAAGAGCTCTATCTAGCTCTCTCTTGAATGCATTCAGAGAATTGGCCTGCACTGCCATCTGAGGCAGAGAATTCCACAGATTCACAACTCTCTGACTGAAAAAGTTATTCCTCATCTCAGTTCTAAATGGCCTACCCCTTATTCTTAAACTGTGGCCCCTTGTTCTGGACTCCCCCAACATTGGGAACATGTTTCCTGCCTCTAACGTGTCCAGCCCCTTAATAATCTTATACGTTTCGATAAGATCTCCTCTCATCCTTCTAAATTCCAGTGTATACAAGCCTAGTCGCTCCAGTCTTTCAACATATGATAGTCCCGCCATTCCGGGAATTAACCTAGTAAACCTACGCTGCACGCCCTCAAGAGCAAGAAGTCATGAAGAATGTTGTCAGGCAGCATCTATTCAGCCGTATCCTACTGGCTGATACCCAGTTGTGGGTTTTGCCATTACCACTCTGCCCCATATTTCATTGCAGGATTAGTCCAAACATGGATCAAACAATTCTACTCCAGAGGTGAGATGAAGGTGACTGCCCTCAACATCAAGGCACCAGTTGGTTGAGTTTGACATCAAGGAGACCCACTAGACCTGACGTTAATGTTCATCTAACGTTTGGAAGGTTTGGAAATATACTTTGCTCAAAGAAAAATCCTGCAATGCGTGACTCGCTTCTCCTCCTGACACGCCAAAGGGTATGGGAGTCAGAGGTCACACCCTTAGCACTGCATGAGTTTCTCAGTCACCTTCCTTTCATCATAAGGTCAGACGTGGGATGTTCAGTAATGGTTGCACCTTTTTCAATTCCATTTACAGCAACTGAAAAAGCTACATTTAATGTCTCTAAAACAATAATATTTTCAATATTTTCCTATTGCTGTTGCATAGATGGAAGCCACCTCGTTTGCACCTGCTCTCCACATGATTATAATCAAGCCGTCCACAGTGCATAGGATCCAACGTTTAGTGCAAGATAAAAGTCCAGTCAAGTCTGATTAAAAATTGGTCAAAAATCTTTAATGAGATAGATGGGAGGTCAGGACTGCCATCTAGTTAGTGAGAGGACGGTCCATGGATGAGTTGGACTGAATGATCTCTTTATGTGTAATAGAGCTCTGTGACAATGAGCATCCTGATTCTGAAATGTGTTATCGTTCCTTCATCAATACTGAATCTAAATCCTGGGACTCCCTGGCCATCAGCGCTGCCAGAGTAGATTCTCGACAATGGCTCATCACTACTTTCTTCAGAGCAATTTTGTATAGCAATAAAAATTGGTCTAGCCAGTGATCCTCGCACACTGAAAAATGCAGTATGAAAATGTTCCATGCGTCCTACTTCTCCAGTTCCTTCCCAGTCCCGTCGACTGATGAACCTTGGGTGCGCCCCCTCTGGTTGCACCATCCAACCAGCCTTCGGATGGGTTCCCTATCCTGTTGTCAGATCAGCTTTCTGGCGGGCACTGGATGCAGCACCTCAGGAAGGTCTCCGCTGCAAGGCACCTTGGGTAATTCAAGTGTTTGTCTAAATACTTAAATGTTGTGATGGCACATGGCTCGAGTACTTACTCGGGCTGTGTACCGGCTGCCAGGGCAAAGTTAAGTATCTTTGGATATTTCAATGCATTTAATTTGTTTGTGTGTTTTAGTACATTAAAGCTAACAACTTTTTCAGGTGGTGAGCCTGGGCACAGGGCCTCAACATCTGTTGAACCGGTGTGAGTGCTGTTATTATCTATACTGACACAGCCCCTCTGATGTAAGCAAATAACTGCAGATGCTGGTACAAATCGAAGGTATTTATTCACAAAATGCTGGAGTAACTCAGCAGGTCAGGCAGCATCTCAGGAGGGAAGGAATGGGTGACGTTTCGGTTCGGTCTGAAGAAGGGTCTCGACCTGAAACGTCACCCATTCCTTCCCTCCTGAGATGCTGCCCGACCTGCTGAGTTACTCCAGCATTTTGTGAACAGCCCCTCTGATGCTCAGCCATGCCAAAGTGACTGGAGTCGATGGCCAGTGATCTTAGAGAAACAAAACCTCTGCTCCATTCCCTCAAGCCTCATTGCTCAAACCTGTTGCCTCTTGAATTCCTTGGCAGAAGACTGCTGCCTGTTCTACAGGATCCCTACATTCCTCCCACAGAAGTCTAAAACTTTCCCCTTGTGTCACATTTTGCTTAGACTATGCAATGCAATGAGATTCCTGCTGTCCAGGATTTGATGTAACTGGTATTGCAATACTTTATCAAAATAAAAATCTGGAAACATCTCAATATGCTCATTGACTGAATAATCAATACATTAGATTTTCTGGTGGACACAATGCTGTAGTAACTCAGTGGGACAGGCAGCATCTCTCGAGAGAAGGAATGGGTGGCGTTTCGGGTCAAGACCTTTCTTCAGATTAGATTAGATTAGATTTTCTGCCCTACACTCTTCTAACTATTCCTATGTGACGTGTCAGAGGACCCATCCCTTCTCTCCTGAGATGCTGTCTGACCCGCTGAGTTACTCCAGCATTGTGTGTTTACCAGAGGACTGATCATGATTTGTTTCAGCAATCTAAGAGTTCAGACTCCACTCATTCATTTCCTTGGCTTGAGCTCAGAACCAGCTGGCATGAAGTCCTGGTGAGTATGAGCTCATGTCTCCAGCCTTGTACATTTGGAGAATGCCCCTGTGGAAAGCTGGGACCCAATGGATCTCAGTACACGATGGATTCTGGCACTCCAATGGGTAGGCCCATGAACCTTTAATCCTACTGACTCAATGTGCATTGAGAACAGTGAGCATTGGTATTAGAGCTCTTCTTTCATGCATGTTAGGCAGCCCTGTTGTTCCAGCTAATAAATCCCAAGCAGGGACTCATGATATCAGATTTGTTCTGCACTCAAAACTCTTAATAATTGTGAGGTTAGTGTTTTGTTAACACTCACCCAGACCCGTGGCTGGAGTGTATGATTTTTCCTGCTTGGAAAAAGCCATGGCTGCCCCCATCCTCATCCTGAAACTGCCATACAAACGCATGCAACGCGATATTAAATTTGTTGAGCTGGTGTCAACTTAAGTTATGTGGGAGTTTTAAATTGCTGACAATCCTTCAGTGCCATCAACCAGGTTGAAAGCTTGTCATCATTCTGAAAAAATAAAGCATTCAGTGAGCAAGTAGGGGCATGTTTGTTACAAAAATACTGGAGGCAAGCAATTGCAAACATGAGTAGAAACATGACTTTTATGGTGAAATTCAATTATCTAATTATCTTCACACAAATTAAGAATTTTGTTGTCTTGGCAATTATTTTTAAACTCCCAGATTCTAGACAGTCCGTGACATTCATGCAGGCCTCTGGGTTGCAAGTATTTGGTTGTGTGTGTTATGTATTACTGTCACCATCTGTGCTGGGCACAGATGTCACTTTAAGGTGCGCAGAGAAGGGAACCACACTGAACTCAGAAAAGCTTTAGTACATTAATGCACACGGTCTCCTCAATGAGGTACAATTCGACATGCACAATTGTTTGTAACTGTTTGTAGAAAACCTGAGGTTGACAATAAAACAAGCTTAATTTGGACCGAAGACCAATATACCAAAAACCTTCTTTGCCACCCTATCAACCTGTGACGGCACGGTGGCGCAGCGGTAGAGTTGCTGCCTTACAGCAAATGTGCAGCGCCAGAGACTCGTGTTCGATCCTGACTACGGGCACCGTCTGTACGGAGTTTGTACGTTCTCCCCGTGACCTGCGTGGGTTTTCTCCGAGATCTTCGGTTTCCTCCCACACTCCAAAGACGTACAGGTATGTAGGTTAATTGACTGGGTAAATGTAAAAATTGTCCCTAGTGTGTGTAGGACAGTGTTAGTGTGCGGGGATCGCTGGGCGGCGCAGACCCGGTGGGCCGAAGGGCCTGTTTCCGCGCTGTATCTCTAAATCTAAAAAAAAATCTGATGCTACTTTCAGGGAACTATGCACCTGTACTCCTTAATTCCTCTGCTCCACTGTAAAGGTCCTGCTCTGGTTTGACTTCCCAAAATGTAACACCTCACATTTATTTGCATTAAACTCCATTAGCTATTCCTCGGCCCACTTGCTCAGCTGACCAAAGATCCTGCTGTAATTTTTGATAACCGTGTTCGCTATCTACGATACCTGCAAACTTACTAATCCTACCTTGTACATTTTCATCCAAGTTGTTGATATAAAACACAAAAAGCAATAGTCCCAGCAATGGGCCCTGGGTCACACCAAAAGTCACAGCCCTCCAAACTGGAAAATAAATCACGTCAATATAAAAATCATGTCTGCCATCAACCCTCTTAGTTACTTCTTCAAAAAAAAAAGGCATCAAATTTGTGAGACGATCTCCGACTCACTAGCTCATCCTGAGTATCCCTAATCAGCTCTTGCTTTTTCAAATGCATTTATTGTTTAATTCTTCACAATCCTAATCTATTGGCGTTTCGGCAATATTTCGGTTTCTTGCACATAATCAAGTGCCAAGAGGAAGCTATTTCACTAAATCGGAGCCATTACTTGAAGAAAATTATTATTTCAGGAAATAACTGACAGGTGTTATTCAAGTTTGAGGAACTGAAAGTGTTAATAGAATTATGTAGAGTTTCCAGCTCTGAAACTAATCTTTCAGTCGAATGGTCTGTGCCGATTTTCATGTACTACATGTATTTCCCCCCTGCAAGTTTAAACATAATCAACTCAATCCCTCTGGATTAGATTTTTAATTATGTAGATAGAATATATAAATTATGATCAGATACTCTTGGTGGTCATGGTGGACCACAATGTAACATTATTATTACATTGAATAATAACATGAAATTAAATCATTCAGCCACCATTATCATATCATATCATATATTACCTTTGCTTGTTCTCTGAAAAAGCTCATCAATGCCTCCATATCTCTGCTTTTTCCACATTGCCTGATAACTATTCCTTTTCAAACATTTGAGGATTTACATTTTATAAGTTATATAAAAGTCTTATATAAGTTATATAAGATCCTGGTATATTCATATGGTGCATTCCTGTTCATAACAACTCAGGGCTAATAGATATTTCCTCAAAAAAAGACACAGAGTGCTGGAGTAACTCAGTGGGTCAGGTTGCCTCTCTGGAGAACAATCATCAGACTGGTTTTGGTGGGAGGGGGAGAACAAGCCATGGCAAGTGATAGGTGGTGAAGGGTAGATGGGTGGATATGGATGAAGGGTAGATGGGTGGATAAATTCCAAACCACGCCCCTCATTAATCTATTTATTGATTTATCTCTCTTTTATTTGTTTGTCCGTCTGTTTATTTACTTAAACACTGGGGCACGGAGAAGATGCTGTCTGGACAATGACTACACCGGCACACTCGTGGGCGGGTGAAATCTTGTGAAAAGGTTTATTTCCAGTAAAAGAGATTGGTGAGGACAAAGACTGTGATTGTGTGGGGGCCATATGTCCCTCGTCCTCTGTGGGCATGTGAGGCAACGCTGGCAATTTCGGTCTTGTCCCGGCCGCTCAGTTTTGTTCTCCATGTGGGTGCATGTTCCCTTGTCAGCTGTGGGCAAGTGAGAAGCCGCTGGTGGTCTTGTGCTGGTCGCATGGCTCCGTCTTGCCCCAAAGAGGAGGCACTGGCAGTCTCGGACTTGAGTCCCGGTAATTCAGTTTTGCTCTCTGTGCGGGGACACAGTCCCACATAATCTGTGGGCATGTGAGGAGTTGCTGGCTGTCTTCTGTGGAATTCTCTGCCTATCTGTGGAACTCTCTGCCTCAGAAGGCAGTGGAGGCCAATTCTCTGAATGCATTCAAGAGAGAGCTAGATAGAGCTCTTAAGGATAGCGGAGTCAGGGGGTATGGGGAGAAGGCAGGAACGGGGTACTGATTGTGGATGATCAGCCACGATCACATTGAATGGCGGTGCTGGCTCGAAGGGCTGAATGGCCTCCTCCTGCACCTATTGTCTATTGTCTTGGGCTATCCACGTTCTCCAGTGATGCTGCCTGACCTGCTGAGTTACTCCAGCACTGTCTCAAACAAAGCACCTGCAGTTGTATCTCTCTTTTATTTTTCCTCGTGTTGTTTCTGTTTCTATTGGTGTAATCTTTGATTTCTATTTTCATTGTTTCTTTGTTTGCAGCACATGTTACCTTGTTTGTATGAAGGCTTTGAGAATTCACATCAGCTTCACAGAAGGACTGCCACTTTTATTAAAGTTGACGATGGCATTTCTTCCTCTTTGGTAAAGTAGCTCACTGAGTAAATTATTGAATAAGGAACCACTTTTCAGACTGGAATCCATTGTCAAAGAAGTAGGAGCAGGAATTTAGAAAAACATAATAGAACCGAACAGAGTCAACATGATTTTATGGAAGTTAAATCATGTGTGACAAATTCATTATTACATTATCAACATTATCAAGCAATTTTCTGATTTTCTCCAATTTTGTATCACTATTATATACGATACCAAACCATTTCAAAATGTGATGATCATCGTCAGAATGTGATCAAAGTCTTTGCAAATTCTGCTCGAGTGACTGAGGCTGCATCTCTTTGAGATTGGGTCACATTCTAACCTCAATCCTGCCAACTTCTTAAGTACCCCCTCTTTATCTATTTCAATCTTCTCTTATTTTTCCATTGCTTCCTCCTTCCCACTTGTAAAATCATCTTGTTAAGACAATATATTATTTTGTTATCAAGCCAGGTCAGAGAAAAGATATACAGGGCAAAGAGGAAATTCAATGGACTGTGAAGTGTTCGTGGAATGAAACTTGCAAGTGTTATCAGAACTAAGAACAAAAGATGTTCTTTTAACAATAAAAGTAAGAGGAAAGTTGTTCAAATAATGTATTGGCCTGTTGAGGATAATGGTAGGTGAAACATAAAAACATAGAAAATAGGTGCAGGAGTAAGCCATTCGGCCCTTCGAGCCAGCACCGCCACTCAATATGATCGTGGCTGATCATCCAAAATCAGTACCCCGTTCCCGCTTTTTCCCCATATCCCTTGATTCCGTTAGTCCTAAGAGCTAAATCTAACTCTCTTGAAAACATCCAGTGAATTGGCCTCCACTGCCTTCTGTGGCAGAGAATTCCACAGATTCACTATTCTCTGGGTGAAACGGTTTGTCCTCATCTCAGTCCTAAGTAAGGTTCTCCCCCTTATTCTTAACCTATAATGTACAGTAAGGACATGCCAGATTTGTTATTTGGATAGTTTGTATCCATTTTCGTGGAGGAGTGAAGCACCAAAACCTGAGGGTAAAGGGAGTTAAAAGGTAACACTGATTTCAAACCTATAATTTCAATCAAAAGTTACATAACACTGAAAATTGTACGAAAGCTGCTTGCTGTGTGAAACTAAATTATAGCTTTGTACTGGTCCATTGGATAGGTTTGTACTGTAATCTTTGATTTCTATTTTCATTGTTATAGCACACATTATCTTGTTTGTATGAAGGTTTTGAGAATTCACATCAGAATCAAAGAAGTACTGCCACGTTGATTGACATTGCGAATGGCATTTCTTCCTCTTTGGAAAAGTGGCTCAGTGCAAAATGTATTAAATAAGGAACCACTTTTCAGACTGTAATCCATTGTCAAATAAATAGGAGCTGGAATTTAGAAAAAACATAATGGAACTAAGCAGAGTCAACATGATTTTATGAAAGGGAAATTGTTTGTGACAAATTCATTAAAGTTCTTTGAGGATTGAATTAACAGGATGATAAAAATGAATGTATTGATGTGTGCAGGAAGGAACTGCAGATGCTGGTTTAAACCAAAGATAGATACAAAAAGCTGGAGTAACTCAGTGGGAAAGGCAACATCTCTGGAGAGAAGGAACGGGTTTCGAACTGAAACGTCACCCATTCCTTCTCTGCATAGATGCTGCCTGTCCCGCTGAGTTACTCCAGCTTTTTGTGTCAATATATTGATGTTTATGTATTTTGATTTCCGGAAGGTAGTTTATATCAGGTTGCTATACGAGGTCAGAGCTCATGGGTTTGTGGAAATATATATTAAAATGTTTAGAGGTTTGGCTCAGTAACAGTCAGGATAAATGGGTTATTTCCAGTTTGCCAAGCTGTAACGAAAGTGCAAAAAGAATCAGTGTTCAGACGGCAATAATTTACAAGATGTAAATTTACAATGATCTACAATCTGAATTAATAACATAAATGAAGAACTGATCATATCACTGGCAAATCTACTGGCAATTTAAAGATGAGCAGTTCAGCAAATGGGCTTGGGTCGGCCCGCCGCGGACCTTTCACCGTCCGGCGCGGCCTGAAATAGGCCGCGGGATTTTCTCCGCCCGGCGGGGGCTTCAATGTCGGGAGCCACGACCCCCCCGACGTGCAGCGGCAGCAGCGGCATCTTCGCCCACCCCGGATCGCAGGGCTTGGGTCGGCACGCTGCAGACCTTTCACCGTCCGGTGCGGCCTGGAAAGTGGCAACTTCTACAGCCTGACTGCGGGAGAAGACGGCAGGGAAGAGAAAAGACATTCTGGCCTTCGATCACAGTGAGGAGGGGACTGGAGGAGACTCACTGTGATGGATGTTTCTTTTGTTTGGTTTATGATTGTAGGTGTTATTGCTATTTTTATTGCTTATTTTTATTGGTCTTATTGTTGAACTGCGGGTAACTTTTCATTTCACTGCACATTTATGTGTATGTGACAAATAAATTGACTATTGACTATTAAAGCATCTCAAAGGATAGACAAAGGTCAAGCATAGGAATATACATTTGGCAGATGGTGGGTTTATCCAGTTGAGTAGGAAGAATAGTAAAGACGACAGCTTCAACTGAAAGGTAATACAGAACTCTGAGGTACAGTGTGATCAGGGTTATTCTTGTGCATGAAACACAAAAAGCTAGCATGCAAGTGAAGCAAAGGATTAGAAAGGTAGAAATAAAATCAGAAAATTCTTTAGATCAGTCAGCATTTGCGAGAGAGAAGTAGAGCCAACATTTAGGGCGTCACGGTGCAGCGGTAGAGTTGCTGCCTTACAGCGAATGCAGCGCCAGAGACTCTGGTTCGATCCTGACTACGGGCGCCGTCTGTACGGAGTTTGTACGTTCTCCCCGTGACCTGCGTGGGTTTTCTCCGAGGTCTTCGGTTTCCTCCCACACTCCAAAGACGTACAGGTTTGTAGGTTAATTAGCTGGGCAAATGTAAAAATAAATAGATTGTCCCTAGTGGGTGTAGGATAGTGTTAATGTGCGGGGATCGCTGGGCGGCGCGGACCCAGTGGGCCTGTTTCTGCACTATCTCTAAATCTCTAAAAATAAAAATAAAAATTCTGTTCAATGGCCTTCTGTCAACAGTGAGAAAAGTTAGAAATCAAACATGTTTTAAGCCTCTGAGAAGGAGCGGAGAGCAAAGGGAATCAGTTCGATAGTCCATGTTTTAGGTCAAGACCCTGCATCAGGATTGCTATCCCTCTGCTTCCATAATTTGTTCCGTTCAGTTCAGCTTAGTTTGAAGGGTGCATGACCTGCTGAGTTCTTCCAGCAGTTTTTTGTTTCCCCCGCACAATTTCAATATCTGCAGCCTCTCATGTCTCCATTGTACTTCTCTCGTACAACGTTTCGGCAAGGTATGTCCATTTGAAGAAGTTTTCTTTCATGTCACTTTCCTTGTCACAGAGGTACTGCTTGAGTTACTAAGTTCCTCCAGCAGTATTTTATGTTCCAGATGCCAGATTCTGCAATTTCCTATGTCTTCCTATGTCTATTGCAAATGTCCGTGGTAAGTTAGCCTTACTGAAGTCCACAGAAACAACATCATTCGCACTGCCCTCATCAATACATTTTGCTACCATTTTGAGAAATTAAGTCACGTTGGTCAAATTGGTCAGACAGGATCACCCCTAACAAAACTACAGAGAATGTCTTTGATTAATCCTGTACCTCAGAATGTTTCCCAGTAACTTTCACACCTCTGACATTGGACTCATTTAGCCTGTAATCATCCAGCTCATCCCTGCTGTCCTTGACTAACGGAACAACATTGCTATCTTCCAGTCATATGGTGTCTCACTTGTGGCCAGCAAAGACTTAAAAATCACTATCAGGGCCCCAGCACTCTCATCCTTTCCCGCCAAATGTAGCCTGGGATATATCCCGTTGGGCCTGGGGATGTATCCACCTTGAAGGCCACCAAGGTATCCAGTTTTTCTCCATTCTTAAATGCAGATTAATGACAACAGAGAAGAGGGAAAATTAAAAGCAATGTTATAATGGTGAGCTATAAAACCCTGCAGTTACTAAAATTTGGAATAGAGGAGGTTTCTGGAAATACTCAGCGGTTTTGATAGCATCTGTGGAGAGAAGTAGACAATGTTATAATCACAGGTTCATGGAACCATACAGCACATAATTGGGCCTGAAGACAGACCCAAAATGCTGGAGAAACTCAGTGGGACAGGAAGCTACTCCGGTGAGAAGGAATGGGTGATGTTTCAGGTCAAGACCTTTTTTTCAGACTGAGAGCCGGGAGGGGGAGGTATAATGATATGGATGGGTAAAGTGTGAAAACAAGAGATCAAAGGGGACAATGTTCCACGCTGTATCTCAACTAAACTGAAGTTGAACAGAGTATTGGTGAAATCATTTCTGCTCTGCTGTATAAGGAGGGATATACTTGCTTCGGAGGCAATTCAGGCACTATACGCACTGCAGACATCTCAGAAGATTGGATTGTCTTAAGGGCCTGTTCCCACTTTAGGCAATTTTAAGGCGACTGCCGGCGACTGTCTAAGTCGTAGCAGATCGCCGAAGTTGTCTTTTACCCGACGACAATGACCACGACAATGCCGAGTCAGGTCGAGATTACACCGTCTTCGGGAACATCGCGAAATTCCCACGCTGTCAATGCTTCTCCGGCGTCCTAATTTTCGCTGAAATCACCGACAAGTCGGTAAGTACTTGAGAGTTTTGAACTATAACATCTTGTATGGGTTACTTAAAAACCAAGCATCACTGTAATAAGGCATAAACTGGATTTACTTCCAGTTTACTAATAGCTGTATTATTTTTTTTTAATTAAAAAGTGGTTAAGTGGATTTTTGTGAAAAGTGTGGGCATTCTTTGAAAATGTACGGGAAATGCATATCTGGTTTCTGGGTTGCATATCTGTGTTGGGAGCCCACTTTAAATGTAATGGCTGATGGCCATAAACATCGCAAAAATTCCCACGCTTACCTGACCGTCAAACTCGCCTCCAATCTACCTGTCAAATGTCCTGATGGTAAATAAATTGGTTAAACACAAGCATTTTATGGTATTTTGAAATGACTACTTATTTTAATATTACGTGCTTCTAAATGCATCTAAGAGAACTTAGCAAACCTGGGGACAGCATGTGACAGCGCCCGCAATAAGCAATGATACCTGGCGACAAGCCAGCTGTCGCTGAGAAATTTCACTCCGGATGATTTCTCAGCGACGCGCCGAGATCCACTACGATTCTTGGAAGACTCCTCATGATCATGCCCGCGACACCCCGGCGAACTGTCGGCGACAGCCTAGTCGCCGGCAGACGCCTTAAAATCGCCTAAGTGGGACAAGCCCTTTAAAAGTCACGGTTGAGCAAATTGGTCGACCGTCACTGGAATTCAGCAGCATGCGAGATGATACTATTAAAAAGAAGGGGTCTTTCAGGATAGATGCCGAGGGGTCCTAAAAGTAGGGGTGATCACTCAAACAGGGATCATCAATACAAGATGTATTCAAGGAAGTTTGCTCAGAGCCTCATAAACCTTTGGAAATCCCCACACTGGGAAGTTCTATAGGCTGAAACACTGAATATATTTGTCCAAAAATCGATCTTTGGTCCTTGGGAGAACAAGAAGGGGTTGGGGGAGAGGCTGTTAACCGTTAGGTTAGATAGGTTATCCATTCTTAAATGCAGATTAATTCATAAATGCAGAATGGTTAGATCGAGTTCTTAAGGATTGCAGAGTCAGAGGGTATGGGGAGAAGGCAGGAACGGGGTACTGATTGAGAATGATCAGCCATGATCACATTGAATGGCGGTGCTGGCTCGAAGGGCCGAATGGCCTACTCCTGCACCTATTGTCTATTGTTAAGGAGAATAGACAGGAAAGTGAACTGATGTCAAAATTAGATCAGCCATGGTCAGTTTGAGCTGAAGAAGGATGATCTGCTCCTCCTGCTTATGTTCTTGTGATCTTGTATTCCAACCATTAAATAACCATAAAGTAAAATCATAATTTAGTGGGGGTTTTTTTGTCTTCTATAGTCTGCAAACCTCAAGGTCATTTTACAAGTGTTTCTGTGTGTAGCTGTGATCCATTCAGGCTCCCCAGGCTTTTGATGCAAAATATTGTGGATTCTGATATTGGTTATATTAATGTTCTAACATTAACTGAAACATAATTAGAATTCAATTACCGAAAAATTAACTGATCCATATTTTCAATACTGAAAAGATAAACATCATTTGTGAACATCATTTTAGAATACAATGTCTATTTCCTGCAGTCTTAGTTGCCATGGCACCTCGTGTTAAAATGTAAACTGTACACCACCAGCCCGGCTGGCCATCAGTTCACTGCTGTATAATCTATGATTATTCTGCACCTTCAGGGATAACAGTAAATAATGAAAATGCCGCAAGCCTTCAAAGAGTGTGAAATATTTCTATCCATACAATAATTATACTTGTAGGAAGGAACTGCAGATGCTGGTTAAACCGAAGATAGACATAAAAAACTGGAGTAACTCAGCGTGACAGGCAACATCTCTGGAGAGAAGGAATGGGTGATGTCTCGGATCGAGACCCTTCTTCAGTCTGAGGGCTGCAGGCATCTTGTGCTATGTGGGGATTCGGATATGTGAATGACCGAGTTAAACGTCTTGGTTTAGATACATAGACAATAGGTGCAGGAGTAGGCCATTCGGCCCTTCGAGCCAGCACCACCGTTCAATGTGATCATGGCTGATCATCCACAATCAGTACCCCGTTCCTGCCTTCTCCCCATATCCCTTGACTCCGCTAGCCTGAAGAGCTCTAACTCTCTTTTGAATGCATCCAGTGAATCGGCCTCCACTGCCTTCTGAGGCAAAGAATTCCACAGATTTACAACTCTGCGTGAAAATGTTTTTCCTCATCTCAGCTCTAAATGGCCTACCCCTTATTCTTAAACTGTGGCCCCTGGTTCTGGACTATCCCAACATCGGGAACATGTTTCCTGCATCTAGCGTGTCCAATCCTTTAATAACTTTACATGTTTCTCTAAGAATTAATTCTTATTATGGAATAAGAATTGTAGAAGTGTTTAATTATACTTTGCCCTTGGTTGGCAAATGCTTGAAGAAGGGTCTCGACCCGAAACGTCACCCATTCCTTCTCTCCTGAGATGCTCCCTGACCTGCTGAGTTACTCCAGCATTTTGTGAATAAATACCTTCGATTTGTACCAGCATCTGAAGTTATTTTCTTATACTATAAGTACTTGTGCTCTAACTCCAGGATAAGCACTCAACTAAGAAAACCAAGCCCAAAGCCAAGGTATTATCTAACTATCTAACTGAATATACCAACTTATGCTAAGGACAATAAATAACCCCGAATGCAAAAAACAGCTACCAACATGTTAACTAGCTCTTTAAAAAAAAAACTACACCTCCACCTATCTCATCCATGTACCTGTTTAAATGTCTCTTAAATGTCACGATATTACCTGCCCCAACTACCTCCTCCAGCAGCTCATTCCCCACACCCACCACCCTTTGTGTGAAAAGGTAACTGCTCAGGTTCCTATTAAATCTTTCCCCCACTCTCCTTGAACCTACAGTATGAACATTGGCATTGCTTGCACTGTTTACATGGGGGCCACAATCTCCAAAAAGGACTGCACTACCAGAAAGATTGGTGAGACACTTTCAGAAGGGAATTGAAAATACGATCGTAAAGTTTAGAAGCCATGAATAAAAGGACGGGGGAATAAAATAAATTACAGAACTCTTTAAAAACTGCAATGGCAGGGTCAGCTGAATACGTTCCTTCCGAGCCATATGTTCAATGGTACTCATGAGGATGATTCAGATAATGTAGAATTTATTTTACTCCTGTCACAGTCCCTCTGTTATTTGCACCATTGTATTCGTTCATGGTCTGTCACATCAGTTAAGTTGTATTGTAGAATAATCACTTGCAGGGTTGAATCTGCCAGTAATTTTTAATCTTTCTCTCATGGTATTATAAACTTAGAACCCAGCCAGAGTTGTTCCCTATTCTTAAATATATATATTTTTTAATGTAAAGAAAGGAACCGCAGATGCTGGTTCATACTAAAATTAGACACAAAATGTTGGAGTAACTCAGCGGGTCAGGCAGCAACACTGGATAAAATGAAGCCTTGGGTCGGCACCCTTCTTCAGACTGACTGTAGGTTGAAGGGGGGTGGTGGTGGGGGGGGGGGGGGGGGGGGGGAATGACTGGAAGCCAGAAAAGACCAGGCCAAATCGGCCAGCAACAGATGACCTCAAACAGGGAGGTTTCCTGATAGGCTGATTGTTGGCTTGGGCCATGTGATCCCAAGAGGGGTACATCATTGCGAACTATGGAACTGGTCAACAGACTTTGAATGGAGGAAGGGAGGAGGAGGAGGGGCGGGGGGGGGGGGGGGGGGGTGGGGTGGAGAAGAGAAGAGAAGAGCGACCATATTTGTAAAGGTTACCTAAAATGAGAGAATTCAACGTTTATCCTGTTGTGTTGCAAGCTACCCGAGCAAAATATGAGGTGCTGTTCTAGTTGTTTGCATGTGGCCTCACTTTGGCAATGGGGGAGGAGCAGGACAGGAAGTTCAGCGTGTAAATGGATAGGGGAGTTAAAATGGTTGATTTTTTTAATCCTGGGTGGATTCAGAGTTTCAACGTAAGGAAAGAGTGGTAGAAAGATGAGAAGAACAGGTTACATTTTAATGTCCAAATCGTGTCCTAGACTCCTGCAGTGTTGAAACAGGCCCTTCGACCCAAACAAACCCACGTCGACTAATTTGTCCCAACTACACTGGCCCATCTGCCTGCATTTGGTCCATATCCTTCTTAACAATAGACAATAGACAATAGGTTAACAATAGCACCGCCATTCAATGTGATCATGGCTGATCATTCTCAATCAGTACCCCGTTCCTGCCTTCTCCCCATACCCCCTGACTCCGCTATCCTTAAGAGCTCTACCTAGCTCTCTCTTGAATGCATTCAGAGAATTGGCCTCCACTGCCTTCTGAGGCAGAGAATTCCACAGATTTACAACTTTCTGACTGAAAAAGTTTTTCCTCATCTCAGTTCTAAATGGCCTACCCCTTATTCTTAAACTTTAACCTATTCTATCCATGTAGCTGTCCCAATTGCTTTTAAACATTGTGATTGTACCTGCATCAACTACCTCCTCAGGCTGCTCATTCCATTAACTTACCACCCTTTGTGTAAAATAGTTGCCCCACACTTTTCTATTAAATCTTTCCCCCCTCACCTTAAATCTATGTCTGCTTGTTCTTGATGCCCTCACTCTGGATAAAAAAAACTGTGCAGTTACCCTATCTATTCCTCACATGATTCTGTAAGTCTCTATAAGATCACCTCTCGTCCTCCTGCGCTTCAAGTCCCAGCCTGCTCAACCTTTCCCTGTAGCTCTGGCCCTCGAGTCCTGGCAACATCCTTGTAAATCTTCTCTGCACCCTTTCCAGCTTAACAGCATCATTCCGATAACTGGGTGACCAAAACTGAACATAATACTCCAAATGGGCCTCACCAATGCCTTGTCCAACTGTAACATGACCTCCCACCCTTTATACTCAATACTCTGACTGATGAAGGTCAATGTACCATCAGCCTTCTTGACCTATGACGCCACTTTCAAGGACCTCTGTCCCTGCATGCCAAGCTCCCTCTACTCTACAACACTCCCCATATTTCTGCGAGAACTGAACAGTAAATTTGCAATTGCATTTTTAACTGTAAGATGATTCAAAGTCACCAATGTTTTGAGTATTTTTTAATTTGGCTCACTCATGCCACGCTGCATTGCATCTACCTTTGACTGCCTCTTTATGTTATTAGAATGATTCAGATTAAAAACGTCCACTTTTTCATGTTCGTAAACATGCTGTTCCTGAGGTGTAAAAATCATGCATCCTTCAATGTCCCTCATAATGCAGTTCCTAAAGTGGGAATACGGCATGTGTTGACTTCCTCAGGACTGATTCCTTATTGATTCTCACTATTTTAACCTGGTTTTTTTGCTTGATGTTATTGAGAATGGCGGGAAACTTAATTGTAGAGTCATAGAGTCATAGAGCGTGGAAAGAGGCCCTTCGGTTCAACTTGCCCATGCTGACCAACATGCCCCATCTCTACACAAGACTCACCTGCTTGCATTTGGCCCATATTCTTCAAAACCTGTCCTATCCATGTATCTGTCGAAATATTTTTTAAATATTGTGATAGTATCTGCCTCAACTACTTCCTCTGGCAACCCATTCCATATACCTACCACCCTTTGTGTAAAAAAGTTGCCTCTCAGGTTCCTATTAAATCTTTCCCCTCCTCACCTTAAACCTATGTCCTTTGGTCCTTGATGCCCCGACTCTGGGTAACAGACTCTGTGCATTTACCCAATCTATTGCTTTCATGTGCGCCTCTATAAGATCATCTCTCATCCTCCTGCTCTGCAAGGAATAAAATCCTAGCCTGCTCAACCTCTCCCTATAGCTCAGTCCTGATTGTTCGACGTACCCGACAAAGAGGCAGGCATAGCTAGGGCCCATGCGAGTGCCCATAGCTACGCCTCAGATTTGGAGAAAGTGGGAGGAGTCAAAGGAGATGTTGTTGAGGGTAAGGACCAGCTCTGCTAGGCGGAGGAGAGTATTAGTAGATGGAAATTGGCTGGTTCTGCAGTCGAGGAAGAAACGGAGGGCTTCAAGACCCTCCTGGTGGGGGATGGAGGTGGAGAGGGACTGGACATCCACAGTAAAGATGAGGGAGTGGGGGCCTGGAAAACAGAAGTCATGGAAAAGACGGAGAGCATGTAAGGTGTCTTGGACATAGGTGGGGAGGGATTGGACCGGGGGGTGGGCCTAAAATTGTCACGCTATCGTGCACCATTTTGGCTGCAGTTCAGGAACAAACAAACGAGAGTTTTAGTATATAGATAGTTGTGTTTAAGCTGCTTTTAGATAGGAACATGGATGTGCATGGAATAGAGGGATATGAATCATGTACAGGTAGATGAGGTCTGTTTAACTTGGTGTCATGTTCAGCGCAAACATTGTGGGCTGAAGGGCCTGTTCCTGTACTGTTCTGTGTGGCAAAACAAAGGATGGATAATAATCATGTTTGCATACCTGCACAGTAAGAGTGTTAATGGACTTTAAATGATACCACTGTGAATTGCAAGTTAATATTTTATACATCTAAATTGGCATAATCTTAACATTGGTTGGTACCCATTTAAAAATATATGGTTGTTCAGTTCAGTGAACCTATTAAAAAAATCTAGACTCACCTTTAAACATTCATGAATCTTCTGCTTCAAGGGTATTTTAGATTCAGGTAGGTTACAATGGACGGCATAAATTGGTCTGTAACCTAAAATGCAGTAAGATTGATTTGCTCCTTCAATGCATACTTATTTTCTAAAAGAAAACAGGGGGTCAACTTCAAAAGAAGGCATATGGCCCAGATAAGAAAACACAGCAGGGTAAACTTTGAAGTGTGCTCCCTTTGAAGCTGGTATTAGCTGGTAATTGGCAAAATGCTGTGGAATTGCATAGGTTATGAGGGCAAAACCTGCTTCGTGTTTCAACAATTCGCATCAGGTACGTCTGTGCTCATCAAATGTGAACTATGCCACCCACATATTGCGCAAAGCCACGCAAATCATTTTACAACTTGTCCTTTTCTTTGCACTGGACAAGTGTCACAGAAGCAACAGATGGACTTCTCAGCAATAAGTCTCATCAGCACCTCGACCAACACCGGCTCATTGCACTGCGTTACTCATTCAGAATGGGAAGTAATTTCTCACAGGTGTGGAAGAGACTAAATAAAGCATTGCAAACTGCTAGCTGCATGCCTAAGCTCCCACAATCCCCATTTACACAGAATTACATTGATTTTTAGCTGAACTGCTCCACTCACACAAAAGTTCACATTCATTTTAAAAAAAAACTTTTGCAGGTGCTCGATATCTGAAATAAAAATGGAAAACGCTGCAAATATTCAGCAAGGGAGGCTGCAACTGTGGGAAGAGAAACAAAGTTAACTTGGCGATGGACACAAAATGCTGGAGTATCTCGGCGGGACAGACAGCATCTGAGAAAGAATGGGTGATGGAGAGAGGGAATGGGTGACATTTCGAGTCGGCACACTTCTTCAGAGTCAGAAGAAGGGTCTCGACCCAAAACGTCACCCATTCCTTCTCTCCAGGGATGCTGCCTGTCCCGCTGAGTTACTCCAGCAATTTGTGTCACTCTTCGGTTCAAACCAGCATCTGCAGTTCCTTCCAAAACAACAGAGTTAACTTTTCAGGTTGAAGACCCATCACCAAAACTGGGAGGGAGGTAGAAGAACTTTTATTAAATTGCAGGGAGGGTGGGAAAGAAGCTGAATCCTTTTGGGCTGAGGAGGGTCGACCATGTTGGGGAGGGTCGAGCACTCAGGTTATCTGGTCAATAAGTGAATGAGAGCAGTAAGAGTGTGAGAACATAGACACGAGAAAGACACAATTGAATGTAGGTACAAAATGCTGGAGTAATTCAGCGGGACAGGCAGCATCTCTGGAGAGAAGGAATGGGTGACGTTTTGGATTGAGACCCTTCTTCAGACGGAGAGAGTTGATCAAGGTCGAGCACGAACACTGCTCATCCTACCATTGTAACACATCTTTGACTGCATCGCATCCATTTCCCATCCCCTCTCTCTCAGCCTCTCTCCTCCACAGCAGAGATCCCCTGTTCCTCAGTTCCCCACCCCATCACACTCCACATTTAACTCAACATTCTCTGCTATTTCTGCCAGGTTCAAAGTGATTCCACCTCCAGACATAACTCCAGCTTTTCAACATTTGCACTGGGACCTATCCCGCTGTGACTTCCTGGTCCATTCGCACTGGGACCTATCCCGCTGTGACTTCCTGGTCCATTCGCACTGGGACCTATCCCGCTGTGACTTCCTGGTCCATTCGTCCATTCCTACCAACCACCCCACTTCTCAAGACACTTTCCTTTGCAACTGCAGGTGAAGCAACTCATCTCTTCAACTCATCTCTTCCCACCTTCCATACAATCCTTCGCTTGCACTTTATTGAATCCAGTGCACTGTATTTGGTGATGTGGTCGATACATGGTGATTTGGTGATACACAGAAAAGTACAGCAGAGGAACAGGTCCTTCAACCCACATTGTTGAGAGGAGATCTTATTGAAACGTATAAGATTATCAAGGGGTTGGACACGTTAGAGGCAGGAAACATGTTCCCAATGTTGGGGGAGTCCAGAACAAGGGGCCAAAGTTTAAGAATAAGGGGTAGGCCATTTAGAACAGAGATGAGGAAAAACTTTTTCAGTCAGAGAGTTGTGAATCTGTGGAATTCTCTGCCTCAGAAGGCAGCGCAGGCCAATTTTCTGAATGCATTCAAGAGAGAGCTAGATAGAGCTCTTAAGGATAGCGGAGTCAGGGGGTATGGGGAGAAGGCAGGAACGGGGTACTGATTGAGAATGATCAGCCATGATCACATTGAATGGCGGTGCTGGCTCGAAGGGACGAATGACCTCCTCCTGCACCTATTGTCTATTGTACCAAACTTAATGCCAAGAAAGGTCTCGACCTCACCCATTCCTTCTCTATGAGATGCTGACCTGCTGAGTTACTCCAGCATTTTGTGAATAAATACCTTCGATTTGTACCAGCATCTGCAGTTATCTTCTTATACTACTTAATGCCAAGACTAACACTTATCTGCTTGCACATAATCCACCCCTCTATTACCTATATATTCTTGTGGCTATCCATCAGATATGCCACTAACATATCTGCCTCCACTGCCAGTGTGTTCCAGGCTCCCATTATCCTCTGTGTAAAACACTTGGCCCACAAATCTCCACTAAATATTGCCCCTCTGAACATGAAGCTATGCCCTCTAGTATTTGATATTTCCATGCTGGGAAGAGGGTAGTGACTGTGGTACTCCATGTATGCCTCTTATAACGTGTTATTCTTCTGTCAGGTCTCCCCTCCAGTGTTTTGGAGAAAACGATCCAAGTCTGTCCAACCTCTCCTTAAAGCTAATTGCCTATATTCCTGGCATCATTCTGATAAACCTCCTCTGCCAAAGTTCCAACACTTCACCTCTACTGGGGCGACCAGACGACACACAATACTCCAAATACGGCCTAAACGAAGCCCTAAAAGCTGCACATGACTTCCTGATGCTTATATTCAATGCCCCAACCATGGAGAAGGTCTATTCTACATTGGAAAAACCAACCACTTTGTGAAACCCCTCTGTTTAGTTCACAGGTGTGTCCCTGAGCTGCCTGTTGTCTCCCACATTAATTCACCACCCCACTCCCATTCTGATCAAATGGCCATGGGGTCTGAAGAAGGGTCTCGACCCGAAACGTCGCCCATTTCTTCTGTCCAGAGATGCTGCCTGTCCCGCTGAGTTACTCCAGCATTTTGTGTCTATCTTCTGACCAATTGGCCTGTGCACTCTTGTACTGTTAGAGAGAGGCACAATGCAAACTCGAGGAACACCACCTTACCTGCAGCCTGGCCACATTATAGCCTCATGGATTAGTAAAAGAACATTCCTGGGATACAAATTAGCTGACTGACGAAAATGTGACTTTGCTCATATTCTTCCATGCACTTTTAAAGCATTTTCTAGCTGACAATAATTATAAAACGTTTCATGGGTAGACACAAAATGCTGGAGTAACTCAGCGGGGACTTTTTTTCACATAAATGTTTCATGGTAATCATAAACGATTAGATGCAGTATATACTCCATTAGTTTAATTATGGGTAGCATTAGCGTGATTATTCAATGAAATGAAAGAATTATAGCAACAATCTGTCCAGTGTGATATGAAATGAGTTGCTGTAGAAAAATCAAAAGTTTCTGACGTATGGATAAATCAGTTTTGTAACGAAACTCTAATGTAACCTGGGAACTGGCCCATGTTGAATTCCACAGTTTTAGACAACATGATTTCTGTCTGTATCAGTCATCGACTAAGATATTCACTAAGCTTGTTTGTTCCTTTATTTCCGATTTTCTCTCTGAAAATGGAGGACATGTCCAGCCCGACCTGCTTTGCATCTAGTAATTTATGCAGCCTTTTCTCTCTGTTGAAGATTGACACAAAATACTGGAGTAACTCAGCGGGACAGGTAGCATCCCTGGATGGAAGGATTCCTTCTCTCCAGAGATGCTACCCGTCCCGCTGAGTTACTCCAGCATTTTGTGTCTATCTTCAGTGTCAACCAGCATCTGCAGTTCTTGCTTAGACTTTTCTCCATGTTCTTTTGTCTGTGTTCCCATCCTCTACCTGCTCCCATTCACACATTGTGTAAGAAAATAACTGCAGATGCTGGTACAAATCAAAGGCATTTATTCACAAAATGCTGGAGTAACTCAGCAGGTCAGGCAGCATCTCAGGAGAGAAGGAATGGGTGACGTTTCGGGTCGAAACCCTTCTTATAACCTTGTTTACAGCATTTCCCCATGTCTGCCTTGGTTTTACCTGAGCAGAGATCCCCCCCCCACCCGCATCTTCCCTGGTGCTTATCAAGCTTCTTTTGTCCCTTTCATAATTCTGACAAAGGGTCTACGACCTGAAATGTTAACTTAATTTCCCTTACTTCTGTCCTGAGTACGGGTGCTTGTATGTACGTAGTTTGTACGTTCTCCCCATGACCTGCCTGGGTTTTCTCCAGGATCGCTGGTTTCCTCCCACATTCCAAACACGCATAGGATTGTAGGTTAATTGGTTCGGTATAAATGTAAATTGCCTCCAGTGTGTGTAGGATAGTGTTAGTGTGCGGGGATCGCTGGTCGGTGTGGACTTGGTGGGCCGAAGGGCCTGTTTCCGTGCTGTATCTCTAAACTAAACTAAACACGTTTCCCATATACAATGAGCAAGTTCCATATTACAATGCCTCACTGGGAATCTGGAATTCCTTTTCAAATATTATTACCTATTATTTTAGGTCCCTCTTCTGTATTCTCCACAAGCTGAATAACTTCATGATTTTTACCTCACAAGACTAACTTTGACATTAATCATACTTCAAGTGTATGAATTTCTGAATGCCAGCCAGTCGCTTTTCAAAAGCATTCCATTGGGCAAAGTTGTAGAGGAATAATTTTTGCTTCTCTTTCACCAAACTACCATTGAAGTATATATAATGCCCGTAACATCTGAGGTGAGATCTCATGCACGCAGTTAAATCATCCCCCAGAAAGATGTGTACACTTGTAATGAAAAGCCAGCATTAATATGATAACAGGTTACATAGTGAGAAGAACAAATTAGTCAGAAGTTCCGTGGCATCTTAACAAGCTTTGCTTATGCAGGCCAATGGCCAATGCAAAGGTGCTCCCTCAAGAAGGGGTGCCTCTCAGTGTGGACTGTGAGGAAGATGCTATGAGGTTGCAGGGTGACTTGGACAGGTTGTGTGAATGGGCGGATGCCTGGCAGATGCAGTATAATGTGAATAAATGTGAGGTTATCCATTTTGGTGGTAAGAACAGGAAGGCAGATTATTATCTGAATGGTGTCAAGTTAGGAAAAGGGGACGTACAACGAGATCTGGGTGTCCTAGTGCATCAGTCACTGAAAGGAAGCATGCAGGCACAGCAGGCAGTGAAGAAAGCTAATGGAATATTTTCATATTTTCATATTTCAGATACAGCGCGGAAACAGGCCTTTTCGGCCCACCAAGTCCGCGCCGCCCAGCGATCCCCGCACACTAACACTATTAACACTATCCTACACACACCAGGGACAATTTTTTAAAACATTTTTACCCAGTCAATTAACCTACATACCTGTACGTCTTTGGAGTGTGGGAGGAAACCGAAGATCTCGGAGAAAACCCACGCAGGTCATGGGGAGAACGTACAAACTCTTTACAGTACAGCACCCGTAGTCAGGATCGAACCTGAGTCTCCGGCGCTGCATTTGCTGTAAAGCAGCAACTCTACCGCTGCGCTACCGTGCCGCCCTGGCCTTTATAACAAGGGGAGTTGAGTATAGGACCAAAGAGGTCCTTCTGCAGTTGTACAGGGCCCCAGTGAGACTACACCTGGAGTACTGTGTGCAGTTTTGGTCTCCAAACTTGAGGAAGGATATTCTTGCTATTGAGGGCGTGCAGTGTAGGTTCACTAGGTTAATTCCCGGAATGGCGGGACTGTCGTATGTTGAAAGACTGGAGCGGCTGGGCTTGTATACACTGGAATTTAGAAGGATGAGAGGGGATCTTATTGAAATATATAAAATCATTAAGGGATTGGACACGCTAAAGGCAGAAAATATGTTCCCGAAAGGTCTCGTTGTTCCTTGAAGGGTCTCGACCCGAAACGTCACCCATTCCTTCTCTCCCGAGATGCTGCCTGACCTGCTGAGTTACTCCAGCATTTTGTGAATAAATCAATATGTTCCCGATGTTGGGGGAGTCCAGAACCAGGGGTCACAGTTTAAGAATAAGGGGTAGGCCATTTATAACGGAGATGACGAAGAACTTTTTCACTCAGAGAGTTGTGAAGCTGTGAAATTCTCTGCCTCAGAAGGCAGTGGAGGCCAATTCTCTGGACACTTTCAAGAGAGAGTTAGTTAGAACTCTTAATGATAGCGGAGTCAGGGGATATGGGGAGAAGGCAGAAATGGGGTACTGATTGTGCACGATCAGCCATGATCACGGTGAATGGCGGTGCTGGCTCGAAGGGCCTAATGGCCTACTCCTGCACCTATTGTCTATCGTCTATTGTCTCTCAAATCTGCACGTGTTCCTTTGGGCAGCCACCTTTGGATTTTAAAGATGTGAGGGTCCAAAGTAAACCATGGCACGATGGCACAGCGGTAGAGTTGCTGCCTTACAGCGAATGCAGCGCCGGAGACTCAGTTTCGATCCTGACTACGGGCGCCGTCTGTACGGAGTTTGTACTTTCTCCCCGTGACCTGCGGGGGTTTTCTCCGAGATCTTCGGTTTCCTCCCACACTCCAAAGACGTACAGTAGGTTAATTGGCTGGGTAAATGTAAAAATTGTCCCTAGTGTGTGTAGGATAGTGTTAATGTGCGGGGATCGCTGGGCGGCGCGGACTCGGTGGGCTGAAGGGCCTGTTTCCGCGCTGTATCTCTAAATCTAAAAAAAAATCTAAAAAACCCCCCAGAATAGAACAGGATCATTTCGGCCCGTGTCATTTGAAGTATACGTTCGTTATTTTAGACTATGTGGAAGAATGAGGTAGATCGATCAAGTGCCTTTTTTTTGGTGGGACAGCACACTGGTGCAGCAACGCCATCCAGGGCGACAGAGATCCAGGTCTGACCCTGACCCTGATCGCTGTCTGTGTGTGTGGATGTTGCATGTACTTCCTGTGACTCTGCAGGTTTCTTTTCGGCTCTCCAGTTTCCTGCCTCATCGCAAAGATATTTGTAGGTTAATTGGCCTCTGTAAATTTCACTTGCTGTGTTGGGAGTGGATGTGAAAGTGAAATAATTGAACTAATGTGAATGGGTGGGCGTGCGTTTGGAAGCCAAAGGGCCTGTTTATCTTTCAATCATCAATCTTTGTATCAGTGGCCTTTTAAAACACAACTACTTCAGAAATGTTTTCTGTGGAAACCATTATCTACTGTTTCAAAGATTCAAAGTTAATATATGTGCAAATATATGTTATCATATCACATTAACCATTGTAGCAAATTGCAAGAATTTTTCAACCATTGCTTCTTCTCAATCTTATTAATTTTCATGTCTATTGTGAAAAATTATCTCTTATATTTCTAAAACAATTCTGATTAGCTGTTACCTCCATACTATCTAACTTGAATATTTTTTTTATCCTCTCAATTTTAATTATTCTGTTACCATCTGGAGACTTTGGTTAACCAAGATAAGATAGCAAACTTAGCTCCATGAATTAGTCATCCTAATGATTTCATTCAGAAGTAAACAAAGCAACCACTTGTTTCCTGCTACAAGATTTTTAAATATATATTTAATTATTTGATTGCTATTAATTCTTTAGGAAATATAATTTCCTGACCGCGGGAGAAGACGGCAGGGGAAGGGAAAAGACATTCTGGCCTTCCATCACAGTGAGGAGGTGACTGGAGGAGACTCACTGTGATGGATGTTTCCTTTTTTTTGTTGTTTTTGTGTTGGTTTGTGATTGTGTGTGTTATTGCTTATTTTTATTGCTCTTATTGTTGGACTGTGGGTAACGGAATTTCATCCAAAAGACTTGTTTTTTTGGATGACAATAAAGGTTATTCTGATATTCTGAAATACAATTCAAATATTTACTATGGCTGCCTCTCTAACAATTTACTTAAATATACTCCATTAGGTCATAAGTGATAGGAGCAGAATTCGGCCATCAAGACTGCTCTGCCATTCAATCATGGCTGACTTAGATTTAGATTTTAGAGATACAGCGCGGAAACAGGCCCTTCGGCCCACCGAGTCCGTGCCGCCCAGCGATCCCCGCACACTAACACTATCCTACACACACTAGGGACAATTTTTACATTTATCCCGTCAATTAACCTACGTACCTGTACGTCTTTGGAGTGTGGGAGGAAACCGAAGATCTCGGAGAAAACCCAGGTCATGGTGAGAACGTACAAACTCCGCACAGACGGCGCCCGTAGTCAGGATCGAACCTGAGTCTCCGGCGCTGCATTCGCTGTAAGGCAGCAACTCTACCGCTGCGCCACCTGATCTATCTCTCCCTCCTAACTCCATCCCCCTGCCTTCTCCCCATCACCCCTGACTCCAGTAGATCCTTGTTCGATCAAAATCTTAAGTTTAAGCCCCTTCTACCTTCTGTTCTTCAGCAACCTGCTCTCGATCATCAGTAATTGAAGCTAACTGTTATGTGGAGCTGCACGTCATGATTCATGAACTCTCACTCCTCAGCAGGTATTCTTCCAGTTTTTTATGGAGTACCGCAAATAGCAAAAAGATACACATCTTTTTCTATACTCCGACTCCTGAGGATTTATGAAATTGGAGCCAAGCAGAACGGATGGGAAATCATTCTAAATGACTGTCATACAATGCTTCGGGCCTCATGAAATTTGTAGGCAACTCATGAAGTCAATAAACACATTTCAAGACACATAGCTGTCAACGACAGCCATACAGATTCAATACAATAAATTATTACCTGTAAGACCACTATGCATTAATAAGCACAGTAAATAAGTAATGTCCTTGGGGGATGTTAAAGTATGTTTCACCGGCTCCGTCAGCAGCCTACATGGTTGGGGTATTGAGCTGCCAAGTCAGGCTACACCATGATGACACTGAGACACAGCTGGTAGACTGTTGTCTCTCAGCTCCAGTAAGGCAGATTCAATCCTGATCTCCAGTGGCATCCGTGCAGAGTTTACACATTCTCCCTGTAACAGTGTGGGTTTCCTCTGGGCGCACCAGTTTCTTCCCACATCTGAGAGATGTCTAGTAGATAAGTGAATCAGCCACATTTTTTCGTTTCATTTAGTGTAGAGATACAGCACGGAAACAGGCCCTTTGGCCCACCGAGTCCGCGCCAACCAGCGATCCCCGCACACTCAAGTTATCCTACACACACTAGGGACAATTTACATGTGCACCAAGCCAATTAACCCACAAACCTGTACGTCTTTGGAGTGTGGGAGGAAACTGAAGATCTTTACTGTGGATAGGGTGAGCAGCATTAAATACCTGGGAATAATTGGGAGTCCACATCACAGAGGATCTGACATGGACAACACACATTGCCGCACTGGTGAGTAAGGCAAGGCAGCGCCTTTACCACCTCAGACAGTTGAGGAAATTCAGAGTGTCTCTGAGGATCCTTCAGTGCTTCTACTCTGGGGTTGTAGAGAGCATCTTGTCCGGGAACATCACAATCTGGTTTGGGAACAGCTCTGCCCAGGACAGGAAGGCCCTACGGAGTGTAGTGCGTTCGGCTGAATGCACTATGGGAACTACACTCGCCCCCCTGCAGGACCTGTACATCAGGAGGTGCAGATCCAGAGCCAGCAACATTATGGGGGACCCCTACCACCCCAGCAACGGACTGTACCAGCTGCTACGGTCAGGCAAACGCCTCCGCTGTCACGCTGTGAAAACAGAGAGGATGAGACGGAGTTTCTTCCCACAGGCCATCAGGACTGTTAACTCTCATATCACCAGGGACTAATTTAATTTACTGTATTAATATATTTTTTGTGTTAAAAAAAAAATTCTATTGTGTTTTGTAGTTTTAGCACAATCTGCAGGCGTTGCCACTTTCATTTCACTGCACATCTTGTATGTGTATGTGACAAATAAACTTGACTTGACTTGATCTCGGAGAAAACCCACGCAGGTCACAGGGAGAAGGTACAAACTCCGTACAGACGGCACCTGTAGACAGGTCAAACCTGGGTCTCTGGCGCTATGAGGCAGCAACTCTACCGCTGAGCCACCGTGCTGCCTTATAATATTGGTTAATATTCTTGACCTTCATATTAAACCTAATGTGTAGTTGTGTGGTAAAATGTGAAGAGGGTTAAGGGGAATGTGGGGTGGATAGAGTGGGATTGGAGTCAAGAGTGTTTTATTGTCATATGTCCCAGATAGAACAATGAAATCCTTACTTGCAGCAGCACTACAGAATACGTGAACATAGCACACTGTAAACGACTTAATAAACGAGAGACAAAAAAAAGTTCAGTGCGTGTGTATCTATACACATACTCACAAGTGTACAGATATATATATCATGTAAATACTGTATATGCACACACACACACACACACACACACACACACACACACACACACACACACACACACGTACACACAAAAAATAAACAATAATAGTGCAATAATAACAATAACGGTCTATGTAGTTCAGAGTTTATTTGTAGTGTTTAATAGCCAAATGGCTGTAGGGAAAAAGCTGTTCCTGAACCAGGGCGTTACAGTTTTCAGGCTCCTGTAACCTTTTCCCGATGGCAGGGGTGAAATGAGTGTGTGGCCAGGGTGATGTGGGTCTCTGATGATGCTGGCTGCCTTTTTGAGGCAGCAACTCCGGTAAATCCTTTCGATGGTGGGGAGGTCAGAGCCGGTGATGGAGTCTTCTCCGCTCCTGGGCGACCAAGTTGCCGAACCAGGCCGTGATGCAACCAGTCAATGTGCTCTCTACTGAACACCTGTAGAAGTTCAAGAGAATCCTCTCTGACATACCGAATCTTTGTAATCTTCTCAGGAGATAGAGGCGTCGATGTGCTTTATTTATAATTGCATCAGTGTGCTGGGTCCTGGAAAGATCTTCAGACTGAAGAAGGGTCTCGACCCGAGACGTCACCCATTCCTTCTCTCCTGAGATGCTGCCTGACCGGCTGAGTTACTCCAGCATTTTGTGAATAAATACCTTCAATGTGTACCAGCATCTGTAGTTATTTTCTTACACTATATTGTGGGTCCTCATCCTTCCCCTTCCAAAGTCCACAATCAGTTCATTGGTCTTACTGATATTGGGAGCCAGGTTGTTGTGCTGGCACCATTTGATCAGTCGATTGACCTCACTTCTATACTCTGACTTCTCACCATCTGTAATCCGTCCAACAACGGCCCAGTGATCCTTCAGCAATATTGAACACTGCAAGTTCGCCAAAGAACTTGCAGTGTGGGATATTGCTGAAGGATCACTGGGCTGTGTGACTTGGTGATCTTGAGAAAACCTCAGTGGGATCTCTGGCCATAACTGTGCTATGAAGATCCATGATGTGAACGGGGAACAGATCGATCATTGAAAATAGCTATCAGAACAAAACACAGCTGGAGTTAGATTTCATAACATCTTCGCCAGCCAGAAGAAATCTGGCATTATCTGCAAATCAGAACTGCACAATACAATGGATAAAATATGCTGCTGCCTTTATATTTGTTCATTTATAAAACAGATAACAATTGGCATAAGAACAGATAATGGGCTAAAAAGACATCATAGGAAGAAGAACAAAGCTGTAGTATTGAGCTGGCCCCCAGTGTAAGAATCATAAGATAGGTTTTATTGACTTTAATGGTTCTGAATGTTAAGATATAAACGTATCAAATGGCTGATTTGATCGCCCCTGTTTTGCAGGACTGTCAGAGATAAATTCGTACCCTTAAATATAGAAAGGATGCTAGCTATTTACCCAGGCAAGTTACATTTGTTTTACTGAAGCTGGAATCGGGTACAAACACAACGAAATCTGGCAGATTGGCTTATTAACAAAGGAAAAGTCAACTCTGGGATCTCAATGCAAATCAAGGGATCCAGGGGTAGGACCTGCAGGGAGACATTGGACAGTCTTGGATTGTTTTCTCTGGAATGATGGAGGTTGAGGGGTGACTTGATAGAAGTATATAAAATGATGAGAGACTAGGATCAGATAGGCAGTCAGAACCTTTATCACAGCATGGAAATATCAAATACTAGAGGGCATAGCTATACAGTGCTTATTATGCTAGGCACAGACGTGAAAAGCCTATTTTTGTGCTGTACTGTACTGTTGTGCGAGCGTACTTAATCATGCATGTTGTGAGGGACTTGCAGGATGCAAAAACTTCCTGTTATCTTGTGTATGTTGATTATAATGAATGAATGAATGCTTTATTGTCACATGTGACATGTGACATTGAAATTCTTTGCTTGCATACCCAAGGTATGCAAATAGTCGCCACATAAGGGCGCGGTCAAAGTTACAAAGTATACACAGTATCCGTGCTAGGTCCCCCTTTGTTCTCCCCCTCCCCCCCCCCTCACGGTGGTCCCCTCCGGCCGGGTCCTCCTTTGTTCCTTCCCTCGGCAGCGCCCTCCTCACTCCATGTGTCCGTCCTCGTCTGTCGGTTGGCGCTCCTATTGACCGCCGCACCGACCTCTCCGCTATCGCTGCCGGGTCCTCTCTGGATGCCTCCACGGCGCCGACCCCAGCCCAGGCTGCACGGCTCCGTCGACCCGCGGCGCGCGGGCTCCGCCAACCCAGGCTCCATCAGCATGTGGCGGCACGGTGGCGCAGCGGTAGAGTCGCTGCCTTACAGCGCCAGAGACCTGGGTTTGATCCTGACTACGGGTGCTGTCTGTCCTGAGTTCATATGTTCTCCCCGTGAACTGCGAGGGTTTTCCCCGGGTGCTCCGGTTTCCTCCCACACACCAAAGACGTACAGGCTTGTAGGTTAATAGGCTTTGGTAAAATTGTAAATTGCCCCAAGTGTGTGTCAGATAGTGTAAGTGTGCGGGGATCGCTGGTCGGCGTGGACTCGGTGAAGGGCCTGTTTCTGCACTGTAGCTCGAAACTAAATGAATAAATGAATGACTGAATGTTTATTGGCCAAGTATGTACACATACAAGGAATGTGTACATAAACTAAAAACTAAATATGACTGTCATATGTTGAAAGGTTGGAGCGACTAGGCTTGTATACACTGGAATTTAGAAGGATGAGAGGGGATCTTGTCGAAATGTATAAGATTATTAAGGGGTTGGACACGTTAGAGGCAGGAAACATGTTCCCAATGTTGGGGGTCCAGAACCAGGGGCCACAGTTTAAGAATAAGGGGTAGGCCATTTAGAACGGAGATGAGGATAAACCTTTTTCAGTCAGAGAGTTGTAAATCTGTGGAATTCACTGCCTCAGAAGGCACTGGAGGCCAATTCTCTGAATGCATTCAAGAGAGAGCTAGATAGAGCTCTTAAGAATAGCGTAGTCAGGGGGTATGGGGAGAAGGCAGGAATGGGGGACTGATTGAGAATGATCAGCCATGATCACATTGAATGGTGGTGCTGGCTTGAAGGGCTGAATGGCCTCCTCCTGCACCTATTGTCTATTGTCTATTGTCTAATGCCAAGCATTTCAGCACACTTAATTAAAAGATTACTCCCTTCACATTAAAAAATAAAATGAAATGTTCCGCTGGTTGAACAACATCTACAAATTTAAAAGTACGATGGATGACTTGGTTGTGTTTCTCTTCATGACTGCACTGGTAACTTCTGCGTTGATAGTGGAGACTCAGCCTTTATTGCTGATGTGACATTATCCTGGAACTCAGAAACATGTCAACATCAGCTTGGTGGAAGGATTCAGATGGTGCTGGTGGAAGGTTGTTTTCTGGATTAGAGGCCTGTGGGCAGTGTGAGCTGCAACAGTCCACTGTTGTTTATCATTTATATTAACAATTTGAATGAGAATGTAGGTGGCATTACTTCATCAGTTCGTAATCATGGGAGCAGAGTAGACTCGGTCCATCGAGTCCACTCTGCCATTCAATCATGGCTGATCTATCTTCCTTCTCAACCCCATTCTCCTGCCTTCTCCATGTAACCTTTGACACCTTTAGTAATCAAGAACCTATCAATCTCTGCCTTAAAAATACACAATGTCTTACCTCCACAGCCCTCTGTGGCAATGAGTTCCGCAGTTTCATCAGCCTCTGACTAAAGAACTGTCCACATACTCCAAATGAAGTCTGACCAGCACGTTATAAAGCCTCAGAATTACATCCTTGATTTTATATTCCAGTCCTCTCAAAATGAATGCACGGTGGCACAGCAGTAGAGTTGCTGCCTTACACCGAATGCAGCGCCGGAGACTCAGGTTCGATCCTGACTACGGGCGCCGTCTGTACGGAGTTTGTACGTTCTCCCCGTGACCTGCGTGGGTTTTCTCCGAGATCTTCGGTTTCCTCCCACACTCCAAAGACGTACAGGTTTGTAGGTTCATTGGCTGGGCAAATGTTTTTTTTTAAATTGTCCCTAGTGGGTGTAGGATAGTGTTAGTGTGCGGGGATCGCTGGGCGGCGCGGACCCGGTGGGCCGAAGGGCCTGTTTCTGCGCTGTATCTCTAAATCTAAACATTGCATTTACCTTCCTTATTACTAACTCAACCTACAAATTAACCTTTTTTGGGAATCCTGCACTAGTACTCCCAAGTCCCTTTGCACCTCTGATTTCTGAATCCTCTCCCCATTTAGAAAATAGTCTGCACATTTATTCTTACTGCCAAAGTGTATGACTGCACACTTTGCTATGCTGTATTCCATCTGTATTACATATTGCTTACTTACACTCCCAACCTTTCATAGAAACATAGAAACATAGAAAATAGGTGCAGGAGTAGGCCATTCGGCCCTTCGAGCCTGCACCGCCATTCAAAATGATCATGGCTGATCATTCAGCTCAGTAGCCTGTACCTGCCTTCTCTCCATACCCCCTGATCCCCTTAGCAAAAAGGGCCACATCTAACTCCCTCTTAAATATAGCCAATGAACTGGCCTCAACTACCTTCTGTGGCAGAGAATTCCACAGACTCACCACTCTCTGTGTGATGAAATGTTTTCTCATCTCGGTCCTAAAAGACTTCCCCCTTATCCTGAAGCTGTGACCCCTGGTTCTGGACTCCCCCAACATCGGGAACAATCTTCCCGCATCTAGCCTCTCCAACCCCTTAAGAATTTTATATGTTTCTATAAGATCCCCCCTCAGTCTTCTAAATTCCAGCGAGTACAAGCCCAGTCTATCCAGTCTTTCCTCATATGTAAGTCCCGCCATCCCAGGGATCAATCTGGTGAACCTTCTCTGTACTCCCTCTAAGGCAAGAACGTCTTTCCTCAGGTTAGGAGACCAAAACTGCACACAATACTCCAGGTGCGGTCTCATCAAGGCCCTGTACAACTGCAGCAGAACCTCCCTGCTCCTAAACTCAAATCCTCTTGCTATGAATGCCAACATACCATTCGCTTTCTTCACTGCCTGCTGCACCTGCATGCTTGCTTTCAATGACTGGTGCACCATGACACGCAGGTCCCGTTGCATCTCCCCTTCTCCCAATCGGTCACCATTCAGGTAATACTCTGCTTTCCTGTTCTTGCTGCCAAAGTGGATAACCTCACATTTATCCACATTATATTGCATCTGCCATGCATTTGCCCACTCGCCTAATCTATCCAAGTCACTCTGCAGCCTCCTAGCATCCTCCTCGCAGCTAACACTGCCCCCCAGCTTCGTGTCATCCGCAAACTTAGAGATGTTGCATTCAATTCCCTCGTCCAAGTCATTAATATACACTGTAAATAACTGGGGTCCCAGCACTGAGCCTTGCGGTACCCCACTAGTCACTGCCTGCCATTCCGAAAAGGACCCGTTTATTCCTACTCTTTGCTTCCTGTCTGCCAACCAATTTTCTATCCACCTCAACACTGAACCCTCAATACCGTGTGAGTCCAAGTCCTTCTGCAGACCCCCTGGTTCCTCGACACCACCTGTCCCTCCACCCATCGTCTATAGTCCGCAAACTTGGCTACAAAGCCATCAATCCCATCATCCAAATTAATATTAATATACAGCGTGAAGAGTCGTGGCCCCAACACCAAGCCCTGCAGAACACCACAAGCTTCCAGCAGCCAACCAGAGAAAGCTCCCTTTATCCCCACTCTTTGCCTTCTGCCATCCAGACTGTTTCCTATCCATGCTCGTGTTTTCCATCCAATACCATGGGCTCTCGTCTTCTTAAGCAGCCTCGCATACGACACCTCATCAAAGGCCTTCTGAAAATCCAAGTAAACAACGTCCACCGACTCCCCTTTGTCTCTCCTACTATTTACTTCCTCAAAGAATCCCAACAGATGTGTCAGGCCAGATCTCCCCTTCACTAAACCATGCTGACTTCAGCCTATTTTATCATGTGCTGCTTGGTACTCGGAAACTCATCCTTAACAATAGGCTCTAAAACCCAACCATCTAACTGGTCTCGAGTTTCTCCTCTTTCACTTTGATCCCTTCTTGAACAGCTGAGTAACATTTGAATGATTCAAACTTTTGAATGAGTCCAAAACGCCGCAGCGAGACTCCTGACAGGTACCTGTAAAAGGGACCACATCACCCCGATTCTGGCCTCTCTCCACTGGCTCCCAGTACAGTACAGAATCAACTTCAAGCACCTATTCACATACAGAGCCCAAAACGGGCTTGCCCACCACCCCATATCAAAAATCTTCTAACCCACCACTCTATCTCCAGGTCCCTCAGGTCGGCCGACTTGGGGCTACTGACTATCCCGCGGTCTAGGCTTAAGCTCAGGGGTGACCGCGCTTTTGCGGTTGCAGCTCCTAGACTGTGGAACAGCATCCCTCTCCCCATCAGAACTGCCCCCTCCATCGACTCCTTCAAGTCCAGGCTCAAAACCTATTTCTACTCCCTAGCGTTTGAGGCCCTCTGAGGGGGCGCTGTGAGCTGTTTATGTATGTGCTGTTATGTTTGTGTGCCATTGAATGTCCGTTTTTTCTTAGTACCTGAACTGATGTACAGCACTTTGGTCAACGTGGGTTGTTTTTAAATGTGCTATACAAATAAAATGGACTTGATTTGACTTGACCTGATTAATAAATTTGTGCACGACACCAAAATTGGCGGTGTGATAGACAGAAAAAGAAGTTTATCTGAATAACAAAATAATCCAGATCAACTGGGAAAGTGGGTTGAGGGTAGACACAAAATGCTGGAGTAACTCAGCGGAACAGGCAGCATCTCTGGAGAGAAGGAATGGGTGATGTTTCAGGTCGAGACCCTTCTTCAGACTGGTTAGGGATAAGGGGTAGGGAACGTGGGTTGAGGAATGGCAAATGTAACTTAACTCAATTAAGTGCAAAGTGCTATATTTCGGGAAGTTAAAGCAGGGCGGGACTTACACAATAAATGTTGAAGTCCCGGGGAATGTTGTAGAACAAAAATACCTTGGGTACAAATGCATTGTTCCCTGAAAGTGAGAATACTGATAGAGAAGGTGGTGATGAAGAAATGTGCCGTCATCAGACAGGGCATTGAGTATGAGTGTGGATTTATCCATGATTTTTATCCATGATTCTCTACTGTTCTATGTTCTACATTCCAAGTGTTTGTAGTATTTGGATCCACTGCATTCCCATGTAGCCTCCTTGACATTGGACGAGACTCAGGGTAGACAATAGACAATAGTCAATAGGTGCAGGAGGAGGCCATTCGGCCCTTCGAGCCAGCACCGCCATTCAATGTGATCATGGCTGATCATTCTCAATCAGCACCCCGTTCCTGCCTTCTCCCCATACCCCCTGACTCCGCTATCCTTAAGAGCTCTATCTAGCTCTCTGTTGAATGCATTCAGAGAATTATCCTCCACTGCCTTCTGAGGCAGAGAATTCCACAGATTCACAACTCTCTGACTGAAAAAGTTTTTCCTCATCTCAGTTCTAAATGGCCTATCCCTTATTCTTAAACTGTGGCCCCTTGTTCTGGACTCCCTCAACATTGGGAACATGTTTCCTGCCTCTAACGTGTCCAACCCCTCAATAATCTTATGTTTCGATAAGATCTCCTTATATTATATATTATAGAAAATAGAACACAGATCATTGAACACTGTGCAGGAACAAGCACTGCAGTTCACAATATCTGTGCCGAACATAATTACATGATAAACTAATCTCATCTGCCTACATATGATTAATATTCTACATTCCCAGCTTATCCCTGTGCCTTTCTAAAAGTGTCTAAAACGCCAGTATGGTATCTCCCCCCATCACCACCCCTGGTGGTGCAATCCAGGCACCCATCACCCTCGATGTAAAACGAAACCCTACACATCTCCTTTGAATTTTGCTCCTCTCACCTTAAAACTAATCAGTGACATTTCCACCTTGAGAAAAAAATGTCTTCTACATCCTCTCCAAAGCCTCCATATGCTTCCTATAACGGGGCAACAGAATTGTGCGCAATACTCTAAGTGCGGTCTCAAGAAGGGTCTCGACCCGAAACGTCACCCGTACCTTTTCCCCAGAGATGCTGCCTGTCCCGCTGAGTTAGTCCAGCTTTTTGTGTCGATCTAACTAAGCCTTACAGAGCTACATTATGACTTCCTGGCATACACGGTGCCCCAACCAATGAGGGGGAGCATACCATATGCCTTCTTTACCAGTCCATCTACCAGCGAACTTCCAAACTGGACCCCGGGATCCCTCTGCATAGCAATGCTGTTAAGCTTCTTGTCTTCAACCGTATACCTTTCCCTGACATTGCGATTTTCCATATTGGGAGAGAGGTTCTCTGTGTCTGTGATCTTCGCAAGCTGCACTTGGTGCCCAGTTCTTCCAGAATCCTCATCTGTGTCGGGCCAATAAACAATCTGTGAAATGCAGCTTTCATGTTAACAATGTGCAAATACTCTGGGTGAAGTCTTTCCACTATTCTGCATTCTATTTCTTTGGGTTTGACTAGTCTTTTAACCCATTAGATAAAACTTCCATTTGTGAACAGCTCATTGCCTGTGCTGGAAAGGCTTCCCATTCTACCCAAATGTATCCGAATCTGTCTTGCACCGCAAAGTAAATCTGCATGGATGAAACCGGTACTGATGGAAATTATTGCTGGTTTCATCCACGCCCTTTTCGCTATCTCCACCACTTCTTCAGGAAAGGCTGCTCAACTGCCAGCATGTTGTTGTCCACATGGAGTGTGGTGAAACATTTGACAAGGTCCCCCATGCTGAGCGGGTCAAGAAGATTAAGTCACTTAGGAACCACATTGGACTGATCAGACGAAGCCTGCAGCGGCTGGAATGGCTGAGCAGGACATCGAAAGCATTGCAAGGCCAAGACAAGACTCTACATTTTTAAGGCCTTAAAACTTGAAGGGCACGAAACGGGACGACAAACATAGCGACTCTTTGCCTTGGAGAAGTCTACTATTCTTACGCTACAATCGTCACACTTTTGTTCACAAAATGCTGGAGTAACTCAGCAGGTCAGGCAGCATCTCGGGAGAGAAGGAATGGGAAGAAAAGTCACACTTTTGTACTTAGTTTATGCTTATGTCTCGAATTATTTTACCGAATTGTATGCCAAACAAATAATTTCACTGTATCTAGGTACACGTGCTAATAAAATACAATTGAAGTATTGATTGAAATTTGGCTTGGCCATTGAAGACAGAGGGTCATGATGGAGAGGCATTATTCTGATTCAAGCTTTATGACCAGTGGTGTTGAGCAAGTGGCAGTGCTGGGAATACTATTGCATATGTTGGTTATCTGGTACATGCCTTTGCATGTTCATTATTGTGTGCATTGGTTATATAGACAATAGACAATAGGCAATAGGTGCAGGGGTAGGCCATTCGGCCCTTCGAGCCAGCACCGCCATTCAATGTGATCATGGCTGATCATTCTCAATCAGTACCCCGTTCCTGCCTTCTCCCCATACCCCCTGACTCCGCTATAATTAAGACCTCTATCTAGCTTTCTCTTGAATGCATTCAGAGAATTGGCCTCCACTGCCTTCTGAGGCAGAGAATTCCACTGATTCACAACTCTCTGACTGAAAAGGTTTTTCCTCATCTCAGTTCTAAATGGCCTACCCCTTATTCTTAAACTGTGGCCCCTGGTTCTGGACTCCCCCAACATTGGGAACATGTTTCCTGCCTCTAACGTGTCCAACCCCTTAATAATCTTATATGTTTCGATAAGATCTTGTATATGCCTCTGCATGTTCCTTGTCTCCAATAAATTCACTATTGTTCGTGATGTATATAATTGATTTGGATGAAAATGTAGATGGTTTGTTCAGTCAGTTTACAGACCAAACAAAATTTATGGAGTTGTGGGCTCATGAATAAGGAAGGAGGAAGGTTGACAAGGAACGATGTCGGAGATAGATCAATTGCAAATTTGTGTGCAAAAATAGCACAGTGGGGCGTTGCTTTTTGAGAGGTCAAATACAAGAGGAAAGTAGAGAGTAAATGGCACTACCCTTAGGATCATTGATATACAGGGGGGGGGGGGGGTGTCAGGATGCAAGTCTACAGCTCCCTGAAAGTAGAAACACGTTGTTAGGATAGTAAACAACGCTTATAGCATGCTTGCCTTCATCGATCACAGCACTCGGGTCTAAAAGTTGGCGGGTCATGTAGCAGCTGTATAAAACTTTGGTTAAGTCTGATTTTGAATATTGTGTGCATTTCTGGTTGTCCTATTGCAGGACGCAGGTGGAAGCTCTGAAGAGAATACAGAAGAGGTTTATCAGAATGCAATGCCACAAGGAGGTTGGATAAACATGGATTGTTTTTGCTAGAATGTAGAAGGATGAGGAGTGACCTGATGGTACTTAAATGTAATAGTGGCATAGAGGGGTCTAAGTTAAAAGAGATTTACAGAGCAAGTTGTTTATACAGAGGATAGCAGGTGCTTGGAACATGCTTCCAGAAATGGTAGAAAATGCCAAGCCATTGAGGAAGCATTCAGATAGATGCATCAACAAGCAGGGCGTAAAGGGAGTAGCATCAGGGATGATGCCAGGTTTGGCAGTGACCACACTGACATGCACAGTAGGGTGAACTCGCACATCTATTTTATTTACGGACAGGAATGTCCAGGACAGCATGGGATCGCTGTCCCTCAACGTCAGGGTGCATGTGTGGTGGCGCTGGCGATCTTGGGCCTGTCCTGGCAGTTCAGTCCTAGTCTTGAAGGAAGACCCAAGGCCATCCCAGGCTCCTCTCTGCAGATTACCCTTCCACGAGACCGGGCACTGGAAGTCCCAGACTGTTCCTGGAGGCTCAGCTTTGAAGCTTGAAGAGAAAGCGCCGGTGGCCTCTGGATTATCCTGGCAGCTCAGTCTTTGCCTCTGTGTGTGGGCGCAGTCCCTCATCGTCCATGGGCAGGAAGAGACACGGGCACCACTCGGTCTTCGCCTCAGTAGAGATGCTGGCTGTCCAGGGCTAGTTCCCAGCAGCCCAGCCCTGACAATATAGTAGCATTGGTGGCCTCAGGTTTGTGCCAGTGGCTCACTCTTCCTCAAACACAGCTAACAGGGAGGTGCTTTACTCTCTTTCTCTTCTTTCCACAGCCCAGAAGATCACCAACACACGCCTGCCTGCCCCTGCCTACCCTGGGAGACATCTATAGCTCCCGTGGCCTGTGGAAGGCATCCTGCATCCTAAAGGACCCATCTCACCCCGCCCATCACTTGCCTGCCCTTCTGCCCTCAGGAAGGCGCGACAGGTCCATCAAAGCGCACACCACGAGACAAACAAACAGCTTCTACCCTAAGGCCATCACCACACTGAACTCTGCACTGAAAGCACACCCTCCCACAGACAATATTTACACTGTACAATACCTACCTCTGTGCAATACTGATATATTCGTTTATAATATTTATTTTTATAATACTATTCTGTGCAATATCTCATATATTCTGACAATGAGCTTCTGAGTGCAATATCTTATATTCTGATAAGGGTGCATACATAGGCATAATGTGTGTGCGTGTGTGAATCTGTGAGTGTGTCACAGTGTGTCACAGTGTGTCACAGCATGTCACAGCGTGTCACAGCGTGTCACAGCGTATCACAGCGTGTCACAGCGTGTCACAGCGTGTCACAGCGTGTCACAGTGTGTCACAGTGTGTGCATGTGAGTGTATCAACAATTTTTATTTTTCTAATTTTTTTTACTGTAATTTTATTGTTATTTTTTATCTTGTACATTTGAGCTCAGGCAGTGCGCCTGAATTTCGTTGTATGCACCTCTACAACGACAATAAAGAAATAATAATAAATAAATAACTCAATCTTTACACACTCTCCATCTTTACGCTCTCTCTTTACACACTCTTTATTGTTACACTCTATCTTTACATTCTTTCTTTTTTTTCCTCTCCTTTGTTTCTTTTTTTAAATTTCTCCTCTTCTTTATTTTTATTTCGCCTCTTCTCTTTCTTTTTATTTCTCTTTCTTTTTATGTCTCTTTCTTTTTATTTCTCTTTCTTTTTATTTCTCTCTCTTTTTATTTCTCTCTCTTTTTATTTCTCTCTCTTTTTATTTCTCTCTCTTTTTATTTCTCTCTCTTTTTATTTCTCTCTCTTTTTATTTCTCTCTCTTTTTATTTCTCTCTCTTCCCTTTTTTCTCTCTCTGACTTTCTGGCGAGCATGTTTGGGTTTTGTCGGGAGGAGGCAGACGATTACAGGTGACCAGCTAATTGGATCCAGGTGTTATCAATGATGCTGGGGATTGGCCTCTCCTGTCAGCCAGTCATAGGGATCAATGTGGTATCCAAGGGAGGAGGGGTGCTATCACAAGCTACATGGACTTTCATGCAGTGAAATAGGATTTGTATAAATGTTGGCCCTGCACTGTACTTTTCTATGTCATTTCTCTCACAGGGGCTGTGAGTCTTCCATTACTAAAGCTGGAATATCCATGGCAGTGGGGAAAGAAGTCTCCATACCTCTGGAACACCCTGCAGAAATCTGTTTAATATTGGATCCTAGCTGGGAAAGTTCAGTGACATTCTCTGGCAAGAGACTTAGCCTTGGCCTGGACCAGTTGTAGAATCTTTGATTCTTCCCTGAAGGCCAAATGTAACCCTTAATTCTGCACAAAGAGACTTTAACTCTTCTTCGCTTTAACTTCTGCTCAGGAAGTCTCCTGAATTATTTGGAGCAACAAGGTGTTTGGGCATTTTCTTTCCTTCTGCCAGTTTCCATTAAAATGTCACCTTGGTTGGGTGGAGAATGTTGACTCCCCCTTTCCCATTTTGTGGGCGATGACTTTACACTGTAATCAGGTACGTGAATAAACTTTACAATGAATGTTGATTTTTAGAAAATAACTGTCCATGTTTGGCTGTGCACAGAGATGTTAAAAGTCCACCTTGCTCCCAGCCTGATCACTTGCTAGTTCAGCATGTAGATCCTTCAACATGCATAATGGGCCTTGGTAATCATCCATGATTTGGTTGAAAGTTACCTCAGAGCCTGACAAAGCTTGACCTCTGACCATTCCTGAGCACCACAGCATTGGGTGTTACCCAAACAGTGGGTCGTTCTGACCGACACACCGAGAGTTCCAGTTTATTTAACTGCTTCACCTATACTTTAGACTTAAGTATATAAAGTGCAAATCTAGGCCTGCAGTAAATTGCCGAGTCATTTATCTTTATCCATATGGGTGCTCTGTGTCCCTACTGCTTGTATATGTATCTCTGAATATTGTTGAATTCGAAGCTTATCTAGACATAGTTGCAAAAATGCCCATGCTAAATATATTATTTTAATCCAGCTTTAATTCTTTGAGTCGGTCTTTTCCGAACATAGTTTGTCTGGGTGTGTGGTACGCTATTATGACTGGTAGCTTAAGAAGATAACTGCAGATGCTGGTACAAATCGAAGGTATTTATTCACAAAATGCTGGAGTAACTCAGCAGGTCAGGCAGCATCTCGGGAGAGAAGGAATGGGTGACGTTTCGGGTCGAGACCCTTCTTCAGACTGAAGAAGTAGCTTCCCTGTTTTGACCTTAATGAGCAAATACACATTGCATCTGAGCCACAGTTTTCAATGTCTTGCCTGACATCAATTCTGATTTGTGAATGGTACTTTGCTGAACCTTTTGAATTACCTTTCTGTGCTCTGAACAAGAGGGAGCAATTGATTCAAAGTGCATTGGACTTGCTGATTGCCGACATTGACTTTTAGAATCCTGGCATTCTATGTTATTGTTGCTGGTGTCACGCCGTCCATTAAACTTTGCTCTTCAAGCCAATTGTCAGCTTCAACTTGTACAGGTTACTCCTTTGTGACTTTGCGTTGCATGTGCTGCCCTCTCGTTGAGAACCAGCGTGGCCTACTCTGGGTTGCATTCCTCTGGTCAGTCTTACTCACTGAGGCCATGCGCTGTTTCTGTTTGCAGCTGGATCTAAATCGCCGGTGGTTTGATGGATGACTTCCAATCCAGCCTCGCTTTCCACACCAAACTCATGCAATTTAGGCTTGGAATTGGAGCTACAGTGGAGAAATAAAGAACTGCAGATTCTGGTTTACAAAAAAGAGACAAAGTGCTGGAGTCACTCAGCGGATCAGGCAGCATCTCTGGAGAACACTGATAGGTGCTGTTTCAGGTCAAACCCCTGCTTCAGACTCAAAATGTAGGTGCCATTTTGGATCCCAACTTGAAACGCCACCGATCCATATTCTCCAGACATGCTGGCTGACCTGTTGTGATGCTCCAGCACTTTGTGTCTTTTTTTAAAATATTGGAGCTCCTACATTTGCTTCAGTCTATCTTTCCAAATGCAAATACTGACATTGTGCACTGGCTGAAATGTTTTTGCTTTGTTATAAGCCATCACCATTCGTGTGGCTTTTTTACATGCACATTCACATGTTAAATTTTATTGATTAAATAATTTGGATTGAATGTTCTCAGGTGTTTAATTGCACACGATCTTGTCCCATAGATATTGATTCGGGCAAAACGGCACGGTGGCGCAGCGGTAGAGTTGCTGCCTTACAGCGCTTGCAGCGCCGGAGACTCAGGTTCGATCCTGACTACGGGTGCTGTCTGTATGGAGTTTGTACATTCTCCCCGTGACCTGTGTGGGTTTTCTCCGAGATCTTCGGTTTCCTCCCACACTCCAAAGACGTGCAGGTTTGTAGGTTAATTGACGGTAAATTGTCCCTAGGGTGTAGGATAGTGTTAATGTGCCGGGATCGCTGGGCAGTGCGGACCCGGTGGGCCGAAGGATCTGTTTCCACTCTGTATCTCTAAATCTAAAAAATCTAAATGTTAAAATTGTAGCGTTGAGACATGCGCTCCAACAGAACTAATAAATTACTCATTGTCACTCCTGACTGATAGTTTATGTCTTTTGTAATCTTCTTATGTCTTCGTCCACTGATGAATCTGTGGAAGCTGTTGATCAACTGATGCATCTGTGAGGCATTAAAAGGTGAAAAAGTGGCAAATGTTACAAAGTCATAGGATCACACAGTAGAACATTTTGGCCCACAATGTCCAGAACAATCATTATCATTGAAGGAGGTGTGCGGTGCGAGTTTTATTACACAGTGGCTCGTGAGTGACTGGAACATGCTGCTGGGGATAGCTGATTGCAAAATGGTGGCGCTGCGCAGCAGCTGTGGCTCACCTGCGGTCCGTTTGTCTTTTGTGTTTTTTGTTGTTTTTTGTCTTGATTGTAGTGTTTAGATGTGATGTAGTGTTTTTTTGTGGTTGTGTACTATGTGTGGGGTGGGGGGAAACTGTAAAATTGTCTCTTCCGAACGTTAGACCCGCCCTTTGTGTTCTGGGTGGTGTCTCCGTTCCCGCTGCGGCCTACCATCGGCCAAACACCTGGAGCTGGCGGCCGGACTTACCATCTGCGGAGCTGGCTGCCTTCGGAGGCTGTGGTGCCGCTGCGAGTGCGGCTGCGACTCGCCTTCGGAGGCTCCGGAGGCTTCGGCCGCAGGCCGTGTGGATATCGGAAGCCCGCAGGCCCCTGGGTGGGGGCCGACATCTGGAGCTCTGGCAGCGGCAGCGTCTTCGCCCGCCCCGAATTGCGGGGCTTGGGTCGGCCCGCCGCGGACCTTTTACCGTCCGGCGCGGCCTGAAATAGGCCGTGGGGTTTTCTCCGCCCGGCGGGGGCACCGATACAGGAGGTGGCACCGATACAGTTGTCAATGTAGCGGACATAGAGTTCGGGGATGGGGCCAGTGCGCGCCTGGAACAGGGATTGTTCGACGTACCCTTCAAAGAGGCAGGCATAGCTAGGGCCCATGCGAGTGCCCATGGCCATGCCTTGAATTTACAGGAAGTGGGAGGAGTTGAAAGAGAAGTTGTTGAGGGTAAGGACCAGCTCCGCAAGGCGGAGTAGTATTAGTAGAGGGAAATTGACTGATTCTGTGGTCGCGGAAGAATTGGAGGGCTTTAAGGCTTTCCTGGTGGGGAATGGAGGTGTAGAGTGACCGAACATCCATAGTTAATGAGGGAATGAAGGCCTGGGAAATGCAAGTCATTAAAGAGAGGAAGGGCTGTGAAACAGGTCATGAGGGGTTGGACCAGGGGAGATCGGATGGAATTGAGGTATGTGGAAATGGTTTCAGTGGGGCAGGAGCAGGCAGAAACAATGGGTCTGCCAGGGCATTGTGTTTATGGATCTTAGTTGGATGGTGCAGGGATGGAGAATAGGTTGGGTACTCTTGCTTGCAGAGATGGACCATTCCGAAGCTTGATCACAGATGGGACAAAGCTGTTCCTGAGTCTTGGGGTGTGTGTTTTTTAGCTTTTGGATTTTCTGCCTGATGGGAGAAGGCATGACTGGGGTGGGCATGGTCTGACTATGTCAGCTGCCCCCCTGAGGCAGCATGAAATGTAGATGGAATCAATGGTTGGAATTCTGGTACGTGTGATGGACTGGGTTGCATCCATAGCGCTCTGCAATTTCTTATGGTCTTGGGCACTTTATTTTGATTGGAGCTCTGTATCTGCTTTAAATGCTTGAATTAACTTTTTAGACAATAGGTGCAGGAGGAGGCCATTCGGCCCTTCGAGCCAGCACTGCCATTCAATGTGATCATGGTTGATCATTCTCAATCAGTACCCCGTTCCTGCCTTCTCCCCATATCCCCTGACTCCGCTATCATTAAGAGCTCTATCTAGCTCTCTCTTGAATGCATTCAGAGAATAGCTCAATTGCTTAAAATGACATTGGCAGTTTTTCAAAGAGCCTGTGTTATTTTAGAGAGATAGTTTGCATGATTCGCGATCTAAGCATCTAGCATTGCAAACCTTTCAGCAGTTGGGTATTTAATTATTTTTTAAGGTGATAGAAGTGAGAGTAAACTCCTGATATTATTCACTTTATATGATTGAACGTGTAATTTGCATTACAGATTCACGAGTTTTCTGTATTGTGTTTTGTAGCAGAGAGTTGGTTTGTATCAGCACATTTGACTGAGAAATACTGCTGTCTGTTTGTAGAGTAGTGTTAATGTGTGGGGATCGCTGGTCGGTGTGGACTCAGTCAGCAGTAGGTGCTGGAAATATCCAGCAGGTCAGGCAGCACAAAATGTGTAGGAAGGCACTGCAGATTCTGGTTTAAACCAGATAGACACAAAAAGCTGGAGTAACTCAGCGGGACAGGCGATATCTCTTGGGAGAAGGAATGGGTGACCTTTCGGGTCGAGGCATTGGTCAAGCCATTCCTTCTCTCCAGAGATGCTGTCTGTCCCACTGAGTTACTCCAGCTTCTTGTGTCTACCTTCGGCTTAAACTGGCATCTGCAGTTCCTTCCTAAACCACCGACATCCTGGGGTGGCATCAAGAAAGAAGGAAAATTAACCATTACCGTGCAATTGGGAGTAGGGATTTGTAAGGTTAAAGAGGGGTGAAATGAAGAGAGTCATGATGACAAGTCTTGGAGGAAGAAAGGTAAAAAAATATATAGTGTACTCAAGAAAGAATTATTTCAGGAAATCTCCAGTTTTGACTCGATATTTACAATATACTGTTACCATTGTGTAATTTTAAACCTCCACATTGTGCAGTGATGAGGGGTCCTTTAAAAATGCAAACCTTTAGTCAATTGCACTTGTTCAAGATGGCTGCGCCGCCGTGCGGCTGCGGCTCATAGAAACATAGACAATAGGTGCAGGAGTAGGCCATTCGGCCCTTCGAGCCTGTACGCACCGCCATTCAATATGATCATGGCTGATCATCCAACTCAGTATCCTGTACCTGCCTTCTCTCCATACCCCCTGATCCCTTTAGCCACAAGGGCCACATCTAACTCCCTCTTAAATATAGCCAATGAACTGGCCTCAACTACCTTCTGTGGCAGAGAATTCCACAGATTCACCACTCTCTGTGTGAAAAAAAAACGTTCTCATCTCGGTCCTAAAAGACTTCCCCCTTATCCTTAAACTGTGACCCCTTGTTCTGCTCGCCAGCAGGCTGTTTGTCTTTTTTCGTTTTTTGTCTATGTGTTCGTGTTAGATGTGTGTAGTAGTATATTTTTAGCTGGGTATTGATGGGGGGGGGGGGGGGGGGGGGGGGGGGGGGGGAACCTTTATTTAAAAAAAAATTAAAAAAAATAAAAAATCTCTTCCTCGACGGAGATGCAACCCTTTTCCGAGTTGGGGGAAGAGAGAAGAAATTTTCTTGCCTTCCATCACAGTGAGGGGGTGTCTGGAGGAGTCACTGTGATGGATGTTTGTGTTAAAATTGTGTGTCTTGTGTCTTTTACTCTGTACTGTTGCGGCTGCGTGGCAAATGATTTTTATTCAATTCATTTTGAATGACAATAAAGGCAATTCAGATTCAGGTACTAGTTACTTTAAAGATTTCCACTAATTTCAAAGTGAGTAAATTATGGTGTTAATCATGTGGGATGAAACTTGAAAGTGAGGCAAATAGTGTTGAGGATGGTGATAGACTGTAGAATGATATTAATTGGCCGTCTGAATGGCAGACGACTGACAAGTGAAACTTGATACAAAGAAGTGATACATTTTGGTAGAAAGAATAACGATTCACTGTCGATCTAATGGGTCAGTTCTAAAGAATTGACGAGAACAGAGGGATCTGTGAGTACATGCGAATAACTTCTTAAAGGGTTGGGTATGTTAAACGGTTAATAAAGCAGAAGAGATGTAGTCATTCAGAAGTAGGAGCATATTTTTTTTATTATCAAAAAATACTTTATTCAAGAAATAAATATATACAAAACATGTCTGAAGAAGGGTCTCGACCCGAAACATCACCCATTCCTTCTCTCCTGAGATGCTGCCTGACCTGCTGAGTTACTCCAGCATTTTGTGAATATGTTCCTTCCAAAACTCCATCCGACATTCACGGAGGCTATACATGCATTCAGTACTGATATTCAATACACCAATTACACACAATTACCCCCCTCCCTTGCCACTCGTGTGGCCCACTGGCGTGGAATCCCTTCCCTTATTTGGAGGGGCGTCTCTCTCCACCACACCCTGCCCCCCATGTCTGGCAGCGGAAGGACCCTAGACTGTGGTCCTCCCCCACAGGGCCTTGGCGTTGGCTGCACCGAGCTTCAGTGCGTCCCTCAGCACGTACCCCTGCAGTCTGCAGCGGGCCAGACGGCAACATTCCACGATGGACATAACACAAAGACAGGCGAGTTATCTTGAATGGTAACAATTCTGGTTGCGTAAATGGAGTATTGGTCTCCATTCCAGTCATGACACGTTGGGAAGAGTATGAGTTTTTCCAGAGAGGGTGTTGAAAGGATTTCCAAAAATACAAATGAGGTTTGAGGGATCTCATGTTTGAGGGGATCAAAGGTTTGAGGGGATCAAAGGTTTTGCTGAAAAAGTGGATTTTCTCTCCTTGAAGTGCAAAGGTTTGAGATGAGATTAGTCAGAGCTGAACAAGAACATGACTGGTTTAGACAGACTGATAGAAGCTGTGCCCATTAGCTAAGGGCTCAATGACATGGGGCACAGATTTAAAATTCTAGCAAAAGATGCAAGGGGAATCTGAAGAAACTCGTTTTAAACAGGGGCAGTTAATGATCTTGATTTTACTGCCAGGAAGGATGGCACAAACATACTCAATGCCTCCAAAGGTAATTTGTCAGGCACTTCAGAGAAAATAACCTGATGGATACAATGTTAGTGATGGAATGAAACTGACAGAATACCTCAATAGCATGCACATCCATCACGTATTCATAGAGTCATACATTGTGGTAACAGACCCTTCGGCCTAACATGTTCACACTGGTCAATATGTTCTTGCTACATCAGTCCCACCTGCCCGCGTTTGGACCATATCCCTCCAAACCCGTCCTATCCATGTACCTGTCTCACTGTTTCTTAAACGTTGAGATAGTCCCTGTCTCAACTACCTCCTCTGGCAGCTCGTTGCATACATCCACCACCCTTTGTATGAAAAAGTTACCCCTCCGATTCAGTTGTACAGGGCCCTAGTGAGACCGCACCTGGAGTGCTGTGTGCAGTTTTGGTCTCCAAATTTGAGGAAGGATATTCTTGCTATCGAGGGCGTGCAGCGTAGGTTTACTAGGTTAATTCCCGGAATGGCGGGACTATCATATGTTGAAAGACTGGAGCGACTAGGCTTGTATACACTGGAATTTAGAAGGATGAGAGGAGATCTTATCGAAACGTATAAGATTATTAAGGGGTTGGACACGTTAGAGGCAGGAAACATGTTCCCAATGTTGGGGGAGTCCAGAACAAGGGGCCACAGTTTAAGAATAAGGGGTAGGCCATTTAGAACTGAGATGAGGAAAAACCTTTTCAGTCAGAGTTGTGAATCTGTGGAATTCTCTGCCTCAGAAGGTAGTGGAGGCCAATTCTCTGAATGCATTCAAGAGAGAGCTAGATAGACCTCTTAAGGATAGTGGAGTCAGGGGGTATGGGGAGAAGGCAGGAACGGGGTACTGATTGAGAATGATCAGCCATGATCACATTGAATGGCGGTGCTGGCTCGAAGGGCCGAATGGCCTCCTCCTGCACCTATTGTCTATTGTCTATTGTCTATTAAATCTTTTAGCCTTCACCTTAAACCTATGTTCTCTGTTCCTCGATTCACCTACTCTGGGCAAGAGACTGCATCAATTATTTTACCCTGCGCAAAAATCATTCTATTATTTTGTTTAAAACTGCAAAACAATCTGAAACCTTTGTATAGAGTTCGTGCATCTAGTCAACAAATCAATCCAGCCACTCTTTTAACATCCAAAGATCTTTTTATCTCTGCCTCTAACTTGCTCCACGATAGTACCCACAGCCTTCTGAGCCAGAGAATCGTAACAATTTGCAATCTTCTGCATAAAGAAATTCCTTTTCATTCCAGGACATGTGCATATTTCTTACACATTAAGCATGCAAACAATTAATGCTAAAAGGGACCCTTTCTTGCTTGGCTTTTTTCTGTTGTTTTAGCAAAATAGGCAATAAAGGGAATGCTGTGATCATGTGTTCAGTGATCTCATTGGAATTGTAATTAATTTTGTATTTACCAATCAGAAAACCAGTTAGCATATCTTACATTCCAATTATGTATTGGAAGTAACTGCAGATGCTGGTTTAAACCAAGATGCTGTCTGACCCCTTGAGTTACTCCAGCTCTTTATGTCTATCTTAAATTGCAATTAACGATTTGTTGCTTTGTTGCTGTTGTTTTGACCTCCAGTGTAATTTTAATTCTTCTGCTGACGGGTGATCAAAAGTGAAACAGTGGAAGTTTACACCCCAACCAACCTGCATTTGGCTGTGGGACATCAAGCAAAATAAGTTAATGTTTCCCCTAGTACAGGCAGATCTAGTGTATGAGAGACAGCGTAAAGCCAATAGTATTTTACTGTAAATCTGCCACCAGAGGATTGCACAGTTCTCTTGCGAATTCTGTCACTTTAGAAGATTGAAAATATCAGCCATGCCAGATTAGTTTTGTTTCAAGCTGAACTGCTTTGTTCACATGTGCTTACCTCCAGTAGCTAAAAAAGCGTGAAATATTGAACCAGAAGTCTGTAAATGATTCACTAGGGATTCATTGCAGAATTCAGCAAAGCACGTCTCTGTACTTTTTCTTCAGAAAAAATACCGTCTATGAAGGAATTAATATAAGTTTGTAATATTTGAATAGTTTTGTGGTAACAGCAGCTCACATATCAGTGAGTTAAGCTGCCTGATGCACATGTTGCACTCCCTTCCTTACTCAAACTCTTTTCATGAACAAGTATTCCAAGCTACCAACATAAATCATCTCATCTGTTGAGTATAGGAGCAAAGAGGTCCTTATGCAGTTGTACAGGGCCCTAGTGATACCGCATCTGGAGTACTGTGTGCAGTTTTGGTCTCCAAATTTGAGGAAGGATATTCTTGATATCGAGGGCGTTCAGCGTAGGTTTACTAGGTTAATTCCCGGAATGGCGGGACTGTCATATGTTGAAAGACTGGAGCAACTAGGCTTGTATACACTGGAATTTAGAAGGATGAGAGGAGATCTTATCGAAACGTATAAGATTATTAAGGGGTTGGACACGTTAGAGGCAGGAAACATGTTCCCAATGTTGGGGGAGTCCAGAACAAGGGGCCACAGTTTAAGAATAAGGGGTAGGCCATTTAGAACTGAGATGAGGAAAAACCTTTTCAGTCAGAGAGTTGTGAATCTGTGGAATTCTCTGCCTCAGAAGGCAGTGGAGGCCAATTCTCTGAATGCATTCAAGAGAGAGCTAGATAGAGCTCTTAAGGATAGCGGAGTCAGGGGGTATGGGGAGAAGGCAGGAACGGGGTACTGATTGAGAATGATCAGCCATGATCACATTGAATGGCGGTGCTGGCTCGAAGGGCCGAATGGCCCACTCCTGCACCTATTGTCTATAATTGCCAAATCAATGTTGGATGAGGTATGGTCAGTTTTAAACAACATTCGATATTTGACATTCAAAGAGCATTGAGACATGATTTGAAGGCGCTATTAATACAACTGGATTATTGTTTGATAAAGCGGCCTTTTTCCAATTGCACGTCTGATTCAATGACGTTCTTTTCAATAATTTGCAATGACATTAAAATGAGTTCTTCTCGATGATGTAACCTCTTACTTGGTGTATATTGCATTAAAAATGTTATTTTGGATAACAAATTCCTTTATCTCCAGTCCATGCCTCTCGGGTCCTCTAGCTTTGCAAAAATGTAATATTGATCAGTAGTTTGTTCGTTCTTTATTTATTTGGAAAATAATGTAATATTTACTGAGTCTTTCAACCCAGTAGATCTTGGAAGATGGCAACTGTAGCTTTTCCAGTTTTCTTGGGGCGGATCTCCTTCAGACTGATGAAAGGTCTCGACCCGAAACGTCGCCCATTCCTTCTCTCCTGAGATGCTGCCTGACCTGCTGAGTTACTCCAGCATTTTGTGAATAATACCTTCGATTTGTACCAGCATCTGCAGTTATTTTATTATACTACACTTCTCCATATCTGTGTCTCGACACAATCCTGTCTCGGAGGTCCACGGCAACTCCTTCGCCTTCATGGCTTGGTTTTTCACCCAGAGAGTTGTGAATTTGTGGAATTCTCTGCCACAGAGGGCAGTGGAGGCCAAATCACTGGATGGATTTAAGAGAGAGTTAGATAGTGCTCTGTGGGCTAGTGGAATCAAGGGATATGGGGAGAAGGTAGGCACGGGTTATTGATTGTGGACGATCAGCCATGATCACAATGAATGGCGGTGCTGGCTCGAAGGGCCGAATGGCCTCCTCCTGCACCTATTTTCCATGTTTCTATCTCTTTTGTATCTGCTCCGGTGGCAAAACCTTCTTCACAACATCTCTGGGATGCCTTTCTCCTTCCTGAACTGTGGCTTCCCCTCTACCGCAATTGACATAACCCTTGAATGCATCTCATCTGTTTCCAGAATGAATAACCTAAGATTACAATTTAGTTTATTGTCACGTGTACCAAGGTACAGTTAAAAGCTTTTTGCTGCGTGCTAACCAGTCAGCAGAAAGACATCACATGGTTACAATCGAGCACTTTACAGTGTATAGATACATGATAAAGGAATAATGTTTAGTGCACGGTAAAGGCTGATCAAGGATAGTCTGAGGGTCACCAATGAGGTAGATAGTAGTTCAGGACTGCTCTCTGGTTGTGGTAGGATGATTCAGTTGCCTGATAACAGCTGGGAACAAACTGTCCATGTATCTGGAGGTATGCATTTTGCACTTCTAAACCCTTTTCCTGATGGGAGAGGGGAGAAGAGGGAGTGACCAGGGTGCGACATGCCCTTGATTATACTGCTGGCCTTGCCGAGGCAGAGAGGAATAGATGGAGTCAATGGAAGGGAGGTTGATTTGTGTGACCGTCTGAGCTGCATCCACAATTCGCTGCAATTTCTTGCGAATTTGTCTACAATTCACTGCAAGTTCGAAGACTAGACAATAGGTGCAGGAGGAGGCCATTCGGCCCTTCAAGCCAGCACCACCATTCAATGTGATCATGGCTGATCATTCTCAATCAGTACCCCGTTCCTGCCCTCTCCCCATACCCCCTGACTCCGCTATCCTTAAGAGCTATCTAGCTCTCTCTTTAATGCATTCAGAGAATTGGCCTCCACTGCCTTCTGAGGCAGAGAATTCCACAGATTTACAACTCTCTGACTGAAAAGGTTTTTCCTCATCTCCGTTCTAAATGGCCTACCCCTTATTCTTAAATTGTGGCCCTAGGTTCTGGGCTCCCCAACATGTTTCCTGCCTCTAACGTGTCCAACCCCTTAATCTTATATGTTTCGATAAGATCCCCTCTCATCCTTCTAAATTCCAGTGTATACAAGCCTAGCCGCTCCGGTCTTTGGAGACCAAATTTGGAGACCAAAACTGCACACAGTACTCCAGGTGCGGTCTCACTAGGGCCCTATACAACTGCAGAAGGACCTCTTTGCTCCTATACTCAACTCCTCATGTTATGAAGGCCAACATTCCATTGGCTTTCTTCACTGCCTGCTGTACCTGCATGCTTCCTTTCAGTGACTGATGCACTAGGACACCCAGATCTCGTTGTACGTCCCCTTTTCCTAACTTGACACCATTCAGATAATAATCTGCCTTCTTATTCTTACCACCAAAGTGGATAACCTCACACTTATCCACATTAAACTGCATCTGCCCACTCACACAACCTGTCCAATTCACCCTGCAACCTCATAGCATCTTCCTCACAGCTCACACTACCACCCAGCTTTGTGACATCTGCAAAGACCAAGGGATGCGGGTACATAGTTCCATGAAGAAGGCATTTGGCCCACTTGGCTCATCTGGTATTCAGGAGTTGCGTTGTCCTTCTACAGCTGTATGAACACATTGGTAAGGCCACACTTGGAGTGCTGTATGCAGTTCTGATTATCCTGCAAGAGGAAGAAAATAATTAAACTGGAAAAGATGAAAAAAATATGCCAAGGATGTTAGTGGATCTGGAAGGTTTGTGTTGGGAGAGGCTGGATCGGTCTGGGAATTTTTTCCCTGGAGCGTAAGAGTATGAGCAGTGATCTTATAGTGGTTTATAAAATAGATAAAGTGAATAGCCACAGTCTTTTCCCGAGGGCCAAGGAGTCTAAAATTAGAGGGCGTAGTTTTAAGGTGAGAGGGGAAAGATTTTAAAGGGACTGGAGGGACAACTTTTTCACACAGTGGATGGTCTGCACATGGAACGAGTTGCCGTAGGGAGTTGTAGATGGTGGTACCATTATTATGTTTAAAAAACACGTCGATATGTACCACGTGGAAATAGGAAAAGAAATAGATGGAAATTAGTCACCGCCCACCGCCCATATTAATCACCGCCCGGCAGCAAGCCACAGCCATCGCCTTCCCCGGCTCACAGACTCAGCGCCGGGCCCACAGTCCCCACGAGGCAGGGTCCCATAGCGCGGGGTCTGATTCCGCTGGGTCCTACTGCCCACCCCCTCCTACAGGGAACCTCAGCAGGGGTTCCACTGGGTCTCCCCCTTCCCCTTCTAGGCAGGCGGCCCTAGCTACTCCCCGCCCATACATAGGTCCTCATGCCCCCCTCTGCTCTGTTAACCCACCACCCCCCCACCATACATCCCCTCCCCCTCCGCCTGCCCCCCTGCCTCCATCCGACCCCAACCCCCACACTTGCCGGGTGTTAACCATCCCCCCTGACCTCCCCCTTTCAGACACCGAATGGTCGGTCCTCAGCAGAGGCCTTACCTTTGTTCCTCTCCGCCCCCACATCAACGAGTTCCGCATCCGCCATGACGTGGAGCTCTTCTTCCGCCGCCTCCGCCTCCGAGCCTTTTACCATGGGAAGGAGTCCTCACCCCCCAGTGATGACCCCTTCTCCCGTCTCCAACGGACCCCCTCCTCTTGGACCCCCCCCGTTTGGCCTACTACCCTCACTACAACTTTTTATCTCCAACTGCCGGCGTGACATCAGCCGCCTCAAATTCTCCACTCCCCTGACGAACTCCAACTTCTCCCCTCCTGAACGTGCAGCCCTCCACTCACTCCGCAACAACCCGGACTTAATCATTAAACCCGCTGACAAGGGAGGGGCTGTGGTAGTCTGGCGTGCTGACCTCTACCGGACTGAGGCTAGACGACAACTATCAGACACCTCTTCCTACCTATCCCTGGACCATGACCCCACCGATAAACACCAGACCTTAATCATCAACACCATCATTGATCTCACCAATTCCGATGCTCTACCCTCTCATGCCTCCAACCTTATCATTCCCCAGCCCCGCACGGCCCGATTTTACCTTCTCCCCAAAATCCACAAACAGAACTGTCCTGGCAGACCCATTGTTTCTGCCTGTTCATGTCCCACCGAATTAATTTCCACCTACCTCGACTCCATCCTATCCCCCATGGTAAAAATCCCTCCCCAACTATGTCCGAGACACCTCGCACGCTCTCCGTCTCCTCAATAACCTAGTTTCCAGGCCCCCACTCCCTCATCTTTACCATGGATGTCCAGTCACTCTACACTTCCATCCCCCACAAGGATGGTCCTGAAGCCCTCCGTTTCTTCCTCAACCATAGAACCAGCCAATCTCCATCTACTAACACTCTCCTCCGCCTAGCAGAGCTGGTTCTTACCCTCAACAACTTCTCCTTTGACTCCTCCCACTTCCTTCAAACCCGAGGCGTAGCTATGGGCACTCACATGTGCCTGCCTCTTTGTCGGGTACGTCGAACAATCCCTGTTCCAGGCGTACACTGGCCCCATCCCCGAACTCTACCTCCGCTACATCGACGACTGCATTGGTGCTACCTCTTGTACCCATGCAGAACTCACTGACCATACATTTCACCACTAATTTCCATGTGAAAATTCCATGGGATAGGAAAAATTTGAAGGGATATGGGTCAAATGCAGGAAATGGGGACTAGCTCGGTTAGAAAACATGGTCAGAAGATTACAGTCATACAGCATGGAACAAGCCCTTTACCTCACCTCGTCCATACTGACCAAAATGCCCCCTGTTTGTCCCATTTGCTTGTAATTACTCAAATCCCTCTAAACATTTCTTGTCCATGTGACTGTTCAGAAATCTTTCAAATGTTGTTGCTATTCCTGCCTCAACCTCTTTCTCTGGCACCATGACTTGGGCCCAAGGGCATGTTTCATTGCTGCAGACCTTTGTAAGCTGCTCTTTTGAATGTTTGTCAGCAGTAGTGAAGTTCAAAGATATTAGTGACTGTCCACTGCATTGAGACTGTTTGCCTCTTGGTCACGTAGAATGTAAAGCAGTACAGCACAGAATTGGCCTTTGGCCCCAATGACTCTGCCAAGACCAACTCTTACCTGCCTGCACAAAATCCATATTCCTCCATTCCTTGCACTTCCATGCACCTATCCAAAAGTCTTTTAAACGTCACGCTCATATTTGCCTCCACCACCACCCCCAGCAGAATGTTCCAGACACTCATCACCCTCTGTGCAAAAAAAAATTGCCCCACACATCTCTTTTAAACCTTGCCACTCTTAACTTAAAGCTATTCCCCATAGTATTGATATTTCCATCCTGAAAAGGGTTCTGACTGTCTACCATATTTTTGCCCCTCATAATTTTGCCCCTTGTAATTAGTGGGTCTCCCTCCCATCAACCTCCGGTATTCCAGAGAAAATAATCCTGTCGCTAATTCCCCTGATCCTGGCAGCATTCTGGTAAACCTCTTCTGCATCCTTTCCAAAGCCTCCCACATCCACTTGTGCCTGCTCAGCAAATCATCAGGTATTGATTGACCCGAGATTAACCTCAAATCTACATTCTTCCCTCGCTCCAGTAATCTTTCACCTCCTTGTTTATCAAGATTCTGTTCTGGCCTCAAAAAATATTCAGAGACTCTGCTTCCACTTCACTTTAAGGAAGGGAGTTTCAAAGACTCGCGACTCTCCGAGAAAAGAAAGTCCTTGGACTGCATGGAATGTTGCTCCTTTAGCACTCATTTAAAAAAAAATTCATGTCCTGCTCATTCAGTCCAACTTGTCAATGTTCTCCCCCTTTGCCCTGCAATTTATTTTCCTGTGCAATTTTTCTTTGGAAGACTCTGATGGTAAATTGGTCTCCGTTCATAACCAAATGAAATATGGTGTGCGACCAAAAAGAGTATAGTCGAGAGTCAGTGATGCCCTTCATTTGAAAGGAGATTCCTAATCAAAGTTTAGGATGAAAATGGAAATGACAGCTGCTTATCCCACCACTCATTCTCCATGAAATATAGATTCAGCTGTCAGCATCGACTATGCAATGACTTGTGTTTTGCACTGTGTCAAAATTTAGTTTTAGTTTAGTTTGCGAGAATATATATATATATATATAGTCAGTCATAGCCATCCCTCAGCCATGTTCTTTACAATTTAAAACAAACTTATTTTCCCTAGTTCTTGGTTCTCGCAAACTAAACTTAAACTAAATTTTGACACATTGCAAAACACAAGTCAATGCTGACAGCTGAATCAATAATATATATATATATTAGAGGCGATCTTTAGTTTGGTTTAGTTTAGAGATGCAGTGCGGAAACAGATCCTTCTGCCGAACGGATCTGCACTGACCAGAGATCCTCGCACATTAACACTACCCTGCACAACACACTAGGGACAATTTTACATTTACACCAAGCCAATTAACCTACAAACCTGTACTACTTTGGAGTGTGGGAGGAAACTGAAGATCTCAGAAAAAACCCATGCAAATCATACAAACTCCGTACAGACACGCATCCGTGGTAAAGATCGAACCCAGGTCTCTGGCGCTGTAAGTCTGTAGCTCTCCTGTTGTGCCACCGTGCCACCGTGCCACCGTGCCACCGTGCCGCCATGCCGCCGTGCCGCCGTGCCGCCGTGCCACCGTGCCACCGTGCCACCGTGCAGCCTCACAAGATAAATACAAAGCACTATATAAACCCTTTGTACTGTTGATTTAAAAAAAAAATCCCAAGTGAAATCTTGAATTTCAGCAGGACACAGAGCACTGGAGTAACTCAGCAGGTCAGGCAGCATCTGCGGAGAATATGGACAGGTGAATTTTTGGGTCGAGACTTCCTCGGACTGATTGAAAGCTGGAGGCAGGACAGAGTGTGGCAGGTAATCGGTCAACACGGGCAAGGGGGGATTTTTTGACTGGCAGATGGTTAAAACAAAGTCTCGAGATAAGAACAATAGGTATGATGCAGGTTTGAAGACTTGTGGATTTGTTTACATTGCAGACATGTTTATGAAAGAAAGCGGACAGCTCAGATGTCCCAGAATGGAAAGTCTCGTCTTGGGAGCCAACGTGGTAGAGACGGAACAATTGAGAGCATGGAACAGCATCTTTGCAAGAGACAGGGTCATCCTGATAACTGTAGTTTTATAGTATAGGGAATTTGATTTGGCAATAGTCTGCCTGCTGTGATGGAGACAAAGAGATCAAGAAAGGGGAGAGAGATGGCCGAGATAGTCCAGGTGAATTTGAGAGCAGGGTGAAAGTTAGTGGTGAAGATAATGAAATCCATGAATTCTGCATATGGTACAGGAGGCAGCCTTGATGCAATCGGAGATGTTGCGGATAATGAGTAGGGGGATGGTGCTAATGCATGCCTGAAACAAGGACTATTCGATGTAACCAGATTGATCCCTGGGATGGCAGGACTTTCATATGAAGAAAGACTGGATAGACTAGGCTTATACTCGCTGGAATCTAGAAGACTGAGGGGGGATCTTATTGAAACATATAAATTCTTAAGGGGTTGGAGAGGCTAGATGCGGGAAGATTGTTCCCGATGTTGGGGAAGTCCAGAACCAGGGGTCACAGCTTAAGGATAAGGGGGAAGTCTTTTCGGACCGAGATGAGAAAACATTTCTTCACACAGAGAGTGGTGAGTCTGTGGAATTCTCTGCCACAGAAGGTAGTTGAGGCCAGTTCATTGGCTATATTTAAGAGAGAGTTAGATGTGGCCCTTGTGGCTAAAGGGATCAGGGGGTATGGAGAGAAGGCAGGTACAGGTTACTGAGCTGGATGATCAGCCATGATCATATTGAATGGCGGTGCAGGCTCGAAGGGCCGAATGGCCTACTCCTGCACCTATTTTCTGTTTCTATGTAACCGGTGGCAGGCATAACAGGGACCTGCGCGAGTGCCCATAACTGCACCTTTAACTTGGAGGAAGTGAGAGGAGTCGGGGGAAGTTGGAGAGGGTGGGGACATGTTCTGTCACGCAGAGGAGAGTGTTAGTAGAGGGACTTCGATTGGGTCTCTGTTGGATGACCTTGAGAACTACCTGGGTTGGGATGGATGTGTAAAGGGACTGAAAGTCCATGGTAAAGGTGAGGCAAAGGGAACCTAGAAATGGAATGTTATTAAAGAATGGAAGGGCGTGCAAAGTGTTTTGGATGTCGGTGGGAAGGGATAGTTCAAGGGGGAATAATATGGAATCATAGTATTTGTAAATGATCCCAGTGGGGCAGTGTTACAAGTGTTACAAAACTTTTTCAGTCAGAGAGTTGTGAATCTGTGGAATTCTTTGCCTCAGAAGGCAGTGGAGGCCAATTTTCTGAATGCATTCAAGAGAGAGCTAGATAGAGCTCTTAAGGATAGCGGAGTCAGGGGGTATGGGGAGAAGGCTGATTGATAGTACTGGGTACTGATTGAGAATGGTCAGCCATGATCACATTGAATGGCGGTGCTGGCTCAAAGGGCTGAATGGCCTCCTCCTGCACCTATTGTCTATTGTCTATTGAACCAGTTTAAGGGTCTGATTGATAGAACAGAAAAAGGCTCACCCGTCCGTTTAGTTAAAAATCAGATTTATTGGCAAGAGAGAACAAAACCAATACATATCTCAGTATGCGCGGGGCCCGTCTACAACAACACACCTCTCTCTGTCTCTCTCTTTCTCTCTGCCTCCGTCCGTGACCCAGCCTGTAGGTGAATTTTCTCATAAAGAACTAACTCGTGGCTCACTGGCGCTTGCCTTTATACCGGCAGAAATCAGCCATTGTCTAAACCGCCAATGGCTCCGCTCCCAAACTCGCATTGCAACCAATGGCAGGGGCCTGCATCCGAGCGAGGCCCCTCCACCTTTTGGAAACAAAGAGCTATTGGCCGCAGACTTCGCCTGCAAAGCTTTAAACAAAGCGCTACCAGCCACAGACTGTGCGTGCTCAAAGCTCTTGCGACAGGCAGGAGCAGGCTTAGACAATGGCCATGCTGGGACAGAATCGCGGCAATTCGACAGTGATCTGAAAAAGCAGTTCCCTCGTGGCTAAACTGAAAGAAAATGCAATTGTTTGCTTTGTCAATAGAATATTAGTTGTTATAATTTGAGAAATCTGGATCAGTGCAAACTTTTATGAACATAAGTTTTGTGCGTTTATTGCATGTCAAAACTTTAGGCATAAGGAGGCTTCATAAAGTCCCCCACCACATACTCTTGTAAACACATTTGCGGGCGCCCAGATGAACTTGCTTCACAATTTGATTGAAAAATATTTATGATTTGATATCAAAAGGAAGGCAAAAATCCACATCTGGTCTCCTGCAGCTCCCAGTGCGAAGGGTAGCTGTGTTTTTGTTATGGATTGAGCTCCTGCTGACTATTTCACGGTTTTAGAATGCATGTAAGCATTTGAGTTCAGCCACTGGGATCAATACATTGGCATTTCCTCTTTCGTTCCTCTCCAAATTTAGAGAAAATGCATATGACTATCAGTATTTCTTTTCATAAAAACACTGACTATCATAAAGCAAAAGTTAAATTTATTTTACATATAATATTATGAGTAGAACATAATTTAATGTTAATGTGTTGATCTCCATCTACAAGTCTGAAGAAGGGTCTCGACCTGAAACGTCACCTATTCCTTCTCTCCAGAGATGCTGCCTGACCCGCTGAGTTACTCCAGCATTTTGTGTCGACTCTTGCAACTTGGGTGACATAGACAGTCCAAGCCAACCAAGGAGAAAGCTCTGACTCTTCCTCATACCTACCCCTTGACCATGACCCCACAGACCAACACTAGGCCGTCATCTCCCAGACTTTGTCTAAACTCTATCACTGGCGATCTCCCTACCACAGCCTCCAACTTTATCGTTCTCCAGCCCCGCACTGCCCGCTTCTATTTCCTTCCCAAAATCCACGAACACGGCTGTCCCTGGCAGACCCATTGTTTCTGCCTGCTCCTGCCCCACTGAACTCATCTCCACATATTTTGATTCCATCCTATCCCCCCCCCCGTCCAGTCCCTATCCACCTCTCTCAGAGACACCTCACGCACCCTTCCACTCTCCAATGATGGAATTTCGATACCCTCCATTGCTTCATCTTTAACATGAAGGCCCAGTCCCATTTCCAACCAGGGAGACCTCGAGGCCCCCTGCCGCCCCCTCCCCTCTGCCTGACAGCACTTGTCCTCACCGTCAACAACTTCTCTTGACTCCTCTCATTTTTTCCCCAAGTTACTCGTGCAACCATGTGTGCATGCATGTGTCCCAGCTATGCCTTCCTTTTTGTCAGTTACATCCAACAGTTCTTGTTCCAGGTGTGCCTTGGCCCTATTCCCCAACTCTTTCTTCACTACATTGAAGAGTGCTTCGGTATCCCACCGATTGTCGTGGATGGATCCATCACCTGCATCTCCTCTGTGTCCCATAGTTGTGCTCTCACTCCCCCCTCCCCCCCCCTCCCCCCGGACGGACAAGGATAGAGTCACACTGGTCCTCACCATGCACCCTACCAGCCTTCATCTACTTGACATCATCCTCCGACATTTCCATCACCTCCAACATGATCCCACCACGACTCGCATCTTCCCATCTCCATGCCTTTCTGCCCTCCACAGAGACCGTTCCCTCCACAACTCCTTCCCACCCAAACCACCCCATCATCCGCAGGTCCATTCCACTGCAACCGCAAGATATGTAACATGAGTTATACCTCCTCCCTCGCCTCCATCCATGGACACCAGGCAGAGGCTCATGTGCACATAGAGTGATACTTCATGGAAACATGCCCTTTGGCCCAACTTGCCCACGACGGCCAACATGTTTCAGCTACATTAGTCTCACGTGCCCACATTTGGTCCATATCCCTCCAAACCTGTCTTATCCACGATTGCCGATGATTTGAACTTGCTTTGCTATCCCAGTTCTGAACTTTCTGTCCTGGGTTTCCTCTATTGCCGGTGTGAGGTCACCCGCAAACTGGAGGAACAGCACCTCATAATTTGTGCGGCACAGTGGCGCAGTGGTAGAGTTGCTGTCTTGCAGCGCCACAGACCCGGGTACCGGGTTACAGGTGCTATGTGTACGAAGTTTGTACGTTCTCCCTGTGACTGGTGTGGGTTTTCCACGGGTAGTCCGGTTTCCTCCCACACTCCAAAGACATACAGGTTTTGATGTTAATTGGCTTTGGTAATATTGTAAATTGTCCCCAGTGTGTGTAGGATAGTGTTAATGTGCAGGAAATTCTGGTTGGTGCAGACTCGGTTGCCCGAAGTGCCTGTTTCCGCGCTGTATCTTTAAACTAAACTAAACTAAACCTCATATTCCACTTGTGCAGCTGACAAACCAATGGTATGATCATTGAATTCTCCAATTTAAGGAACCTCTATTCACTGGAGTTTAGAAGGATGAGAGGGGATCTTATAGAGACATATAAAATTATAAAAGGACTGGACAAGCTAGATGCAGGAAAAATGTTCCCAATGTTGGGGGAGTCCAGAACCAGGGGCCACAGTCTTAGAATAAAGGGGAGCCCATTTAAAACTGAGGTGAGAAGGAACTTTTTCACCCAGAGAGTTATGAATTTGTGGAATTCTCTGCCACAGAGGGCAGTGGAGGCCAAAGCACTGGATGAATTTAAGAGAGAGTTGGATAGAGCTCTGGGGGCTAGTGGAATCAAGGGATATGGGGAGAAGGCAGGCACGGGTTACTGATTGTGGATGATCACAATGAATGGCGGTGCTGGCTCGAAGGGCCGAATGGCCTCCTCCAGCACCTATTTTCTATGTTTCTAACAATCACCCCTTCCCCTTCCTGTTCACCCCCATAACCCCCCTTTCTTTCCACCCCTCCCCTGTGCTTTACCTGGACTTGCACATTTCCCCCCTTACCCCCCCCCCACTTCTACAATTCCTCCTTCTCGCTCCACAATTTGCAACTCTGGAATCCTTTTGCTTCACATCTTCTGTCTTTTCATCTCTGCACTTTATCCAACCCTCTGCCTTTCAAATCCCCCCCCATTCACCTGTATCCACCTATCCAGGCTGTCCTGTACTTCCTCTCTACCAGCTTTCTACCCCTCTCCCTCACCACAATCAGTCTGACGGAGTGTTCTGCTCCAAAGCATCATCTATCCATGTCCTCCGGGGATCCTGCTTGATCATTTGAGTTATACCAGCACTTTGTGTCTTGTTTGTAAAACGGCAATTGCTGTTCCTTGTTTCCAAAAGGATAAACCTTGGCTGCCAAATCCCATTCATCACTCTTGCTCTGATGATCCGTGGGCGTGAGTACACATCCAATTGCATCAAATAGTTTGGTGAATCAACTTATATTTTGGTTTTGCTCAATCATAATTCCACCCATTAGTACCTAATGACTGAATTTCTCACTTTCAAAACAATGGGCAAAATTTACTTAAAATACCACTAGCCAGATCGCAGTTCCAAGTTTTCAATAAAACTCATCTCTGTCCTATCTGCATATAAAATCAGTCCACCACAACGCTGTAATAGAACACAGCTTTTTTTTTCCCCCATTTTAAATATATCCCACATGTATTTCAATGTCAAGAGCAGAACTATTGTTCCACTGCAATTATGTCTTGGTTCCTCATTGGAAATTCACTTGCATCTCATACTCTGCTTTTTATCGCAAGAATGTTTGGAAATACCTGTTTTTTCGGTGTATTGATATCTAAAGATTAGTCTGGAAAAGATACTAAATAGAGCATTCTGCAGAAAGGGAGAAAATCAATCGCAGACACCTTTGGATTTCTGCTTTGAATTATGCATGTCCGTACTCCTCAAGTTGCTTTCATGTAAAAAACTGAAAATTCTGGGAATACTCATGAGGTCAGGCAGCATCTGTGGAAGAGAAGCAGAGCTAACATTTCAAATCCGAGACCCAAGAATCAAGAGCATTTCATTGCCTTCCCCCTCGACTCCATCCAAAGACACAAACAGTCTTTAAAGGTGAGGCAGAGGTTCACCTGCACCTCCTCCAACCTCATCTACTGTATCCGCTGTTCCAGGTGTCAACTTCTCTACATCGGCGAGACCAAGCGCAGGCTCGGCGATCGTTTCGCTGAACACCTCTGCTCAGTCTGACTTGACCAACCTGATCTCCCGGTGGCTTAGCACTTTATCTCCCCCTCCCATTCCCAATCTGACCTTTCTGTCCTGGGCCTCCTCCATTGCCAGAGTAAGGCCCAGCGCAAATTGTCGGAACAGCACCTCATATTTCCCTTGGGTAATTTACACCCCAGTGGTATCAACATTAACTTCTCTAACTTCAGGTAGTCCCTGCTTTCCCTCTCTATCCCCTCCCCCTTCCCAGTTCTCCCACCATTCTTCCTGTCTCCCACTCCATCCTATCTTTGTCCCGCCCCATCCCCTGACATCAGTCTGAAGAAGGGTCTCGACCCGAAACGTCACCCATTCCTTCTCTGCAGAGATGCTGCCTGACCCAATGAGTTACTCCAGCATTTTGTGTCTACCAGTGTTTAATTGGTACATGTACTGAAATTCTTGCTAGTTGCAGTTTAATAGGCCTGTTAACAAAATGGCATGCGCATAAATATATACTAATCAATAATGCAACTGGCTTGTCGTCTTCCCAGTGCATCCTGGTGCCATCACTTCCCCAGGTAATTGGCGCACACGTACACGGCCATCCACGTGATCTAAACCAAAACGGGACTCATCGGACCAGGTGACCTTCTTCCACTACTCCAAGGTCCAGTTCCGAAGCTCGTGTGCCCAATGTAGGCGCTTTCGACGATGGACGGTGGGCACTCTGACCGGTCTGCGGCTACGCAGCCCCATACGCAGCAGGGTGCGATGCACTGTGTATTGTGACACATTCCTCCTATGACCACCATTAAAAATTTCTGTGACTTGTGCCACAGTAGACCACCTGTCGGGTCCTTCGTTGCCCTCGCGCATCGATGAGCCTTGGGCGCCCAACACCCTGTCGCCGGTTTGTAGTTTGTCCCTCCTCAGACCACTGTCGGTAGGTACTCACCACTGCTGACCGGGAGCACCCCACAAGCCTTGCCGTTTCAGAGACGCTCTGCCCAGTCGTCTGGCCATAACAATAAGGCCCTTGTCCAAGTCCCTCAGGTCTTTACTCCTGCCCTTTTCTCCTGCATCCAACACATCATCTTCAACTGACTGTTCACCTGCCGCCTAATATATCCCACCCCTTGACAGGTGCCATTGTAACAAGATAATCAATGTTATTCACTTCACCTGTCAGTGGCCATAATGTCTTGACTCATCAGTGTAAGATCATAGTTACAGAGATTAGTGTTGCACAGTGTTCAAGAGCCTGATTGGATGCTGGGAAAATGCTGTTTGTGAACCTGACGGTCATGTTTTTTGAGGTTCCTGTATCTTTTTTCTCGATGGTAGTAGCGAAATTACAGCATAGGCCTTTGATGTTGGCTGCCTATTTGAGGAAGTGCTGCACCAATGCAGGAATGTTTTGGGCCCAACGGGTCCACTTGGTCTAGTTTGTTCCATATCTCTCTATATCATCATCAATATCTCCTCATTTCCCTTTCCCCTGACTCTCAGACTGGAGAAAGGTCTCAACCCAAAAAGTCACATATTCCTCTTCTTCAAAGATGCTGTCTGACCTGTTGAGTTACTCCAGCTTTTTGTGTCTATCTTTGGTTTAAACCAGCATCTGCAGTTCCTTCCTACATATTGTTAGCTGTTACTTGTCCAACAACATTGGTATGGTTGGCAAATTTCAAGAAGGTGTTGATGCTGTGTTTGGCTAAGCTGTCATAGGTATAGAGAGACGAGAGTAGCAAATTGCACATAGCATAGAGGAGCTCCCATATTGATGGTAATCGAGGACAGTGTTGTTGCCAATCCATACTGATTGTGGTCTTCTGATGAGGAAGTCGGGGATCCAACTGCAAAGGGATGTTGGTGTTCGTATTGTTCAAGTGGTCCACTGCAGAGTGGAGAGCCAGCATCCGCCATTGCGGGGTCCCAAGAAGTTTCCTTGGTATTCTCCCTTTTGAAGCGAGCATAGAAAGCATTGAGTAGAAGGGACTGGAAATGGCACCCATTCCTTCTCTCCAGAGATGCTGCCTGTCCCGCTGAGTTACTCCAGCATTTTGTGTCTATAGAAAGCATTGAGCTCGCTGTCATTTCTCACTGTCACTTGTGGAGGTACTACTTGGCTTTGCACGCCGTCACCTCCTATAAAGCCAGGTCCACATAGCTGCTGAACATCCATCTCATCATGTTCATCAATGATAAGAGCAGAATTAGGCCATTTGGCCCATCAAGTCTACTCCACCATTCTATCATGGCTGATCTATCTTCCCCTCTCAACCCCATTCTCTTGCCTTCTTCCCGTAACCCCTGTGAACAAATGAATAGAACAAGGATGGGAAGTTCAGTGTCCATGGTCTCTCAGCTTGGTAAAGAGTCGTAGAGTTGTACAGTATAGAAATGGGTCCTTTGGTCCACCCCATCCACAATGACCATCTACGCTAAGCTCACTTGTCCCCATTAAATCCATATCCAAATCCATATCCTTGTATTTCCTGATAGACACAAAATGCCAGAGTAACTCAGCAGGACAGGCAGCATCTATGGAGAGAAGGAATGGGTGACGTTTTGGGTCAGGATCCTTATTCAGCTGAATAATACTCCAGCATTTTGTGTCTATCTTCCGTGTAAACCAGCATTTGCAGTTCCTTCTTTATATTCCTTGCCAATTTATGTTCCTGTCTAATGTCTCTTAAATGTAATGATTGTACCTGATTCCACTACTTGCTCTGACAGTGAGTTCCATTTAACATCCACGATTTCTGTAAACATTTTACTCCTCAATTTTACACCTTTAACACTTCATCCGATCATTTTAAATCTATGGCCTCTGGTTTTTGACATCTTCACCAAGGGAAAAAGATTTTCTTAACCTGATCTATACCTCTGTGAATTCTCTGTACCCCAGCTTGTCACCCCTTATCTTTTTTAATTCCATGGAAAACACGTCCAAACTATCCAATCTCTGCACAACTAAAGTCCTCCAATCCAGGCAACACAATGGTGAACCTCCTCTGTACTCTTTCCAGTGCAACCGTATCCTTCCCATAGTGTGGTGACCATAACTGCCCAGCATACTCCAAGTGTGGTATAACCAGTGTATTGTTAAGTTGCTACATGATGTCTCAACTTTTATATTCTCTGGCCCATCTGATGAAGGGAAGCATACCCTGGGCCTTCTTCAACACCCTGTGCACCTCTATTCTGATCACAAGGTTCATTTTGAAGGTATTTATTCACAAAATGCTGGAGTAACTCAGCAGGTCAGGCAGCATCTCAGGAGAGAAGGAATGGGTGACGTTTCGGGTCGAGACCCTTCTTCAGACTGATGTCAGGGGGGCGGGACAAAGGAAGGATATAGGTGGAGACAGGAAGATAGAGGGAGATCTGGGAAGGAGGAGGGGAAGAGAGGGACAGAGGAACTATCTAAAGTTGGAGAAGTCGATGTTCATACCGCCGGGCTGCAAGCTGCCCAGGCGAAATATGAGGTGCTGTTCCTCCAATTTCCGGTGGGCCTCACTATGGCACTGGAGGAGGCCCATGACAGAAAGGTCAGAATGGGAGGGGGAGTTGAAGTGCTCGGCCACCGGGAGATCAGATTGGCCAACGCGGACCGGGCGCAGGTGTTGAGCGAAGCGATCGCCGAGCCTGCGCTTGGTTTCGCCGATGTAAAGAAGTTGACATCTAGAGCAGCGGATACAATAGATGAGGTTGGAGGAGGTACAGGTGAACCTCTGTCTCACCTAGAAAGACTGTTTGGGTCCTTGGATGGAGTTGAGGGTGGAGGTAAAGGGACAGGTGTTGCATCTCATGCGGTTGCAGGGGAAAGTGCCCGGGGATGTTCAAGGTTCATTTGTTCAACATTCCTTAGTAACTGGCCATGGACTGTGCACGACCTACCCTACTGGACTTCCCAAAATGCAGCATCTTGCACTTGTCAGATTAAATTCTATCTGGCAACACGCTGCCTAACTTTTCACCTGATCTCAGACACTAGCCTCAGACATCCTCCCTCACTGTCCACGATATCACAACATTATTAATTACAGCTCTGGCGCTCTTGCATAATCAGGGATAAGGTACTGATAGGGACCTTGAAAACTGATGTGCAGCTCACACCATTGAAAAGGATCATCATTCAATGCCACGAAAAGGCTTGTATTTCTATTTTAATTGAAGTTGAATGAACTGTGAATGTGTGAAGTTGCTGGTAAAAGCCTGGCGGCCATATTCTGCTGGCTTCTTGTGTTCTGCACAAAGGCTGGGGCAATGCGTTCTGAGGAAAAGGCAAGAGTTAGAAGTTAAACAGCCTGGGGAAAGAGCAACATCCGTAAAGGAAGGCCGCAGAAGATTTGGAGTGGGCATCAGTCCCATTTGGATTAGTTCAAGTGCTCAAGCAAATACTTTGCATATTATTCCTTCAATCTCTACCATCCTTTTGGGCGGCACAGTGGCACAGCGGTAGAGTTGCTGTCTTACAACGCCAGAGACCCAGGTTCAATCCTGATTACGGGCGCTGTCTGTATAGAGTTTGCACGTTCTCCCTGTGACCACGGTTTTCTATGGGTGCTCTGGATTCCTCCTGCACTGCATACAGGTTTGTAGGTTAATTGGCTCCTGTAAATTGTAATTTGTCCCTTGCGTGTCGGGTACTGCTAGTGTATGGGGTGATAGCAGGTTGGCATGGAATTGGTGGGCCGAAGGGCCCGTTTCCACTCTGTATGCCTAAAGTTTAACCCCTAATAGTAAAGTCTAAAGTCTAAATCCTTGCATGCATCTCTGTGGGATGATTTGATTTGTTTGTTGGGAGGCTGAAGGATGGTATTTTCTCATCAGTTTGCCGTGTATAATCTTGTCAAAAGCATAGCGGAAATTCACAGTAAGTCCCTCTTAAACCCTGCATCCTTGCTGTCCTTTGTGTCCGAACCTGTTGTTAGGGCGGACTGCAAATGATGTGCTGCACTGACTTATTACACGGCGAAATCAGGGGACAGCACAAGCGACAGTGAAGCATCACTCCCTGATGAGCTCAGTGAGTTTCACACACGCTTTGATAGACAATAGACAATAGGTGCAGGGGTAGGCCATTCGGCCCTTCGAGCCAGCACCGCCATTCAATGTGATCATGGCTGATCATTCTCAATCAGTACCCCGTTCCTGCCTTCTCCCCATACCCCCTGTCTCCGCTATAATTAAGACCTCTATCTAGCTCTCTCTTGAATGCATTCTGAGAATTGGCCTCCACTGCCTTCTGAGGCAGAGAATTCCACAGATTCACAACTCTCTGACTGAAAAAGTTTTTCCTCATCGTTCTAAATGGCCTACCCCTTATTCTTAAACTGTGGCCCCTTGTTCTGGACTCCCCCAACATTGGGAACATGTTTCCTGCCTCTAACGTGTCCAACCCCTTAATAATCTTATACGTTTCGATAAGATCTCCTCTCATCCTTCTAAATCCCAGTGTACACAAGCCTAGTCGCTCCAATCTTTCAACATATGACAGTCCCGCCATTCCGGGAATTAACCTAGTAAACCTTTGCTGCACGCCCTCAATAGCAAGAATATCCTTCCTCAAATTTGGCGACAAAAACTGCACACAGTACTCCAGGAGCGGTCTCACTAGGCCCCTGTACAAGAGAACATTGATGTGCCTTCCCGTGTCCCGACAGACCCTGATGGTACTACAGTCACAGTTACAGAGGCTGACAACAGAAGATATTTCCAGGGGGGGTAGAGAGTCTGAACCTGATGGTATACCTGGTCCTGTTCTTGCATCCTGTGCGGACCAACTGGCTGGAGTTTTTGCAGATCTCATCAACATCTCATTACTGAGGTCTGAGGTTCCCACCTGCTTAAAGAGGGTATCAATGTTACTGGTGCCACCCTGGCCACACATTCCTCCCATCGGGAAGAAGATGCAGGAGCCTGAAAACTGTAATGTCCAGGTTTGGGAACAACCTCTTCCCTACAGCCATCAGGCGATTAAACACTACAAACTCCAAATAACCTCTGTAGGAAAATAACTGCAGATGCTGGTACAAATCGAAGGTATCACAAAATGCTGGAGTAACTCAGCAGGCCAGGCAGCATCTAGGAGAGAGGGAATGGGTGACGTTTCGGGTCGAGACGCTGCCTGATCTGCTGAGTTACTCCAGCATTTTGTGATACCTCTGATGTACATTGACTTTGGGGCTTTGGTTTTGTCTTTTTGCTCTAATGTTCACCTGTTTTTATATGTGTATATGTATATGTATGTATGCGTATATATGTGTGTGGGTGTGTACTTACTATGTTTATATATTCTGTGTTGCTGCTGCAAGTAAGAATTTTATTGTTCTGTTTGGGACATTTGACAATAAAACACGCTTCACTCTTGACTCTTCCCTGCTTCTCTGAAACTCTTTTACACGACTGGTAATTTATTTACTTTCAAAGATACTAAACCTTTTAACATTTCCTCTCTCAGTTTGTTCATTTTATCCAAGTACTTTATTGCACTCCTCCTTCCTAATCGTAACATCAATTTTGTCCTCCCACTTTTCAATGGTTTGTTGGTGCCATGTTGTGAATGAAATATTAAACTCGGGTACTGCCTGATCTCTCAGTTGGAGGTAAAACTTTGCACAGCATTGTTTCGAAGGCGTGCAGGGGAGATGTCCTGTGTCCTCATTGCACTTATTCCTCAGCCAACATCGCCCAGAGGTAATGATCTGGTCATTATCACAGCTTTGTCTGTCAAGGTGCCTATTGGCATTCTGTTTACAGCATTGTCACAGATATTATTCTTTGAAAATACTTTTAAACAACTTGGTACATAAATATAAGTTTTTCTGTCGTTTGAGGTTATTGTCCTCTAACTTCCATTCACATCATGTAAACAGTATCTTAGCCACATGCCAGGATGAATTCTGTCACCCACCCATCTGCTTGTATTTCGTTCAATACATTTCTAGATGTTTTAAGCACAGATTGCATACAGTTCTGGCAATCCCATTACAAGAAGAGCATGGAAGCTTTAGAGAAGGCACAGGAGGTTTCCAGAATGCTGCCTGGATTAGAGGTTATTAGCTAAAAGAAGAGATTGGATTGTTTTCTGTTGGTTGAGGGGAGACCTGACAGAAGTATATAAAAGCATTTCATGTCTATCTTCAGTGCAAACCAGTATCTATAGTTCCTCCCTACCCAGTTCATTGGATTAATGTTCAATGTTAATTTTACTGAAGCTTGATGTTTCTCTTCAGGGCCATGTCTTCTTGCCTGTGAGGCCAAGCCAGATTTAAAGGATGACTCCATATTTTAGCAATGCTTTCCTCTGCATAGGACTTCCATCACTCCAAGAACTATCCAACGATTAAACCTGCCAGTTGCCTGAAACATTTCAACCAAGCAAGCAATTATTTCCTGCCTGCAATAGTAGTTATCAGCTTCACGTTTTGAACCATAGAGAGCAGCCACTGACATTTGGTTTCAGCTGGGAAGGTGTTCAAATATCAGTGCTGAAATTACTTGCCTAATTTCCATTTGGAAAATGTTTGCAGCTTATCTGTACCAGTGCTGCTTGTGATTTTTGTGTCGGTCTCACTTAATATAAACCTCTCCTCGTCAGTGATTTGCATTCAGTTCTAGTGGAGTTCTCTCTTTTTCGAACTATACCATCATGTGACGGATTCTTCATGCCCTGAATTACAAAGTGCTGGAAAGCTGGCGTTGGGGGTCGTAACAAACAATTCTAATCGGTGGCAGAGTATTAGTGGGGCAGCATGAATTCAGTGCGCTGTTAGCTGTGATCCTGCAATTTATTGCCTGAGCACATAATCACAGAGCCTATTGGGACTTTAGAGATACAAGCGAGAAAACAGGCCCATCGACCCGCCCAGTCTGTGCAGACCAGCGATCACCCCACACACTACCACTGTCCCACACGCACTAGGGACCATTTATAATGTTTCTGGCCAATTAACCGTCAACCATCTACGTTTTACAGTGTGGGAGGAAACCGGGGCACCCGGAGAAAACTCACCCGGTCACGGAGAGAACGTAAACACTCCCCACAGACAGCACTTGTAGTTAGGATCGAACCCGGGTCTCTGGCACTGTAAGGCGACAACTCTACCACTGTGCCAACCTATTTGCAGGAGTTAAACCCATCCCTGAAGGGAGAAACGTTGTCGCAAGCACCACCAGTGCAAAGGTTTTTCTGAGGCTTTGGCGGTGAATGAGACGATATGGCAGAATGCAGAGAAGAGACCCCGATTTTCTATTGTGGGTCTGGACAATAAGAGAGAGTGGTGGATAGGGGGCGTTGAAGGAAAAGATAAAGGCAAGAGAGACAGAGAGTTAAATACTCAAAAAGAAGCACATCACCCATGTATCACAATAGAATGTAGGAAAACAACTGCAGATGCTGGATTAAATCGAAGGTAGACACAAAATGCTGGAGTAACTCAGCGGGTCAGGCAGCATCTCTGGAGAGAAGGAATGGGTGACGTTTTGGGTCGAGACCCTTCCTCAGACTGATGTCAGGGGAGGGGGCTGGTCAAAGATAGGATGTAGTCAGAGACGGGGAGACTCGTAGGAGAACTGGGAAGGGGGAGGGGATAGAGAGGGGAAGCATGAACATTGACTTCTCCCACTTCAGTTAGTCCCTACTTCCCCTCTCTATCCCCTCCCCCTTCCCAGTTCTCCTACGAGTCTCCCTGTCTCTGACTACATCCTATCTTTGACTCAGCCCCCTCCGCTGATATCAGTCTGAGGAAGGGTCTCAACCCCAAACGTCACCCATTCCTTCTCTCCTGAGATGCTGCCTGACCCGCTGAGTTACTCAGCATTTTGTGTCTACCTATCACAATAGAATGTTCATTGACAGGTTGACCTCTTTCAAGAATCAAGCGTTTTATTGTCATATGTCCCAGATAGAACAATGAAATTCTTACTTGCAGCAGCACAACAGAATATAAAAACACTGTAAACACAAGGAAAAAAGTTCAGTATGTGTGTGTGTATATACCGCATATCCCTGGGGAATCAAGTGACTCACGGCCAGCAATTTTTAACCATTAGTAAAGAAGACACATATTCTCAATCTCCAAGTCTAAACCCTTCACAGAGGGATGTTTTCACAGTTAAAAGCCACAGATAGCAAGTCTACATAGTTTTTTTTTCCCCCCAAAATAATTTTTTTCAGAATAAAAAATACATACAAAACAAGAACAGTGCAAAAAGTCATTCTGAGTGCCTCTAATTTATTTATAGAGATAATATAATATTTATTTATATATTTATATATTTGTGTCGTATTCAGTAATGTTCTCAGCTATCCTTAAACCAAGCACCCATGTCACACTTGTGGTATTGTGGGGGTGCAAGCCCTTCCTTTATTTGAGGGGTGTCTCCACTGGACTCTACTCCTCAATGTCCCGCCATGGAAGGACCATAGACTGTGGTCTTCCCCTGCAGAGCCTTGATGTTGGCTGCACCACACTTCAGCGAGTCCCTCAGTGCACATTCTTGCAGTCTGGAATGGGCCAGTCGGCAACATTCATAAGTTCCTAAGTGATAGGAACAGAATTTGGCCATTCAGCCCATCAAGTCTACTCAGCCATTCAGTCAACCTCATTTTCCTGCCTTCTCCCCACAACCTCTGGCAGCCGTACTAATCCAGAATCTATCTGTCTCTGCCTTAAAAATATCTGCTGACTTAGACAATAGACAATAGACAATAGATAATAGGTGCAGGAGGAGGCCATTCGGCCCTTTGAACCAGCACTACCATTCAATATGATCATGGCTGATCATTCTCAATCAGTACCCCGTTCCTGCCTTCTCCCCATTCTCCCTGACTCCGCTATCCTTAAGAGCTCTATCTAGCTCTCTCTTGAATGCTTTCAGAGAATTGGCCTCCACTGCTTTCTGAGGCAAAGAATTCCACAGATTCACAACTCTCTGACTGAAAAAGTTTTTCCTCATCTCAGTTCTAAATGGCCTACCCCTTATTCTTAAACTGTGGCCCCTTGTTCTGGACTCCCCCAGCATTGGGAACATGTTTCCTGCCTCTAACGTGTCCAACCCCTTAATAATCTTAAACGTTTCGATAAGATCTCCTCTCATCCTTCTAAATTCCACATCTTGGCATCCACAGCCTTCTGTGGCAATGGATTCTGCAGATTCACCACCCTCTGACTAACGAAATTCCTCCTCAGACAGACATTTTGCTCTTCTGGAAGGCCAACAAGTTGTGGGCTGATGTATGAACATCTTCCACTGAGTTGATGATCTTCCCACGGCCCCTGATGTCCGACTCTATCGGACTGTAAACGGCGTGAACAAAAGACAACTGGGCTTTTCTCAGATTAACATCCCCAGCAGCAATTGTGGAAAGCAGAACCCCATCAAACAAAATATGGCTTATTGCATTAAGATGGGCATCGATACAACAGTAGTTTGTTCATTCACGGAAAGGATGTACATCTCATTAAGATTAGCCAAGTACCAGTGAACTTGAAAACTTATGCAAGGCAAATCTCGAAGTCGTTAGTGCATCACAGATGTCTGCAAATCGCACCCCTAATGTTTTTAGCTCTTTCGAGCATCAACAAATCAGTTCGGACTGACTCAGAGAACTGAGACAGCTTTGGAAAGATGTGTTCAGGATGAATGCTTCAAATTCTTACAGAGAATCGCAGAAACATTGGGATTATAGTCAATAGTCAATAGTCGTTTATTTGTCACATACACATAAATGTGTAGTGAAATGAAACATTACCCGCAGTTGAAACACTAAGACCAATAAGAATAATCAATAAAAATGCAATAACACATACAATCATACACTAACACCAAACAAAAGAAACATCCATCACAGTGAGTCTCCTCCAGTCCCTTCTCACTGTGATGGAAGGCCAAAATGTCTTTTCTCTTCCCTGCCGTCTTCTCCCGAGGTCAGGCTGTTGAACTTGCCACGCCGCGCCGGACGGTGAAAGGTCCACGGCCTATTCCAGGCCGCGCCGGACGGTGAATAGAAATGTTCAAATATATCTGCTATGGTATTATTTACAACGCGTATATACATATCAAAGCAGTTGCAAAATTAATTTACTGTGAATCCTGATCTGTCCCATCCATGTTGAACTACCAGGTGGAGGAAAAGTTTGATCAATTAGACTGAAGTAGAGTTCCACTAAAGGCAAGCCAAAGTGATTGGCGTCACCAGTTGTAGTAGACCGTATTCTTTGATATAATAAAAGAATTGTTGACTGGAAAATGTTTATGTGATGAAATTGTGTAAATTGAAAAGGTTGGGTAAAATGCACAGCGGGTAATTTGCTGTGTACAGATTGTGATACAAGCGTGCTTACAGCAGACAAAACTGTTTGCCCATGATGTGATCAATGAACCAAGACAATGACAATGAGTTGTATTACTATGAGAAGCAAAGTGCTGGAGCAACTCAACGAGTCGGGCAGCATCTGGGGAACGATGCTGCCTGAGCGGCACGGTGGCGCAGCGGTAGAGTTGCTGCCTTACAGCGAATGCAGCGCTGGAGACTCAGGTTCGATCCTGACTACGGGCGCCGTCTGTATGGAGTTTGGATATTTATAGAAAAGTGGTCTGGGAAGTGAATTTTTATTCGTTCACAATGACACAACAGGTATAATGAATGTCTGCTACACCAAACTATGGAAGAGGAGCTGTCAAATAATCGAGAAGGCAATAAAAAAAGCAATGACCAAGAGAAGCCAATTAGACACGTTGTTAAAGAGTCTGACAAGCCATGCCGAAATTGCAAGGAGGTGAGAAGTAGTTTCTTAGAGACATAGACAATAGGTGCAGGAGGAGGCCATTCGGCCCTTCGAGCCAACACCACCATTTAATGTGATCATGGCTGATCATCCACAATCAGTACCCCGTTCCTGCCTTCTCCCCATATCCCTTGATTCTGCTAGCCCTGAGAGCTCCATCTAAATCTCTTTTGAATGCATTGAAAAAAGTTGGAAAAGTTTCATTTTCTGTCAGGCAGACGTTCTTAATGAACAGAATTTTGAGCATAAAACCAAAGAAATGTGGGCAGCATGGTTGCCTAGTGGTAGAGCTACTGACCTACAGCGCTAGAGACCCGGGTTCGATCCTGACTACAGGTGCTGTCTGTATGGAGTTTGTACGTTCTCCCCGTGACCTGCGTGGGTTTTCTCCGAGATCTTCGGTTTCCTCCCACACTCCAAAGACGTACAGGTTTGTAGGTTAATTGGCTGGGCAAATGTAAAAATTGTCCCCAGTGGGTGTAGGATAGTGTTAGTGTGCAGGGATCGCTGGGCGGCACGGACCTGGTGGGCCGAAGGGCCTGTTTCTGCGCTGTATCTCTAAATCTAAAAATCTAAAAAGATTCTAAACGAATGGACAGGTAATCTAACATAGTCTCTCTTTTGCCAAAGCAGTTGACCTGTTGATCCTCCAGCACTTCGTGTTTTGCTCAAGTTTCCAGTATTTGCAGTTTCTTGCGTCTCCAATAATTTGTACTAATTTGCCTACTTCATCGGAGTCAAATGGAGAGCTGATGAGTTTTCACCAAAATAGATCGATTACCTCTAACTGCTCAATTGAAATAGGATGAGAAAAGTTGGGAATATTTAAAAACCAAAGCACAAAAGGGTCTGTATTTGTACACAAAACTGCACAATTTTATGCAAAGATGTTTTCGGATACCTTGGATAGTAATCCAATGTACAGGGTATTTTCTGTATAAATCGCCTCGAGTACTGAAGAAGAAAAAAATTCAAGAGGAAGCATTCAGATGGATTTTATGTCCACATGCTGAGAGGATTGAATGTTGAACTTTGAAACATTGTGGCACTGCAGGTGCATTACTGAGGTTGCAGACAGACGGTGTGAAATCATGACTTGCACATTACATAGAAACATAGAAAATAGGTGCAGGAGGAAGCCATTTTGCCCTTCGAGCCAGAACCACCATTCATTGTGATCATGGCTGATTATCTCCAATCAGTAACCCATGCCTGCCTTCTCCCCATATCCCTTGATTCCACTAACCTCTCGAGCTCTATCTAACTCTCTCTTAAATGCATCCAGTGAATTGGCCTCCACTGCCTTCGGTGCCAGAGAATTCCACAAATTCACAACTCTGGGTGAAAAAGTTTCTTCTCTCCTCAGTTTTAAATGGCCTCCCCTTTATCCTTAGACTGTGTCCCCTGGTTCTGGACTCCCCCAACATTGGGAACATTTTTCCTGCATCTAGCTTGCCCAGTCCTTTTATAATTTTATACATCTCTATAAGATCCCCTCTCATCCTTCTAAACTCCAGTGAATACAAGCCTAGTCTTTCCAATCTTTCCTCATATGACAGTCCCTCCATCCCAGGGATTGACCTCGTGAACCTATGCTGCACTGCCTCAATTGCAAGGACGTCCTTCCTCACATTGAAATTTATCGATCATTTTCCAGTTACAGAGACAGTGTAAAATTCTGAAGAAACAAGTGTGCATTTGTATAGAAGGAAATAGTTTGTTTTTGGCTAAAAAGAGTGGCAAATGGTTGTAAGTAATCAAAGAACAGTGAAAGGAATTCTGAAAACATATAATCCTGAAGACTGCAGAATGTGATCATTCTTCGACATGGTACATCCAGTGCGGTGGCAGAGTTTTGCAGAAGCTTTTGTTATTGAAGATGAAAAGTGGAATTTGGACAAAGAGCACCAAAATAACTTGCATTTATAGAAAAGTGGTCTGGGAAGTGAATTTTTATTCGTTCACAATGACACAACAGGTATAATGAATGTCTGCTACACCAAACTATGAAAGAGGAGCTGTCAAATAATCGAGAAGGCAATAAAGAAAGCAATGACCAAGAGAAGCCAATTAGACACGTTGTTAAAGAGTCTGACAAGCCATGCCGAAATTGCAAGGAGGTGAGAAGTAGTTTCTTAGAGACATAGACAATAGGTGCAGGAGGAGGCCATTCGGCCCTTCGAGCCAACACCACCATTTAATGTGATCATGGCTGATCATCCACAATCAGTACCCCGTTCCTGCCTTCTCCCCATATCCCTTGATTCTGCTAGCCCTGAGAGCTCCATCTAAATCTCTTTTGAATGCATTGAAAAAAGTTGGAAAAGTTTCATTTTCTGTCAGGCAGACGTTCTTAATGAACAGAATTTTGAGCATAAAACCAAAGAAATGTGGGCAGCATGGTTGCCTAGTGGTAGAGCTACTGACCTACAGCGCTAGAGACCTGGGTTCGATCCTGACTACAGGTGCTGTCTGTATGGAATTTGTACATTCTCCGCGTGACCTGCGTGGGTTTTCTCCGAGATTTTCGGTTTCCTGCCATACTCCAAAGACACACAGGTTTGTAGGTTAATTGGCTTGGTAAAATTGTACAAATGTAAAATTGTTCCTAGTGTGTGTAGGGTATAGTGAATGTGCAGGGAACGCTGGTCAGTGTAGACTCGGTGGGCCGAAGGGCCTGTTTCCTCGCTCTATCTCGAAACTAAACTAAAAACTCAAATAAACTGAGATCCACTTTCTCATTTCATGACTTATTAGAAAAGCTCGTCACAGATAACCACCTTCATTTTAGTTCATTTAAAATTTGAGCACCTATTAAAATATGTTTTTGAGCACAGGTTTATTTCATTGCATTGTCCAGATCAAATGCTGCAGTGGAAAGACAGTGGGAATTGTCAAAGATGTGCTGAAGAAACAATATAGCAGAGGTGCCCGTGTTTAACAAAGAGTCATCAAGAAGCAAGTTTTTCATATTCCTGTTGTGTTACTAATGTACAAAAGACAAAGACGGCGAGACCAAGCACAGGCTCGGCGATCGTTTCGCTCAACACCTCCGCTCAGTCCGTCTTAACCAACCTGATCTCCCGGTGGCTCAGCACTCCAACTCCCCCTCCCATTCCCAATCTGACCTTTCTGTCCTGAGCCTCCTCCATTGTCAGAGTGAAGCCCAGTGCAAATTGGAGGAACAGCACCTCATATTTCACTTGGGCAGTTTACACCCCAGCAGTTTGAACATTGACTTCTCCCACTGCCCCTCTCTATCCCCTCCCCCTTCCCAGTTCTCCCACTAGTCTTCCTGTCCCCGACTACATCCTATCTTTGTCCCGCCCCCTCCCCTGACATCAGTCTGAAGACGGGTCTCCACCTGAAACGTCACCCATTCCTTCTCCCCTGACCCGCTGAGTTACTCCAGCTTTTTGTGTTTACCAAGACGGTTATTGTGCTCAGTTCAGAACAACAATGAGGGGCAGTTGAGACAGAAATGGGATAACGCCACAATCTGTGGAGTGAAACGTTTTAAACACCAGGGATGAGTTTGTATGCGTAAGTGGTATTTCAGAATGGCCATTGCAGCATGCAGTACAAGTGGAAAATCTAGCTGCACAAATGAAATAAATGAGTGATTTCAGATATCATTACTTCTGGCAATGGGACAGAGCGGATTTCACCGAGAATAGGTCAGATAGTTTAGTTTAGAGATACAGCGCTGAAACAGGCCTTTCAGCCCACCGAGTCCGCACCGACCAGCGATCCCAGCACATTAACACTATCCTACACACACTGGGGACAATTTTACATTTATACAAAGCCAATTAAACCGGTTGGTCTTTGGAGTGTGGAAGGAAACCGAAGATCTCAGAGAAAGCCCACGCGGTCACGGGGAGAACGTATGGGGACTCCACCCGTAGTCGGGATGGAACCCGGGTCTCTGGCTCAGCAAGCGCTGTGAGGCAGCAAGTCGTCGGCTGTGCCTCCGTGTCACCCGTCTTGTGCTGCTCTGGATTGAAATGGTTTTGTCTGTTGGAATTGAAGCCGATGTCAGAGTTGGAGAAGCCAATCTTTTATTCCTTGAATTCAACACTTTGGTAAAGATTCTGCAAAATACCAAGAAATTAAGTTAAAGTAATGATAGACAATAGACAATAGACAATAGGTGCAGGAGGAGGCCAGTCGGCCCTTCGAGCCAGCACCGCCATTCAATGTGATCATGGCTGATCATTCTCAATCAGTACCCCGTTCCTGCCTTCTCCCCATACCCCCTGGCTCCACTATCCTTAAGAGCTCTATCTAGCTCTCTCTTGAATGCATTCAGAGAATTGGCCTCCACTGCCTTCTGAGGCAGAGAATTCCACAGATTCACAACTCTCTGACTGAAAAGGTTTTTCCTCATCTCAGTTCTAAATGGCCTACCCCTGAATGATCAGTTGCAGATTAAAATCACTGTCACAATCTGTGAGCTCTCTGAGGTGCCATTTAATTCAAGCGGGAGACTTCAGATGGCTTGAAGTCTCTGTGTAGTTTCTGCTGATTGATACAGTGAAGGGCTTGGATAGAGTGGATGTGGAGAGGATATTTCCACTAGGACCAGAGGTCATAGGCTCACAATTAAAGGAAGTTAGGAAGGAGATGAGGAGGCATTTCTTCAGACAGAGGGTGGTGAACCTGTGGAATTCATTGCCACAGAAGACTGTGTAGGCCAAGTCAATGGATATTTTAAAGACAGATTGATATATTCTTGATTAGTACTGGTGTCAGGGGTTTTGGGGAGAAGGCAGGAGAATGGGATTAAGAGGGAGAGATATATATAGTATAAGAAAATAACTGCAGATGCTGGTACAAATCAAAGGTATTTATTCACAAAATGCTGGAGTAACTCAGCAGGTCAGGCAGCATCTCAGGAGAGAAGGAATGGGTGACGTTTCGGGTCGAGACCCTTCTTCAGAGATAGATCAGTCAGAGTAGACCTGATGGGCCCAATGGTCTAATTCTGCTCCTTGTCACTTATGAACTTATGAACTGTCCTTGCAGATGGAAAATGGCTGGGCCTTTGACTCTGCCCAGAGGACCTCCTGTGGTGTTGTCCTGAGGCTGGGGTGATTGAATGTTAAATGAAGCTTCATTGTTTGTTGGTGCGCGTGTTCCCACGTTGGCAAAAACACAAATAACCCTTTCTGTGCACATATTTGTTTTGTGATGACTGATTATTGATGTTCTGAGTAATCGTGCTTAAACAAAGAACAAGACAGCCAAAGCAAGATCTGAATTACCGAATCAAAGTATGATAAGATTGCTGAGACACAATGTAAGTAGTTCTGATCTGACAAATACTGATGTCTGAAGAAGGGTCTCGACCCGAAATGTCACCTATTCCTTCTCTCCAGAGATGCTGCCTGTCCCGCTGAGTTACTCTAGCTTTTTGTGTCTATCTTTGGTTTAAACCGGCACCTGCAGTTCCTTCTGACACACTGACAAACACTGGACCTGCCCGCATCCAACTGTGTATTTGTTTCAGTCTGTGTCTTATACATAATGAAAGAGCGGAAAAGAAGTAGCGATAAAATGGAAAAGCTAAACAAGTCAAATTACTTCATGACCTTGAAGGCTCAAGTTTAAGGCTAAGGATTTTTAAAACCGCATTGCAACTAAATGCTCATTGAGCTGAATCTGATACTCCCAGTCTTCCCTACTGCCGCTTCTGAATCATCTGTGGCCCAAGATCAAGTGTCTGTGTGAGATGAAATGGAAAGATGACCCTGCTGCAGTTTATCGAGGGCATCTCCAGGAGCTGGATGCTGTGTCTGTGGCCATGGACCCTACTTCTATCAATGCTTCTTCTGTCCTTGTCAATAGACAATAGACAATAGACGCAGGAGGAGGCCATTCGGCCCTTCGAGCCAGCACCGCCATTCAATGTGATCATGGCTGATCATTCTCAATCAGTACCCCGTTCCTGCCTTCTCCCCATACCCCCTGACTCCGCTATCCTTAAGAGCTCTATCTAGCTCTCTCTTGAATGCATTCAGAGAATTGGCCTCCACTGCCTTCTGAGGCAGAGAATTCCACAGATTCACAACTCTCTGACTGAAAATGTTTTTCCTCATCTCAGTTCTAAATATCCTACCCCTTATTCTTAAACTGTGGCCCCTTGTTCTGGACTCCCCCAACATTGTATGTAGGTTAATTGGCTGGGTAAATGTAAAAATTGTCCCTAGTGGGTGTAGGATAGTGTTAATGTATGGGGATCGCTGGGCGGCACGGACTTGGTGGGCCGAAAAGGCCGGTTTCCGGCTGTATATATATGATATGATGATGAATGAATGAATGATGATTGGGAACATGTTTCCTGCCTCTAATGTGTCCAACCCCTTAATAATCTTATACGTTTCGATAAGATCTCCTCTCATCCTTCTAAATTCCAGTGTATACAAGCCTAGTCGCTCCAGTCTTTTGACATATGATAGTCCCGCCATTCCGGGAATTAACCTAGTGAACCTACGCTGCTCGCCCTCAATAGCAAGAATATCCTTCCTCAAATTTGGAGACCAAAACTGCACACAGTTGTCCACCCTTCTCTCCATGACATTGTTCGCTCACCTTCCAAGTTTATCAGATGACATTGACCAGTGGAAGTCGGGGAAAACCTCTCTCTGAAACAATTCTCCTGAGAGGGTGCAACAAATTCAACAGATCACACAGTGAAGAAAGACTGCAAATGGTGGAAAATATTAAAGGAAAATAAAACTAAATAGAATGTATTGAACGTTATGTCATTCACCCCAATCTGTCGCATTGAATATTTTGGGCATTAGGACAGATATATTTATTTGGGATGCAACATTTAGCAAAAGTGTTCAGGTTCTGCTGTGCTTTTTAGCACCAAGGATATAGATTTTAGATTTAGATTTAGAGATACAGCGAGGAAACAGGCCTTTCGGCCCACCGAGTCCGCGCCGCCCAGCGATCCCCGCACACTAACACTATCCTACACACACCAGGGACAATTTTTACATTTACCCAGTCAATTAACCTACATACCTGTACGTCTTTGGAGTGTTGGAGGAAACCGAAGATCTCGGAGAAAACCCACGCAGGTCACGGGGAGAACGTACAAACTCCGTACAGACGGCGCCCGTAGTCAGGATCGAACCTGAGTCTCCGGCGCTGCATTCGCTGTAAGACAGCAACTCTACCGCTGCGCCACCGTGCCGCTCTGTATATAGGATGTGGACACTTTTGTGTTGGAGATGTTAACCTCCTTGCTCTTTTATGGCATCAATGTTACTACCACATATCAGCTCCTGCCTGAACATTGCCTTGGTCTTCTTGAATGCAGGCATGGGTTGCTTCATTTCCTAAAGAATTGTAAATGGAATTGAGCTGTGCAATTATCAGCAGTATCTCCACTCTGGGAGTTCAGAAGCAGCTGTAAATGGCTGGGGCCTTGACTCTGTCCAGAGGACCTCCTGTGTTATAGACAATAGACAATAGGTGCAGGAGTAGGCCATTCAGCCCTTCGAGCCAGCACCGCCATTCAATGCGATCATGGCTGATCACTCTCAATCAGTACCCCGTTCCTGCCTTCTCCCCATACCCCCTCACTCTGCTATCCTTAAGAGCTCTATCCAGCTCTCTCTTGAAAGCATCCAACGAACTGGCCTCCACTGCCTTCTGAGGCAGAGAATTCCACACCTTCACCACTCTCTGACTGAAAAAGTTCTTCCTCATCTCCGTTCTAAATGGCCTACCCCTTATTCTTAAACTGTGGCCCCTTGTTCTGGACTCCCCCAACATTGGGAACATGTTTCCTGCCTCTAATGTGTCCAATCCCCTAATTATCTTATATGTTTCAATAAGATCCCCCCTCATCCTTCTAGGTTGTTGTCCTGGAGCTGGGATTATTGACCTCCAACGATCACAGCTGTTGTACTGGAAGTGAAATATCACCACAGCCACAGGAGTGCTAACCCTTCGAAGCCCATTGACATCACTTTTACCTATAGGGCTCCTTGATGCTGCACTTGGCCACGTTATCGTTGATTGCATTTGCTGCTTCAAGTTCCCCACAAAAAGAACCACCTGTAGGAATTATCGGAAAGATGTTGTCAAGCCAGAATGGGTACAGAGAAGATTTACGAGGATGTTGCCAGGACTAGAGGGTCTGAGCTATAGGGAGAGCTTGAGCAGGATGGGATTCTATTCCTTGGAGCACAGGAGGATGAGGGGTGATCTTATAGAGGTGTGTAAAATCATGATAGATCGGGTAGATGCACAGACTCTCTTGCCCAGATTAGGAGAATCGAGGACCAGAGGACATAGGTTTAAGGTGAAGGGGAAAAGATTTGATAGGAATCAATGGGGTAACTTTTTCACACAAAGGGTGGTGGGTGTGTGGAACGAGCTCTCAGAGGAGGTAGTTGAGGCTGGGACTATCCCAACGTTTAAGAAACAGTTAGACAGGTACATGGATAGGACAGGTTTGGAGGCATATGGACCAAATACAAGCAGGTGCGACTAGTGTGGCTGGGGCACATTGGCCGGTGTGGGCAAGTTGGGCTGAAGGGCCTGTTTCCACGCTGTATCACTCTATGACTATGGCTTCCTCCCGACAAGGGAAGCCTGCTGGCACGTGGCAGTTCTCTGCTGGTCTCTCACTCCACAAGCTCTGAGATGTGAAGATAGACACAAACTGCTGGAGTAATCTAGCAGGACAGGCAGCATCCCTGGAGAGAAGGAATAGGTGACGTTTAGAATCGAGACCCTTCTTCAGACTGAGCTGGCTTGTTGTTGCTTGCTGAACTGTGAAGGTTGAAGCTCTTCAGGGCTTGAAACCCATTAATCGATGAGTTGAAGTAAAAAGAGGAATGGTTGGGACACTCAGCAGGTTAGGCCATATCTGTGGAGAGAGAAACAGGTCAAAGACCCTTTATCGTTTGATAAACAACAAACAGCTAACAATGTGTAAGAAAATAACTGCAGAAACTGCTTTCAGACTGAAGAAGGGTCTCGACCCGAAACGTCACCCATTCCTTCTCTCCCGAGATGTTGCCTGACCTGCTGAGTTACTCCAGCATTTTGTGAATAAATACCTAACAATGGGCTGTTTCCTCTATCATCGTATCTTTCATTCATTGTTCTTTATCTCTCTACATCATCGTCTATATCTCTCATTTCCCTAATCCCTAACCAGTCTGAAGAAGGGTCTCGACCATTCCTTCTCTCCAGAGATGCTGCCGGTCCCGCTGAGTTCCTCTAGCTTTTTGTGTCTATCTTTATCATTTGACTCAGTTTCTCTTACTCCAGCTGCTGTTTGACCTGCTGAACCTTTCCAGCATTTTCTGCAGAAAGGAACTGCAGGTGCTGGTTTACACCGAAGAGAGACGGAAAATGCTGGAGTAACTCAGTGGGGCAGGCAGCATCTCTGGACAGATGGAATGGGTGACATTTCGGATCGAGACCCTTCTTCAGACTCCCTCTCTCCAGAGATGCTACCTGTCCCGCTGAGTTACTCCAGCATTTTGTGTCAAATTCCAGCATTTATTGTTTTTTAAATTCAGATTTCCAGCATCTGCATTTTTCGTTCCATTTTAAAACGCTGGCTGACAGTGGAAGTTGGGCCTCCTTGAATTACTCCACATCTCAAGTCAAAATAGCAATTCAGAGACAAAGACTTGAAGAAATTGCATGTCATACAAACTAATTACAGAGGGGAAAGGACAGGCTCAGTTTCCTTTCAGCTGTGTGCCTCTTGGGTTGACGTGTTAATTAGCTTTTGTCCTGTTCCGATTTATCAAGCCTCCACATCAAATGGGTTCCTTAAATTGGGGCTGCGTTTTATCACAGTTTTACAGAGAAAGTCGGAGTCGTTCAGTTCCCTCATGGTTTCATGAGCTTGAATCTCAGAAACGCTCCGGACATGATTTTCGATTCGTGTAGGAGTTGCAGCAGAAATGGGGAGATGGAGCCCAAACTGAAGAACAAAAAGCAGTGGGAGATTCAATGGGGAAGTGGGCTTCCCACCTCTTAGGTTTGACCTTGGACTGAACTATTTGAGTCTGAAGAAGGGTCTCGACCAGAAACGTCACCCATTCCTTCTCTCCAGAGATGCTGCCTGTCCCGCTGAGTTATTCCAGCATTTTGTGTCTCAAATAATGGTCTCCTAATCTGAGGAAAGACATTCTTGCCATCGAGGGAGTACAGAGAAGGTTCACCAGATTGATTCCTGGGATGGCAGGACTTTCATATGAAGAAAGACTGGATAGACTCGGCTTGTACTCGCTGGAATTTAGAAGATTGAGGGGGGATCTTATAGAAACGTACAAAATTCTTAAGGGGTTGGACAGGCTAGATGCAGGAAGATTGTTCCCGATGTTGGGGAAGTCCAGAACAAGGGGTCACGGTTTAAGGATAAGGGGGAAGTCTTTTAGGACCGAGATGAGAAAGTTTTTTTTCACACAGAGAGTGGTGAATCTGTGGAATTCTCTGCCACAGAAGGTAGTTGAGGCCAGTTCATTGGCTATATTTAAGAGGGAGTTAGATGTGGCCCTTGTGGCTAAAGGGATCAGGGGGGATGGAGAGAAGGCAGGTACAGGATACTGAGTTGGATGATCAGCCATGATCATATTGAATGGCGGTGCAGGCTCGAAGGGCCGAATGGCCTACTGCTGCACCTATTTTCTATGTTTCCATGTTTCTATAATATGGTTCTTTCCTCAAGCTCCCTGAACAATAATATTTTGAAAGCAACATACAAAATGCATATTTATATACTGAACTCCATGCAGCGGCATGGTAGCGCAGCGGTAGAGTTGCTGCTTTACAGCGAATGCAGCGCCGGAGACTCAGGTTCGATCCTGACTACGGGTGCTGCACTGTAAGGAGTTTGTACGTTCTCCCCGTGACCTGCGTGGGTTTTCTCCGAGATCTTCGGTTTCCTCCCACACTCCAAAGACGTACAGGTATGTAGGTTAATTGGCTGGGTAAATGTACAAATTGTCCCTAGTGGGTGTAGGATAGTGTTAATGTACGGGGATCGCTGGGCGGCACGGACTTGGTGGGCCGAAAAGGCCTGTTTCCGGCTGTATATATATGATATGATATGATATCAGAGCCACTGGGAGCAGGGTGCACACTCTTCACAAGGCTAAAAGTGGATGAGGTTGCACCGAAGTGCTAATGTGCAGACACGGACACATGCAGTAGTAGTAACAGGTCCTTCAGCCTACTCTCTGTTCTGACCATCGCACTTTGATTTGTCGTTTTCACACCTTTCCCTTCCATACCTCTAGTCTCCCTCTCCCCTGACCCTCAGTTTGAAGAAGGGTCTCGAACCGAAACGTCACCCATTCCTTCTATCCATAAATGCTGCCTGTCCCGCTGAGTTACTCCAGCATCTTGTGTCTATCTTGAGTCTAAATGTACTTGCTTTCTTTAGCGAACCACTGGTGGGTCAGTTAGTCCCTGACTTTTGCACCTGTGCATTGCAAGTGGAGACAAGAGCAAAGAGGAAGTCGGGTGTCAATGCGTTTGTTCAGTACAGGATCTGCAGCCAGACTCGGCATTGTGCCCAGGGCTGGAGTACAAACATCAGGATGCCATGAAGGTCTGGATGACTTGCATGACTCACCCACCTACCTTTATTTCATACATGTACTTGATATATTGAAGTGTATATCAAGTACATACTTCATACTTGAAGATGTACTTCATACATATTCAAGTATGAAGTATGAAAACATCTATACTTCAAGATGTTTTAAGCACATGTTGCATGCAGTTGTGGTAACCCCATTGCTGGAAGGACGTGGAAGCTTTCGAGAAGGTGGCAGAAGTGGTCTCCAGAATGCTGCCTGGATTTGAGGTTATTGACTATAAGGAGAGATTGTATAAGAAAATAACTGCAGGTGCTGGTACAAATCAAAGGTATTTATTCACAAAATGCTGGAGTAACTCAGCAGGTCAGGCAGCATCTCAGGAGAGAAGGAATGGGTGACTTTTCGGGTCGAGACCCTTCTTCAGACTGATGTCAGGGGGACGGGACAAAGGAAGGATATAGGTGGAGACAGGAAGATAGAGGGAGAACTGGGAAGGGGGAGGGGAAGAGAGGGACAGAGGAACTATCTAAAGTTGGAGAATTTGACTGATGTCACCCATTCCTTCTCTCCTGAGATGCTGCCTGACTTGCTGAGTTACTCCAGCATGTTGTGAATAAGGATAGATTGGATTGTTTTCTCTGAAAAGCTGCCAGTTGAGGGGAGACATGACAGAGGTATATAAAATTATGAGAGGCAGATATGATTCTTTGTTTCTATGCTCCTATGATTGTGACGTTTAAGAGGCTTTTAATTTAGGCAAATGGATATAGAAACAGAGAAACATAGAAAATAGGTGCAGGAGGAGGCCATTTGGCCCTTCGAGCCAGCACGCCATTCATTGTGATCATGGCTGATCATCCACAGGGAATGGAGGGGTAGGATCATGTGAAGGCAGGTTTGAGTAGTGTAACTTGGCGTCATGTGTGGCACAGGCATTGTGGCTCGATGGGCAGGTCCCTCTGCTGTACTTTTTTATGTTCTGCGTTCGATATGTTTTATTTCTATATTTATTTGAGCAGATTATAAGTGCGTGCAGGTGCCTCTTAAACATTACTATTGTGTCTGCTTCTCCTCCCTCCCCAGGCAGCACATTCCATGCCTCTTTGTAAAAAAAAACTTACCTCGCAAGTCTTTAAACTTCTCTCTTCGCGCCTTCACCTGATGCTTGCATTAACGGGGGCAGTTAAAATAATAGGAAGGCCTGCTCATTGCCCTGGAGGGACTCGAGAGGAAACGTCACCCATTCCTTCTCTCCAGAGATGCTGCCTGTCCCGCTGAGTTACTCTAGCATTTTGTGTCTATCTAGGGCATCATTGAGGTAGGGCTAAGATAGACACAAAATGCTGGAGTAACTTAGCGGGCCAGGCAGCATCTCTTGACAGAAGGAATGGGTGATGCTTCGGGTCGAGACTCTTGTTCAGACTCGACCCCAAAACGTCACCCATTCCTTTTATCCAGAGATGCTGCCTGTCCCGCTGAGTTACTCCAGCTTTTTGTGTCTATCTTCAGTGTAAACCAGCATCTGGAGTTCCTTCCGACACATTGAGGTAGGGCCTCTGGATCTGTCCCCTGGGGCCTAATGGACTGTTCCAACATGGGACAGGAGCCTGGCAGAGATGACTGCACCCTGGTCAGTCCTGGGCGATGTGGCTGTGGGGGAGGGTGGGGCAAACAGGGACAACGATCCAACCCAAGGATTGAGTGATCAACATGCCCTTCCAAAAGCAGGCACTTTTAAATCATGAGCACAACCCTATTACGAACTCGGAAGAGAATATCCTGGAAAAATGTCAACAGGTCAGGCAGCATCTGTGGAGTGAGAAGTAGAATGAATGTTTCATGGTCATTCTGATGAAGGATTTTTGTCTTGGAAAGTTAACTCTATTTTTCACATCAGGGATGTTAACTAACCAGATGAGTGTTTCGAGCATTTTATGTTTTTATTTTGGATTTCCAGCACCTGCTGTTATTGTGCTTAGCACACGCTTATTCCAGATGTTTTGACCACTGCATAAGATCATGTTCTTAGAGCGTAATTAGGCCATTCAGCCCATCAAGTCTACTCCACCATTCAATCATGGCTGATCTATCTCGCCCTCTCAACTTCATAACCCCTCACACCCGTACTAATCTAGAATCTGTCCATCTGCACTTTACCCAGATGAAGACATTAACTCCCAGTGGTATGAACATCGACTTCTCCAACTTCAGATAGTTCCTCTGTCCCTCTCTTCCCCTCCTCGGTGGAGGTGGCGCAGCGGTAGAGTTGCTGCCTTACAGCGAATGCAGCGCCGGAGACTCAGGTTCGATCCTGACTACGGGCGCCGTCTGTACGGAGTTTGTACGTTCTCCCCGTGACCTGCGTGGGTTTTCTCCGAGATCTTCGGTTTCCTCCCACACTCCAAAGACGTGCAGGTTTGTAGGTTAATTGACTGGGTAAATGTAAAAATTGTCCCTGGTGTGTGTAGGATAGAGTTAATGTGTGGGGATCGCTGGGCGGCGCGGACTCGGTGGGCCGAAAGGGCCTGTTTCTGCGCTGTAGAATCTAAATCTAAAAAATAAAAAATCCTCCTTCCCAGATCTCCCTCTATCTTCCTGTCTCCACCTATATCCTTCCTTTGTCCCGCCCCCCTGACATCAGTCTGAAGAAGGGTCTCGACCCGAAACGTCACCCATTCCTTCTCTCCTGAGATGCTGCCTGACCTGCTGAGTTACTCCAGCATTTTGTGAATAAATACCTTCGATTTGTACCACCATCTGCAGTTATTTTCTTATACTTAACTCCCGAACTGAGTCATTGTCAAAATCACATTATCCCTGGAAACACATCATTCCATCACCACATACGTGGGATATACCAGCTCAACATACATTCAATTAGCTATCTTATCAGTTATGCTCCATTGAAGCAGTTCAAATTATTATCAAAGCAATGGAATAATTTCCCAATCACAAGCAGAGTTTGCTACATATACTTTTTTTTTAATGATTGTGCAAAAGATTTTTGCTAGTTTTAGTAAGTGATACGTTAGTGATTATAAAGTGAACTCGGAACATGCACGTTGACATGCGAGACTGTAGAAACAAGGAACTGCAGATGCTGGTTTACAAAAAGGACATAAATACCGGAGAAATTTCAGCGAGTCAAACCGCATCACTGGAGAACACGGATACGTGAAGTTTCGAGTCAAGATACTTCTTATTTAAAATATATTTAAGTAAAATTGATGTATTTTTGATGGGAAACATGCATGAGTTTTCATTCCATTCAATTTGCTTTATTGTGCTTTTTCGCATAAAGGATTCATGATATAAATTTATGGAGATTATTAATGGCGAAAAAAGATGAACATTTCTCAAATGGCACCTATAGAAATTGACGTTTGCATCCAGATAAATAGATTTATAATTTTCATGAATCATTCAAAATTTGGAGTCAATTCTTTAACTGTTGTTACATGGCAACCTGTAACCAAGACTTTTTTTGTAAGTAGTTACTATCATCAAGTTTCCTTATCAGCCTCTTCTTTCATTTTATCCATACTCACCCTTGAGATTGTGCAAAAGATTGCTGACTTACAGCAGCAGTTATGGAAGTAGGCAATGTTCCCAGGCAGTAGCATACCTAATAGCGGTATTGCAAAATAACCATTAACCATTAAAAGGAATACTGAATAGAATTGAAGAATCATCAGTCTAAAAAAGGGTCCCAACCTGGTCGTCTATCCATTCTCTCCAAAGATGCTGCCTGGCCCATTGAGTTTCTGCAGCACTTTGTATTTATTGACTAAACATTATCATGGGTTCAATATTGGTAAAATGATTTGCTGATAGATCTTCTTCTTAAATATTATTGTTCCATCTTAACAAGTGCAAAGGGCCATTGGTCTCGCATTTAACATTCCATGTCCATCGCTCGGTATTTATTGTTTAAATTATCATCTTGGTTGTCGCCTTGATGCAAAAAAAATTGGTTTTAACAATGAACAATCCTTCATGTTGAAGTCCTTCAATAAGTCAGCACTATGCCAGCTCATTTACTGAACTCATTTATCTTATTGAATTTTGGCAAGGTTCTCTCCTAACCCATTCTGAGAGGCCATTTCAATAAATCTACCTTATTTTTCTCAGTGAAATATATTTGCCCACTTTATACTATGGCAGGATTATGACTGAATCTGAAAAATAAAACTGCTGCAATTTAATGCAGCCATATATGAAAAGAAAGGAAAATGAAGAATGGTAGGGTATGAGTTATTTCATGGAAGACCAGCTTTAAAATTAAATGCAATATTAAGTTCTAGGCTTGGCGGTGCAGCGAAGGAAAAAGTGCAGTATAATTTCTGATTGTATGAATTAAGACATTCTGTTTGGACTTGGCTCTTAATTCTTCAACCCGTGGGACTTTGGGAGTGCTTAACCACCAAGTGTGACGCTGCCTGTGTCTACTCAATGTGTGGCACGAAACAAAAAATACCAGTTGCAGAGAGTGCTAGTGCCAGGTGGAGGAGGTGTCGCTGATACTGTGCTGTTGAGAACCTCCTCGGAAACAGACATTGGCGCTGTCTGTTTGAGTCAATGTGCCACAAAGTGTCATGATGAGTCAAAAATAACGGACTCTAATGTGTGCGACTTGGCTTGGATTTGCAAACGCTCCAATGATAACAAATGGATCCAATGGAGCTCTGAGGCTTTCAGGGACTTCGGTGCAGGAACATCCAAATGATCTGGTATAGAAACAGGAAGGTAGAGCAAATGAAAGCATGGCTGGTGGGATGATGCAGGAGAGAGGCTTTAGATTTCGGAAGCACAGGGACAATATAATCAGAGCTGGATAGAGCTCTTAAGGATAGCGGAGTCAGGTGGTATGAGGAGAAGGCAGGAACGGGGTACTGATTGTGAATGATCAGCCATGATCACATTGAATGGCGGTGCTGGCTCGAAGGGCCGAATGGCCTCCTCCTGCACCTATTGTCTATTGTCTATTGTCTATTATCTATTGCAACAAGACTGGAACCAATACATTTGCAGGAATGAGTTACTAATGCTGAGCGAAATGGCAGAGTGCAATGAACGTCAAGGGAATTCGAGAAGCAGAGAAATAAAGCAGGAAGTGAATGTTAGAAAAATAGTTACCAAAATAGACAGCAGAAACGTTAAAGATGCCACTAAAGATGCCAGGTTATTAAGACAGCAGAGAAAATTATCGGCAGTCCACTGCCTTCTCTGGAGCCCATCTCCAGCTCGCGCTGTCTAAACAGGGCCAGAAATATAATTAAGGGCATCACACACCCAGGATATGAACAGTTTGCTCTCCTGCCCTCTGGGAGGCGCTACAGGAGCTTAAGGACCAGAACAAACCGACTTAAAAACAGTTTATTTCCCTGGGCCATGAGAACTGCGACACGGTGGCGCAGCGGTAGAGTTGCCGCCTTACAGCGAATGCAGCGCCGGAGACTCAGGTTCGATCCTGACTACGGGTGCCGTCTGTACGTGCTTTATACGTTCTCCCCGTGACCTGCGTGGGTTTTCTCCGAGATCTTCGATTTCCTCCCACACTCCAGGTATGTCGGTTAATTGACTGGGTAAATGTAAAAATTGTCCCTAGTGTGTGTAGGATAGTGTTAGTGTGCGGGGATCGCTGGGCGGCACGGACTCGGTGGGCTGAAGGGCCTGTTTCCGCGCTGTATCTCTAAATCTAAAAATCTAAATAACTGTATTGTCATGATGCCATTTTAGTAGGCAGAAACTTGCAGAGACATTTAAAAAGAAAAATAACAAAAATCTATTAATTGATGGATGAGATATATTCTGCATTTTAATGGTATCATCACACATACTGTTCCCCCAAAATACTGATTACACTGCGAGAGGCATAACGAACGGTGGGTTTTGCCTACTAAAATGGCTCCTTTGCGTACTACACTTCAGTATAGGTATTTCAACGGAGTGGTCCATTTTGTTCCTCTAGTATCTTTAATAAAGACGAATGAATTTTACAAAGATAGGCACCATGGATGGAATGGAGGAGGTTGGCCAAAAGGGCTAGTCTCTGATGTGTTCAATTCTGTGGATCTTTGAAAAGAGATTAGTCTGTAATAACGGATGATCTTGGCTCAATAGGTCATGATCGACAATTAGAATCAATAGAACCAAAAAATAGCAAAGGGCAGGAAAAACTGGCACTGATTATTCTTTTGGCTGTAATATTGAACACAACATAAATCCTTGGACGACACATCGGTGCAGCTGGTAGATCTGCTGAGGCTAGTATTGGTGAGGATAGAATGTGGAACCAAGGAACGCCAGAGACCCAGGTTTGAGCTTGACATGGGGTGCTGTCTGTGGGAAGTTTGCACGTTCTTCTTGTGACCGCATGGGTTTCCTCCCACATCCCAAAGACATGTGTATATGTAGGTGAGCTGGCCTCCGTAAAATGCCCATCATGTGTCGGGAGTGAATGAGAAAGTGGCTAACATAGAACTAGTGTGAACGGGTTAGACTCGGTGGGCCGAAGGGCCTGTTTCCATGCTATTTCTCCAAACTAAACTAAACTAAAATCAGGAAATTAGAGGTGTCTTTCGCAAGGATAACACATTAATTATGAATGATGCTAATCTACTTTTCGAAGGACAAGCCAAATTTTGCAGCAGTAAGGTGGATGATGAATTTATGGAAATACATAAATTGCAAAGAATTTCCTTTAAATTATATGAACACAAAAGGGAAAGTAATCCATCCAGGGCTAAGAAGAAAAAAAAGTAGCATTAAATCAAAGGAAAAAAATGATAAGGTTTCCAGAGATAGTTGTTGGCTAAGGAATTGGAAGCTTTTTAGAACTCAACTTGAAGTCCACAAAGTTGATTAGAAATGGTATTTGCTGTGCATTAGTTTTAATTTTCCAAACTTTTTGAGATTCCAGAAGGTTTTGATTCATTGGGAAGTTGGAAATGAATCTATTTTAATCAATAAGGAATGGAGATAGAAACATGTAAACTCTGGACTAATTAGCTTAACATCTCTCTTAGGGAACACGTTTGAAGCGATTATTAAAGACATCTTAGCAGGGCAGCTGGAAGAATTCAAAGTAACATGGCAAAGTCACTTTGGCTCTGTGAAAGGAACATCATGTCTGACTAATTTGCAGAAGTAACACACAATGTGGCTAAATGGAACTGGTGGACATTTTCCGCATCGATTTCCAGAAGGAATTAAATGAGGTGCTCATTATAGGGCATTGCAGAAAAACAATGCAGGTAATGTATTGGTGAGGATAGAATGTGGAACCAAGGAACTGCAACTGCCGGTTTCTACCAAAGATAGACACAAAGTGCAGGAATAACTCGACTGATCAGGCAGCATCTCCGGAGAAAAAGGTTGGGTGACGTTTTGGGTTGGCACCCTTCTTCAGACTGAAAGTAGGGGTTGGATGAATAGCTGGAGGTGAGGAACGGACCAATCAGGGCCGGTCACGATTAGTTGTGGGATTGCTTAGGAGGTGACAGAAATGTCGGAGTACAATAAATTGGATGCAGAGGCTGGTGGAGTGAAAGGTGAGGACCAGGGAAACTCTGTATATGCTGCACCTGGTGGGGGGGGGGGGGGGGAGCAAGAGCAGAACCACGGGACAGAGGAGACACGTGTGAGGGACTCATCTATGACAGAAGTGGTGAACCCATGTTTCCTGAAGAATGAGGACATCTCGCAGATCCGAGTATGAAACACCACTTCTTGGGAGCAGATGCAGCCCAGGTGGAGGAATTGAGAATGACATCTTTGCAAGAGGCAGGGTCGGAAGAAGTGTAGTCTAGAAAGCATTGGGAATCAAGTAGGTTTGTCATCGTCTGTCGATCGTCTGACAGAGTGATTGAGAAAGAGGAGGAGAGTTGTCCGAGGTTGTCCAGATGAATCTGAGGGTAGGGTGAAAGTTAGTGGTGAAGTTAATGAAGTCCATGAGTTCTGCATGGGTGCAAGAGGCAGCCCCGATGCAGTCGTTGATGTAGCGGAGAAAGAGTTGGGGGATAGGTAGGGCCAGTGTACTAGGACACTGTTGGGGGATAGGGCCTAGAATAAGGACTGTTTGCATAAACTGTTCAATAAAAAGGCAGGCAGAGCTGGGGCCCATGTGAGTGCCCAAGGCTGCGCCTTTGATGATTTGGAGAAAGTGGGAGGAGTGAAAGGAAAAGTTATTGAGGGTAAGGACAATTTCGCGAGACATAGGAGAGTGTCCGTAGAGGGAAATTGGTTGGATCTTTGGGCCCTTCTGGTGGGGATTGGAGGTGTAGAGGGATTGACATTCATGGTAAAGATGAGTGAACAGTGGCCTGGAAACCAAAAGTCGTTACAGAGTTGAAGGACATTCGGATCGTCCTGGACGTAGGTGGGAAGGGATTGGACAAGGGGGACAGGATGGAATCAAGGTAAGAGGTGTAAGATAGAATTGAGGAATGGAACTCGGGAATCTGAGTTCCGAGTGTGGCAGGGGAGGGAGGGAGGGAGAAGCAATGGGTCTGCCAGGGCAGTTCTGATTGTGAATTTTCGGGGGGGGAGTAGACGCAGGCCGTGCGGGGCTGGAGTGGTGAGGTTGTACGCTGTGGAGGGCAGATCGCCAGAGGTGATGAAATCAGAGAGAGCCCTGGAAATCAGAGATAATGGCCTGGCACTCATGTGTGGGGTCATGTTCGAGGGGTATGTAAGAGGAGGCGTCCAAGAGCTAGCACGGTGGCGCAGCGGTAGAGTTGCTGCCTTACAGCGAATGCAGCGCCGGAGACTCAGGTTCGATCCTGACTACGGGCGCCGTCTGTACGGAGTTTGTACGTTCTCCCTGTACAAACCTGCATGGGTTTTCTCCGAGATCTTCGGTTTCATCCCACACTCCAAAGACGTACAGGTATGTAGGTTAATTGGCTGGGCAAATGTAAAAATTGTCCCTAGTGGGTGTAGGATAGTGTTAATGTGCGAGGATCGCTGGGCGGCGCGGACCCGGTGGGCCGAGGGGCCTGTTTCTGCGCTGTATCTCTAAATCTAAACCAGGCAGCATGGTGAAAGATCGGCGAGCTGACTGGAAACAGGGAGACGCCATAAAGCTGTCTTTTCCTTGGACTGGAACATATAACATGTGATGTGCTAGCCTGTGGGGATCGCTGCTGGGATCTCAGCATTTTGCAATTTATATGGATAAAGGCACCAAAGGTAGGCTGCTAAATTTGGAGATGACAAGTAAAGGTAGGAAAACTAATCGTGAAGTGGACACAAGGGAGATATATACAGGTATAGATGGAGTAGGTAGATTGACAAGCTACTGCACATGCTGGAATCTTGAGCAAAACACAATGTGCCGGAGTAACACAGCAGGTTGGGCAACATCCATGCAGAGAAGGAATACTTGACATTCCAGATCATGACCATTCTTAAGACTCTTTGTAATGGGGGGGGGGGGGGGGGGGTGGGGAGGGAGGAGCAAGCTGGAAATGAGGTGGGGGCAGAACAAAGGCAAATTATAGTTGGATATGGGTGAGGGGAGTTTGTTTGGCATCAGCCATGATCTCAGTGAATGACTGAACACATTTTAGGGAAAATGTGGCCTACTCTAGCTCCAAGCTCTTAAGTACAGCATGGAAACAGGCACTTCAGCCCAACTTGCCCATGCTGACCAAATGTTCCATTGACACTAGTCCCACCTGCTCATGTTTGGCCCAAATCCCTCTAAACCTTTCCTATCCATGTCCCTGTCAAAATGTCTTTGAAATGTTATTATAGTACCTGACTCAACTCGCTCCTCTGGCAACTCGTTCTTTATACTCATCACTCGGCGTGTGAAAAAAATACCCCTAAATCTCCTATTAAATTTATCCCCTCTCACCTTAAAACTATGTCCACTGGTTCTTGATTCCTCTACCTGGGTAAAAGACTCTGCGCATCACTCTATGTGTTCTCTTCATGATCTTATACACCTCTATAAGATCACCCCTCAGCCTCAGATTCTCAAGTACTGGCAACATCCTCATAAATCTTCTCTGCACTCTTTCCAGCCAAACAACAGTTGTCCTATAGAAAGGTGACCAAAACTAGACACAATACTCCAAATGTGGCCTCACCAATGTCTTGCACAACTGTAAAATGACATTACAACTAATATACTCAATACATTCACTATTAAAGGACAATATGTCGAAAGTCTTCTTGACCACTCTATCTATTTGTGAGGCCACTTTCAAGAAATGATGTAGCTGCCCTCCTAGATCCTTCTGCTCTACAACACTTCCCAGAGCCCTGACATTCACTGCGAAGGTCCTGCCCTGGTTTGACTTCCCAAAATGCAACACCTTTCACTTACCTGCATTAAACCCCATTAATCATGCCTCGGTACAGATCCTGCTGTAACTTTTGACAACCGTCTTCGCTATCTATGATACTACCCTATACTTAGTGTCATCTGCAAACCTACTAATCATGCCTTGTACATTCTCTCAACAATTGTAGAGATAGATGACATACAGCAATGGAGCCAGCACCAATCCTGGATAGACTCGGCTTGTACTCACTGGAATTTAGAAGATTGAGAGGGGATCTTATAGAAACTTACAAAATTCTTAATGGGTTGGACAGGCTAGATGCAGGAAGATTGTTCCCGATGTTGGGGAAGTCCAGCACAAGGGGGTCACAGTTTAAGGATAAGGGGGAAGTCTTTTTGGACCGAGATGAGAAAGTTTTTTTTCACACAGAGAGTGGTGAATCTGTGGAATTCTCTGCCACAGAAGGTAGTTGAGGCCAGTTCATTGGCTATATTTAAGAGGGAGTTAGATGTGGCCCTTGTGGCTAAAGGGATCAGGGGGTATGGAGAGAAGGCAGGTACACGATACTGAGTTGGATGATCAGCCATGATCATATTGAATGGCGGTGCAGGCTCGAAGGGCCGAATGGCCTACTCCTGCACCTATTTTCTATGTTTCTATGTTTCTAATCCCTGAGGCACACTGCTCGTCACCGGCCAGTAATTTGGATTGTCCGTCAGTGACAGTGCGGTGTCCAAGCATCGCTTGTGTTGCGATGTTACCCTTTTTGATGGTAGAACCTTCAAACGGTTTGAAAGTCTCGGGTTTTTCTTGCACGCTTCTCCACTTATTGTCCCTCAGCCCGCAATGAATTTTATTGCAGTTTCAGGACTGAGCATGGCACCAAGTGATGAGATTTGGTTTCTAAATTCCTCCACCTCCCATTGTGCGTTGAATGGATAGCTTTGGATTGACAGAGCAACCAAACACTGTGCCTTTATTTGAAAACGTGTGGCACAGAAGCTCTGAAAGATAAAACCTAATGATTTTTGGCTGTCTTGGTGGTGAGGTGGTCTGTGGGGAAAGTGATGCATTGGGCGATTTGGTATTGAGCAGAGTGATTATTCACATCTTGCTCTTGCCTTTGGGACAGCGTAAGTGTCCAGATTGTGAATTTGCACCAGGTGGATAAAATTAAAGCCTTTTGCAAAGACAATGCAGCCTGTATATTGATAACAATCCACCTTTTCTTAACGACATGGAAATAATATCTGTAATTTAAAGGATAGTCAGAAAAATGCTTTCTTTCTCAAGATGGTTTTATTCGTAACACGGAAAAATAATAAATGTTGTAATCTCTGGTCCTGCTGTTAATTAAAATGACATCCACTATCTTTTTTTCCCCTTTTAATTGTTTAATCTTCTGTTAAGGTTCCCTGATTGTGGACTCCAGTAAGAATTGTGCATTTATACCTGTCAAGAAGGAGGTTAGAAAGCTGGATATTTGCTGCCTTGGATAAAAAAATGGGAAACCACGTCTTTAAAATTCTTTAACCAAGTCTTTAAAATTCACATAGATTTTGATATCATATCATATCATATCATATCATATATATACAACCGGAAACAGGCCTTTTCGGCCCTCCAAGTCCGTGCCGCCCAGTGATCCCCGTACATTAACACTATCCTACACCCACTAGGGACAATTTTTACATTTACATTTACCCAGCCAATTAACCTAGATACCTGTACGTCTTTGGAGTGTGGGAGGAAACCGAAGATCTCGGAGAAAACCCACGCAGGTCACGGGGAGAACGTACAAACTCCTTACAGTGCAGCACCCGTAGTCAGGATCGAACCTGAGTCTCCGGCGCTGCATTTGCTGTAAAGCAGCAACTCTACCGCTGCGCTACCGTGCCGCTCCTAGGGATACCTAGGGATTATTTCCACTTGCAAGTAAGAACAAAGTTAGAGTTGTCAATGGAAGGCATCCATCGAACTATCAAATAAGAAAGTCTGGAGAACCTGCAGAGTGAATGAAAATGTAAAACTTGTGGCCTGAATGCATATAATTAAAGAGATAGGCAACGCTTAACTGTTCCCTTCGTGGATGTTGCCCGAGCTACTGAGTTATTCCAGCACTTTGTGTTTTACTCAAGATTCCAGCATCTGCAGTTTCTTGTGTCTACAATTAAGGAGAGGTTGGACAAGAAAATGGGAGAGTAGATAACATAAGACACTGAGGCGATGAATCTGTGGAATTCTTTGCCACAGAAGGTTGTGGAGACAAAGTCAGTGGATATTTTAAAGGCACAGATAGATATATTTTTTATTAGTACGGGTGTCAGAGGTTATGGGGAGAAGGCAGGAGAATGGAGTTAGGAGGGAGAGATAGATCAGCCATGATTGAATGGCAGAGTAGACTTGATGGGTCGAATGGCCTAATTCTATTCCTATTCCTTATGGACAGGGTAGGATGAAACCTGACTGTAGTGGCCAGCTTCTTGTCTTTCAATTAGCTCCCAAGCTGTCACTTGCATAGACTGGGTGAGCGATAAGCATAATGACTCGGACAAATAATAACAGAGATCCTCCTCGACATTTGAACAGTTAGTCAACTTTATTTTGAAGGTACAATAAACATATTGGCATATCTCTTGTCATCGACCAGTTATTGATTTGCTAGGTAAAATTCCATATCTTACCACAGTCTATGCAATCGATACGAATTGCCAGATATAACTTTGGCGGAGTCTGTATCCATCTTCTTGTTAATAGGATCTTACAACCGATTACATCTTGGCTAATAAATCTTTTGGCGGAGCCTTTGGCTGACCCTCTGTCAGCACCTCCCGGCTCACACACACCCCCAGCACGTACCCAACTGCCCGCACTCGAGCTCCGCCCCGTCCCTACGTAAGCATCGCATTAACTCTATGATGTCCAAACTACAGCAGGATACAAGGTAATAATATTAATATGCAAAAATAACTAATAAATGCAAAATGGCTCCTACACTGACTGAACCATATAGCCGGCCACAACTGCTTGGGCCAAAACGTTTGCTTCTGTACTTTACATCCAATATTGGTGAGTTTCCTTTGTAAGTACCAATGTTGTTTATTCACAAAATGCTGGAGTAACTCAGCAGGTCAGGCAGCATCTCAGGAGAGAAGGAATGGGTGACGTTTCGGGTCGAGACCCTTCTTCAGACTGATGTCAGGGGGGCGGGTCAAAGGAAGGATATAGGTGGAGACAGGAAGATAGAGGGAGAACTGGGAAGGGGAGGGGAAGAGAGGGACAGAGGAGCTATCTAAAGTTGGAGAAGTCGACGTTCATACCACTGGGCTGCAAGCTGCCCAGGCGAAATATGAGGTGCTGTTCCTCCAATTTCTGGTGGGCCTCACTATGGCACTGGAGGAGGCCCATGACAGAAAGGTCAGACTGGGAGTGGGAGGGGGAGTTGAAGTGCTCAGCCACCGGGAGATCAGATTGGTTAATGCGGACTGAGCGCAGGTGTTGTGCGAAGCGATCGCCGAGCCTGCGTTTGGTTTCGCCGATGTAAATAAGTTGACATCTGGAGCAGTGGATGCAATAGATGAGGTTGGAGGAGGTGCAGGTGAACCTCTGACTCACCTGGAAAGACCTGGATACTGCAGTAGATGTATCTGTCTGTCATAGCACTGGTAAAAGTGACCACTGCACACTCTTTAAGAAGGCAAAGTTCTTCGATATTCCATGTTGCATGCCGTTACAGATATTTAAAATGGAAGAGACTTAGAACACTGGAACTCTTAGAAACTGGAAAAGCATGAGGCTCTGTAGACCACCAACAGCAACAGAAATGTAGACCAGCACAATGTGTAACCCCATGAGCTGACATGTGTCTGAGTCTAATATTACTGTCAAACCAAGGAATCAGCCCTCGATCATTGACCATTGGATCAAAACCATCTACTTCTAAAAAGAGTGAAATGCCAGCCAGATGATGCCGTACTCCGGGTTGTACGCACGTTAAGCAGCAGAAAGAGGTTGTAGCAGACACAGGTAAGTGATCTCACAACCAATGGATCAGGTTGAAGCTCTGAACAATTTAGAAGCCTGTGTGAGAGGTCTCTGAGAACATTCTCATTGTCAATGTTGTCACAGCATCTGAGCACGTAGACAAGACTGAAACATTTGCAACCACTGAGTACCAGACTGAAGAATGGTCTTGACCTGAAACATCATTAAAAGAGGGGCACGGTGACGCAGCGGTAGAGTTGCTGCCTTGCAGTGCCGGACACCCGGGTTCGATCCTGGCTACTGGTGCTTGTCTGTACGGAGTTTGTACATTCTCCCCATCACCCACTGTGTGGGTTCTCTCTGGGTTCTCCGGTTTCCTCCCACACTCCAAAGATGTGCAGGTTTGTAGGTTAATTGGCTTGGTATAATTGTAAATTATCCCTAGTATGTGTGGGATAACGTTCGTGTGCGGCAATCGCAGGTCGGCACGGACACGGTGGGCCAGAGGGCCAGTTTCCACGCAGAATCTCTCAACTAAACTAAACTAAATCATCTGTCAATTCCCCTCCACAGATGCTGCCTGACCTGCTAAGCTCCTCCGCACTATGTTTTTGGCCAAATAGATAATCCCTCCTGTGCTTGAGGTGTTATCTGAGAATCCCACCATTACAGAGGTTAGGCTTCCTGAACTTGCCAGGACTGGCAATCCATCAACCACTTTGAATGTTCATTCGCCCTATCACCAGTGCACCAGCGCACCACATCTACAAACACTTTGCATCTACTAAAAACTTTGGACTTACTAGACTGCTCGCTAACACGCAACCTCTACTACCGTGAAGAACAAGGGCACAGGCATGTAGGAAGTATTGTGTTCAGTTCTGGGCACCATGTTATAGAAAAAATGTTGTCAAGCTGGAAAAGGTACACAGAAAATTTACAAGGATGTTGTCTGGGCTACAGGGAGAGGTAAAGTCGGCTGTCACAAAATGCTGGAGTAACTCAGCAGGTCAGGCAGCATCTCAGGAGAGAAGGAATGGGTGACGTTTCGGGTCGAGACCCTTCTTCAGACTGAGTGAGTAGGCTGGGTCTCTAATCCTTGGAGTGCATGAGGATGAAGCATGATCTTATTGAGGTGTATAGAATCATGATCGTAATAGATCGGGTAGGTGCAAGGAGTCTCTTGCCCAGAGTAGGTGAATCGTGGACCAGAGGACATAGGTTTCAGGTGAAGGGGAAAAGATTTAATAGGAATCTGAGGGGTAACTTTTTCAAACAAAGGGTGGTGGGTGTATGGAACAAGCTGCCAGAGGAGGTAGTTTTGATGTAGGGACTATCCCAACATTTAAGAAACAGTTAGATGGGTACACGGATAGGACAGGTTTGGAGGGATACGGACCAAACGCGGGCAGGTGGGACTAGTGTAGCTGGGATATGTTGGCCTGTGTGGGCAAGTTGGGCCGAAGGGCCTGTTCCCACGCTGTATCACTCGATGACTCTATCATGAACTGCAAGTTGCCTTCCAAGTCACACACCACCCTGCTTTGTAAATGGAGTCCTTTAAACACAGAGTAACATAGAATGAGTACAACCCTTAGCCCACTGAGTCCTTGCAAACCATTAAGCATTCATTTACACTCTGCACAGTGGCCTTTCATTGTTGACTGATTTAAATCCTGTAATCCCTGTTCAATACCACTGTGAGAGCACCTTGAAGGATTGCAGAGCTAACAACAGGCAAATTAAAAGGTTCTGTCAGGCCTTAAATAGTAAGCAGTTAGAAAAATATTTGAGGTTAACAGAATTTGGAAGAATTTACCTTCAAATTTCCCTTTGCTGAAAGAGCCAATTAACGTATGTATTTCTTGACTCTCATAATCCAAAGACTGAGAAGATTTTGTGTTCTGTCATGTTGAAGGCTTTTCTCCTTTCATTCTTGTATTAAATGTAAATAAATCAGCCTATTACTTTGAAAGAGTGCTTCATATAAATAGAGTACTTTCATTTCTAAAATAAAATCCATTTAGTGGCGGAAGTGGCGGCACCTAACGGCTGCGGCTCGCTAGCAGTCTGTTCGTCATTTTTCCTTTTTTGTTTGTTGTGTGTCGGTGTTGGGATGGTTTTTGTATTTTTTTGGTTGTGTATGTGTGGGGGGGGGGTGGTGGTGTGGGTGGGGGGGTTGTGGGTGGGGGGGTGGTGGGGGGAATGGGGGAAACTTTTCTCTTTTGGGTCTCTTCCTCACGGCGCGGGGCGCGGGGTGCGGCTCGGCCGCGGGGCCTAACATCGCCCGGTGCGGCTCGGCCACTGGACTTTACATCGCCCGGCGCGGCTTGGCCGCTGGACTTAACAGTGCCCGATGCGGCTCGGCCGCGGGACTTTTCATCGCCCGGTGCGGCTTGGCCGCGGGACTTTACATCGCTGGTGCGGCTCGGCCGCGGGACTTTACATCGCCCGGTGCAGCTCGGCCGCGGGACCTTTCATCGCTGGTGCGGCTCGGCCGCGGGACTTAACATCGCCCGGTGCGGCTCGGCCGCGGGACTTTTCATCGCTGGTGCGGCTCGGCCGCGGGACTTAACATCGCCCGGTGCGGCTCGGCCACGGGACTTAGCTGCGCAAGGCTTGGTCGCGGGGCCTTCCATCGCCCGGCTCAGCCGCGAGACGTTTCAGCGCCCGGTGCGACTCGGCCGCGGGGACTTCCATCCCCTTGCGGGGACTGTGCGGGTCGGTCGGGGACGAGCTGTCTGTCCGTGGGCGTGGGGAAGAGAGTGGAAGTTTTGTTGCCTCCATCACAGTGAGGGGGTGTTTGGAGTCACTGTGATGGACGTTTGTGTTGGGGTCATGTGTCTTGTGTTCTTTTTTTGTGTGACTGCTATGTAGTTTCGTTCGGTACCTTGGTACCGAATGACAAATAAAGCTCTGTTATACTGTTATACTGTTATAGATGGTTGTTTTTATGCAAAGCAAGGTTCTATGGCATTGATTAAGTAGACACTGGACAGTATACATCCAGGTTAGAGAGGCCACAAGATTTGCCTACAGGAATGACCACAGATTATAATCGTCTCAAGAATATCTGGTGGGAAAGTTTCAAGAATATTGACATTGCAAGTGATGGTGAGAGGTGAGTATCATGAGTGGTTCAAACTGTATTTAACCCAAGCTTCCTGTCCTTCATGTAGCTTTTGAGCTCCTTCAGTTACCGATCCAATTCACTTCCACCTTATGTTAGGCATTTGGCCCTGTTGTGACCATTGAGAAACAGTTTCATGTCTGAACAACCTGTGTTCATCTGTCCTCTTGAAACTTCAGAAGCCGTCGTGGTAGATTTATTTGATCTAACTCATTAAGGTGTAGGTTCAAGTTACACTCCATAGACTTGGACACAAGAATTAGGCTGATTGAACACTGTAATGCTGGAGATGCTGTTTTCAGCTTGGATGTTAAACCGAGGCTCAACATAATCCCTCAAATGGGAATTAAAGATCTTAAATACTACATGCATGTTATTCCTAATGTCCTGCCCAATATTTATCCCTCAACCAGGATTGCAAAGAAAAGGCTATATGGGTATTAACACAGCGTTTGTTCTGCAACAATGTTGTAGGCAATCTTGATTACATTTTCTGTACTTTGACGTTAACTCTCAAAGTACTTTTTTGCTGATTGAATGTCTTGAAATCAGTATTATACCAAACATTCTAATAAGCACCATATCAATGGACAAATATACATTCTCCTTGCAAAAATGATTGTTTTTTAATACTGAATTATTAATTCCTAACAGAGGGCTACATTAATTCACTATCTCACCTTCACCAATTATTTTATAATTTGGCCCCTGCACCCAATTTGTCACGCTTTTGTTCACCAGTTGACATTATCCTGACAAAGCATGCTCTACCTTTTCAACAGCTTTGCTAGAATATCCAGAAATGCAAACAATATTCCAATTATGGCTGAAAACCATTTCACATTAATTTCTTCACATTTGTACCTGTCGACACTGTTATATAATATCCATTCAAAGAAAATGGGCGTCTGATGACCAGGAGGTTTTATGTTTCCATGAGTGGGAGAGTCTAGGACCAGAGGGCCCAGCCTCAGAATAAAAGGACGTACCTTTAGAAAGGAGATAAGGAGGAATTTCTTTAGCCAGAGGGTCGTGAATCTGTAGAATTAATTGCCACAGACGGCCAAATCTCTGGGTATTTTTAAAGTGGAGATTGACAGATTCTTGATTAGTGAGGTTATGGAGAGAAGGCAGAGGAATGGGGTTGAGAGGGTAAGATAGATCGGTCATGATAGAATAGCATAGTAGACTTGACGGGCCAAATGGCCTAACTCTGCTTCAATGACTTATGAAGTTACTGGATTGTTATGCAGATATATTTCATTCAGTGATGGTCTTTGGAGAAAGAATTCTGTCATTCTTACCCCGTTCGAACTTTATGTAACTCCAGGCCCATCTCGTGTCTAGTAACACATCATCCTCTGATATTTGGGCGGCATGGTGGCGCAGCAGTAAAGTTGATGCCTTACAGCGCTTGCAGCGCCGGAGACCTGTGTTCGATCCCGACTACGGGTACTGTCAGTACGGAGTTTGTACGTTCTCCCCATGACCACATGGATCTTCGGTTTCCTCCCACACTCCAAAGACATACAGGTTTGTAGGTTAATTGGCTTGGTATAAGTGTGAATTGTCCCGAGAGTGTGTAGGATGGTGTTAATGTGCGGGGATCGCTGGTCGGTGTGGCCTGTTTGTGTCACCTCCAACATGATACCACCACCACTCGTATCATCCCATCCCCATTCCTTTCCTCCTTCCACAGAAGCCGCTCCCTCACCAACTCCTCAGTTCGCCACAAACCACCCCCTACCCAGATAACTCACTCTGCAACCACAAGAGATGTGACACCTTTACTTCCTTTATTTAACAAAAGGCTTGCTTATGTAAAATGTTGGAAATGTCACAGCAGGAGGAAAGTTCTTAAATTTTTCAAATATTCCCTCTCCGTACTAAATCAATTTTCCCTTAGTCTGAGTGAACGGTAGACGCAATGTAGAAATATTCAGTTCATCTGCTTGAACTGCTTTGATGGTTGTAATGGCATAAGATTGTCATTTCTGATTTCCATGTCAATTTTCCAGCCAAATGGATCAGCAAGTTAAACAAATTACTTTCTGTTGTATTAATCAGTAAAATAAATTCGGGGAAGCAAAGTGTGGCAACACTTCATTCACTACTTTGTTGATCTCAGGTCATGCATTTGCTTCATCATTCACTTCTTCAGGTTTTAACACACGACAATACTGAGGCCAACTAAATGGGGACGTGTTTCTGCTGCAAACCTTTTAGATTTAGATTTTTTTAGATTTAGAGATACAGCGCGGAAACAGGCCCTTCGGCCCACCGAGTCCGCGCCGCCCAGCGATCCCCGCACATTAACACTATCCTACACACACTAGGGACAATTTTAACATTTACCCAGTCAATTAACCTACATACCTGTACGTCTTTGGAGTGTGGGAGGAAACCGAAGATCTCGGAGAAAACTCACGCAGGTCAATAGTCAATAGTCAATAGTCGTTTATTTGTTACATCCACATAAATGTGTAGTAAAATGGAACATTACCCGCAGTTGAACAATAAGACCAATAAGATTAATCAATAAAAATGCAATAACACATACAATCACAACTAACACCAAACAAAAAGAAACATCCATCACAGTGAGTCTCCTCCAGTCCCTCCTCACTGTGATGGAAGGCCAGAATGTCTTTTCTCTTCCCTGCCGTCTTGTCCCGCGGTCAGGCTGTTGGAGTTGCCATGTCGGGGCGGTCGGGGCTCCCGACATTGAAGCCCCCGCTGGGCGGTGAAAAATCCCGCGGCCTATTTCAGGCCGCGCCGGATGGTGATAGGTCCGTGGCGGGCCGACCCAAGCCCCGCGATTCGGGGCGGGCGAACACGCTGCCTCTGCCGCTGCCGGAGCTCCCGATGTCGGCCCCCACCCAGGGGCCTGCGGGCTTCCGACGTCCACGCGGCCCGCGCCGGAGCCTCCGGAGACGAGTCGCAGCCGTTCCCGCAGCATCCGCAGGCAGCCAGCGCCACAGGTGGTGAGTCCGGGCCGTGGGCTCTGCGAACCAGAGCCCTAGGTGGTCCCAGGTGCATGGCCGGTGGTAGGCCGCAACGGGAACGGAGACACGACACGGAACAAAGGTCGCGTCTCCGTTCGGGAGAGAGAATGTTACAGTTCCCGTTCCCTCTCACCCCCCAAAACATAACATACAACACTACATCATATTAAAAGTACAATTCAGACAAAAACAACAAAAAACACAAAAGACAGACGGACTGCAGGAAAGCCGCAGCTGCGACGGCAGCGCTGGCTCACGGGGAGAACGTACAGACGGCGCCCGTAGTCAGGATCGAACCTGAGTCTCCGGCGCTGCATTCGCTGTTAGGCAGCAACTCTACCACTGCGCCACCGTGCCGCTTTTGCGGTATCTTAATGTATAAAATGTGCTTTTAAAATCTAGAACCTTGCTTTTACCCTGGTGAAGTACGATGAGTCCATTGTTTAACTTCCTTTAGCAAGGCATGGTCTGTGTAATTAATTGGTAACGTTTATGTGACCATTTGTGTTATTTATTTTCATTTTCCTTCCAAAGGCGATACCTGTGGCTGAAGACTGATCTCATGGTTGCTGATTGTTCATTGGTAAGTACTAGCACACTCTCTGTTCTTTCTGTTGAAACATTTGGTTTAAGGTTTTTGGGATAGAAATTTATAAAGTCCTGGGATGGCAGGACTTTCATATGAAGAAAGACTGGATAGACTCGGATGGTAATCGCTGGAATTTAGAAGATTGAGGGGGGATCTTATAGAAACTTACAAAATTCTTAAGGGGTTGGACAGGCTAGATGCAGGAAGATTGTTCCCCATGTTGGGGAAGTCCAGAACAAGGGGTCACAGTTTAAGGATAAGGGAAAAGTCTTTTAGGACCAAGATGAGAAAGTTTTTTTTCACACTGAGTGGTGAATCTGTGGAATTCTCTGCCTCAGAAGGTAGTTGAGGCCAGTTCATTGGCTATATTTAAGAGGGAGTTAGATGTGGCCCTTGTGGCTAAAGGGATCAGGGGGTATGGAGAGAAGGCAGGTACAGGATACTGAGTTGGATGATCAGCCATGATCATATTGAATGGCGGTGCAGGCTCGAAGGGCCGAATGGCCTACTCCTGCACCTATTTTCTATGTTTCTATGTTTAGATAAGAACTAATTGTGCGGCACGGTGGCGCAGCGGTAGCGTTGCTGCCTTACAGCGAATGCAGCGCCGGAGACAGGTTCGATCCTGACTAGGGGCGCCGTCTGTACAGAGTTTGTACGTTCTCCCCGTGACCTGCGTGGGTTTTCTCCGAGATCTTCGGTTTCCTCCCACACTCCAAAGACGTATAGGTATGTAGGTTAATTGGCTGGGCAATGTAAAAATTGTCCCTAGTGGGTGTAGGATAGTGTTAATGTGCGGGGATCGCTGGGCGGCGCGGACCCGGTGGGCCGAAGGGCCTGTTTCCGCGCTGTATCTCTAAATCTAAAAAAAATCTAATTAACAGATGGGTAATCCATTACCGCCTATTCCCACCTCTGTTTCAGTTGTCAGGTTCACCTATGGATTATCGAAAATTAAGTTGTTTCGCCTAAAAATTTGTCCTTGGTTGGGAGTGTTAATTGTGCAGAACAGGTACAACGTTCACGTCCTTCAGCTTCGAAAATGTAATTCTATTGAATGTAAAGGAATTGAGTTTCAGAAGGCGAGCACAATATATATATAGCTAGTGCTATACTGAAGGTTTAAGCTGGCCACCAGTGGCAAAGTTGTTTGAGGAGAGTTTAGGACCAGATCCTGTAGCCTCAGAATAAAATAATGTACTTTTAGAAAGGAAATTAGGAGAAATTTTTTTAGTCAGAGGGTGGTGAATCTGTGGAATTCATTGCCACAGAAGGCTGTGAAGGCCAAGTCAATGGATATTTTTAAGGCAGAGATTGATAGACACTTGATTAGTACGGGTGTCAGCAGTTATGGGGAGAAGGCAGGAGAATGGGGTTGAGAGGGAAAGATAGATCAGCTACGATTGTATGGCGGAGTAGATTTGATGGGCCGAATGGCCTAATTCTGCTCCTTTAACTTATGAACTTGACCTCCAGGATTTGAAGCACTATTATTTTGTGACATATTGCAATTTGATGGGACTTTGTATCAGGTGAACTAAGTACAGGCCGAGCTTTTTTTTAGTATAAGACAATAACTGCAGATGGTGGTACAAATCGAAGGTATTTATTCACAAAGTGCTGGAGTAACTCAGCAGGTCAGGCAGCATCTCAGGAGAGAAGGAATGGGTGACGTTTCGGGTCAAGACCCTTCTTCAGACTGATGTCAGGGGGGCAGGACAAAGGAAGGATATAGGTGGAGACAGGAAGATAGAGGGAGATCTGGGAAGGGGGAGGGGAGGAGAGGGACAGAGGAACTATCTAAAGTTGGAGAAGTCGATGTTCATACCGCTGGGCTGCAAGCTGCCCAGGCGAAATATGAGGTGCTATTCCTCCAATTTCCGGTGGGCCTCACTATGGCACTGGAGGAGGCCCATGACAGAAAGGTCAGACTGGGAATGGTAGGGGGAGTTGAAGTGCTCGGAGTTGAAGAGCTTTTTTTAGTATTCTCCTATTGTTTTTAATCATTTATGAAAGACAAAGTTATGAAAAGTGGCTCTGAGCAAACCGAGGAAAATAATGATGCTGATTGAGCGTATTATTTGGTTGGAAATAGGAGCAAAGTATATTAGTTGGTAGCGGCAGAATTGGCCTTCATTTAATTTATTTATGACATGCAATCGATAATTAGTAAATGAGAGTCCACTTTCAGTTGTTTCTCAAATATGACAAGAAGAATTAGTTGCAACGTCTTGTAGTAGGAATGGTTTAAGTTATTGGCAGAGGAAATCCGTGACTGAACCGTGTTTGACCATTTTTAATTGAATTGGTTGACAAAATGAATCATTATTCATTTTCCGTTACTGATGATGGAAATTACTTCAAGGCTATCATGAAATGAAATAAAACAACCGTACAACTTAGGATTTTGCCATCTTTTTAATATGCGTCATTTATTAAAAAAAGATTGGCACTTATTAAACAGTCAGTCTCCCATCCTGGGCGCAGTGGTAGAGCTGCTGCCTTACAGCGGCAGAGACCCACGTTCGATCATGACTACGGGTGCTGTCTGTACAGAGTTTGTATGTTCTCCTCGTGATCTTCTCCGAGATCTTCGGTTTCCTCCCACACTCCAAAGGCGTAAAGATTTGTAGGTTAATTGGCTTGGTATAAATGTAAAATTGTCCCTGGTGTGGGTCGTATAGTGCTAATGTGCGGGGATTGCTGGTCGGTGTAGACTCAGTGGGCCGAATGGCCTGTTTCCACACTGTATCTCTGAACCAAGCTGTATGTCTTTGAGGTATGTGCAGTAACCAGTACTCAGAAGAAACCCACATAGTCACGTAGAGAATGTGCAAACACCATATAGATGTCAACAGAGGTTAGGATTGAAGCCGGATCACTGGAGCCAGGTGGCAGCAGCTCCACCAGCTGCGTGTTCCTTCTGAGTACTCTGATTTCCTCCCATACCTCAAAGATGTACAGGTCAGTTGGTTAATTTGCCACCGCCAATTGCCCCTCGTGCGCAAATGAGTGTTGGAATCTGGGGGGAGATGTGGGATACAAACAAAAAAATGGAATAAGCATAGAATGACCGAGAGGATTAACTCCGTGAGGGGGGGGGGGGGGGGGGGGAGGAGAACAAAGGATGACCCAAAGTGGGGGAACTGGCGTGAAAGGGGGAGGGGGGTGGGGGGAAAACAAAGAAGGACCTGGCGAGGGATACTTTGTAATTTTATCGGCGCCCTTTGTGTGGTAACTCTTTGTATACCGTGGGTATGCAAAGCAAAGAATTTCACTGTGACTTGCCACATGTGACAATAGAGTACTCATTCATTCATTCATAACCAGGGCATTGTTTGTGACAAGGTCTGCTTGATGGATAAATCTGGAAGGTGGGATCACAGGGAATCCAGAATGAGCTGGCTAAATGAATATAAAATTGGCTTTTTGGAAGGACCCATGGAGTGCTATTGGAGGTTGTTTTTCAGATTGGAGGTTTGTGAGCAGTAATTTACCACAGGGATTGATGCTAGGTGCCCTGTTACTTGTCATTTTTTATTAATGATGAGAATATAGGTGAAATAATCATAGTTTTCAGATTACACCAAAGTTAGTGGAGTGAAAGAGGTTGTCTCAAGTTACAAATGGATCTTGATCAATTAGGAAAGTGGGCAAAGGAATTTATTCAAGTGCAAGATGACATATTTTGGGAACTTAAACCAGGGAAGACTTAGAAAGTAAATGACAAGGCACTGGGGTGTGTTGTAG